>NC_141219.1:22121388-22721388 GCF_054856515.1 Filicampus tigris | reverse complement strand
CAGGACAGTGCCCTGACTGCGACTACCTCCATATCACAGTGAGTTTAGTCTTAGCCACACTGTGGAATTAGTGTTTTAAAGGCCAGCATTAACGTATTTATAAGGATTTAGGCTTTGGAATAAAGACTCATGGATTGAGCTCCACTTTAGACAAATATTTTAAGATGGCAACTTGTTGTTAGAGAGACACTAGCCGGCACCCTGGCTACTGTCAAAGAGCACTGGAGCAAGGCACAAACCCAAAGAGGAGCAGCTAATTACAATGTACTTGTAAATATTGTTAAAAATGAATACCTCATTGACAGTGTTAAAACTTGGTAAAAGTGGATTTTTTTTTAATGCTTATCTTGTAGGGGCCAGGGGGAACGGTGGTCGACTGATTAGCACGTCTGCCTCACAGTGCAGAGGTCGTGGGCTCGAATCCGGCCCCGGCCTTCCTGTGTTTGCATGTTCTCCCCGTGCCTGCGTGGGTTTTCTCCGGGTACTCCGGTTTCCTCCTACATTACAAAAACATGCACGGTAGGTTAATTGGTCACTGTAAATTGCCCCTAGGTATGTTTGTGAGTATGAATTTTTGTTTGTCTTTGTGTGCATGTCTTTCGCAGCTGCTTGGCAGTGCTAGCTACTAAGATACCTTGCTTGCTCCACAGCAGCGCAGACTTTATTTCTATCTTTATTTATATCTTATGTACGTAGCTTTAGTTGTGGTAAAATTAATGTAAACAAATATTACCGTCTTGGTAAAGTTCAACAGCTGTAAAAAACTAAAAGACGGTAAAAACATACCAGGTATAACAAGCTCCTCGCTCACGGTTCTCCAAGCCTGGTCTCTTTTTTTCTTGTCCCGGTCCTGGTAGATGTCCACAAACCACAACGATAATCCCACACAAGACCCGCTGAGTGTACAGGACGCTGTGTCTTTCATAGTACTCCCCGATGCTGATTGACTACTGCAAGGCAAAGAGGGAAAAAATGTTATTTGTTTAGCCGCGCCAAATGGGCGGATTTTTGGTGCTTCGCTTAGCGTCCCAGCACTCCAAACGCATCATCCGCACCGCCCCGCACGCAACCATACCCGCGCTAACTACATTGACTTCAATTGAAGTCAGCCAGAAACTCCCTCAATGGAACCAGCGAGCCAATCAGCAACCTGAAGGGCTGACCAATGGAAGCGCTCCCTGGACCAGGCGTCCCCGCCTATCCGTTCAGAGACTGACCTCTCTCACGTCAGCTGCATTGACATATAAACAATGAAATAAAGCAGTTACATTACAAATCTCGACTCGCTCACTTCGCCTCCTTACGTACAACGTGTGGTGGCAAGCTGTTCATCAAACCGTTAACCCAGAAGTGGGTGCCCATAGGGTAGGCGGATTTGAATAGTACATTAGCCAGCTAATGAGCTTTAAACAAACCTCTGCCATTTAGGGCTGCCATGATTAGTCGACTAATCACGACGACGTCGACGATTTTGATCGAACAATTTGAACAATTAATTTTAATCGTCGACAAGTCATTTATTTACCGTATATATTTAATTATTTGGCACATTATTCTTCTCTCGAGACTGCCGCGTCTCGCTCTTCTACCGCTGGCTGTTTCTCTATCTGCAGCGCACATGCGCAGTGGCGGTAATCCGGGGGATGTAAACAGAAGCATTGTGGGCAAAGTAGTATAAGCCTTACATTATAAGGGCTAATTCGTGTTGGCAACAGAGTCCGAAAGTTACGGCGCATTTCACCAAATATACTCAATACAATGCAAACTTGCCTTTCATGGCAGCAGATGGGGATGCCCGATAATTTAAAAAAAGGAAGCAAGTTTGTGCTTATGCCTGATTTCATATCTGATAGCTGGCTACAGTTAGCATACACACGTTAAGGTGTATGTTTGATGTAACGCTGTAACACAACGTCCTATTTGGTACGCTAACACGTCGTAGCATCTTCTATGGATTAAGCAGCCATTATTCAGTAAACTCGTGTTGATTAACAACCAAAACTGTGTGTTTATGCCCATGGTGGACATCGAAGCAGGAAGCGCACGCTTGCTCTCTCCCTCTCTCTGTCTCTCTCACTCGCGAATGGAGTGATGCGTTCATGAACTGGGAAATATCAGCACTCAACACAAAAACGACATATGTGCCGCTCATCGGCATTGCACAACAATAAAACCCATAATTTGGTTTGTTGTAATATACTATGTTATAGTGCAAAAAAAAGGTCTTCCTTTTTTTGTTACAGGTGCATACCACATTTTGATTGTGTAGATCAATTTACTACTTTTAAATTATACATACTAGTGAAGAAAAACAAAACCTTTTTGATAAATCTTAAATTAACACAAAATTAAAACCAATACAAGTGTTTATTTTAGTTTTCTTTAGCACAGAGCATTTTCCCAATTTAGTCGTCTGATTTCACTACCTTCCATTAAAAAAAAAGGTCTTGGTCCCCAAGAAGAGTGAAATATGTATACAAGTATTTCTTTTTGTATTCATAGTTTTGGTTCAATTTTAAAACGCACTAAAGAATTACAGCTAAAAATTTTAAGGCCAGAGTATCGCCATCAATTTAAGTCGCTCCTTTATTTATAAACATGTCGGGAATGATGGCTTGAGTTGCAAAGTTTAATACAAGTTGAATGTACTATCGTCTTGTCTTCATGATTAGTTTGTACATAAAGAATTTAAGATGTAAGCGAATGAGGCTTATTATAAGAGCAGCAGCTTGCTGCTGCGATTTCCCGCGATTTATATATTATCCGATTAGTTGACTAATTGCGACTACTGTTAGTGATTAGTCGACTAGTAAAATAATCATTTGTGGCAGCCCTACTGCCATTAGCATCCCTCATGCATGTCATGCACAGGTTTGTTTGTTTTTTTTTGGTGGGTGGGGGCGGCCGAGGTCTCTGTGTCATTATTTTCAATAGTTATAAAAGAAAAAAAATTCTATGTATATGGATATCGACCAATATGAAACACTTATATTGTGATATACTTTTCAGTCATATCGCCCAGCCCTAATAAAACTCATAATATTTGTGGTAAAAAGTAAGAATGTGTTGTTTCCCCTGTATTTATTTATTACATTTGTTCTGACCGAGTCAGGCCAGTGTCTGTAAATTACATGGTGGCCTGACACAGTGCCAATATTGGTCTAAGGCCTGCGGGCCACCGTTCATGTCGGACACTGTCATAGATTGAATCTCCTTTCATTCTCTGGGTGTACCTAATGGAATGTCCCGGATAAGTATTTGATGTCTACAACTAACCTGTATGATATAGTCATCCTAAGAGCATTGCTGTAAAATGACTGCCTATTAGGGAAAGTGGCACTTTTGTGAGGTGGCTGAAGCACTTGAACAATGGGAGCCAGAGTGTAATCAAAAGAAATAACTGTTAAGTAACTGCGCTATAATGTAGAGCTTACACTAATTGTAACAAATGAGGTCTACAGTTTTGACCCATGGGACTTCCTTTCTAAATTGTGGGGTAATGATGCAGAGCTGGAATTGCTTGCAGCAGTGTTGTTAGGAAAGAGAACTGCTGTGCTGAGTCCAATTTATGAAACTATCCATCCATCAATTTTCCCATGCTTATCAAAAAATATGTACAAGCAGTTGCCATAGAGTACCGCATAAAAGTTTGCATCTCCCTAATCAATTTTCTAGAATAAGGAATTTGGGGGAATTGTTCTTTACTGTGATGCCTCATATCTTCTCGATTACCTTTGCCTTTATTTCACTTTGGTTCAACGGTTGAACCATTATTATACATAAAGTAAAATTTGAGTTTTTCATTGAATCCCATCCTTATAGGGATTGACTTTCAAGATTCAGCAGATCATGCTGAGGTGAAAAACGTTTTTGCTTGAACGTGTGCATGGGATACACTTTACTGCCATCTACAGGAAAGGAGCAGAACTTCTTTTAAAAAATACAAATAAATTGAACTTCGACCGTGGGCAACAGTCAGGGATGGGATTCAAACCACTGGACGACGCTCTCTACAACTGAGCCACAGTGACCTGGCCACATCATAATCTGTCTTTAAGTGTATGTAGGGCATTTTATAGAATAAGAGCTGTTTGACATGTTCGTCTTGAAGATATAGATCGACTCATTGGATGTTTTTCATTCTTTGTCTTAAGACTATTTAGCTCCTTCTTGCCAAAGCAAAAAGACATGTATAAGCATGGTTACAACCTTATTAGTCAAGTCCTAAGAATGTACATTTACTGTATCTGCAACTGTCTCATTGTTCCGTTTAAAGCCCCCAAATTGGATTAGGATTTAAATGCTTTGTTCATGATAGATAGATAAATAGAAAATTTAATATTTTTCCAATTCAGTCTTCAACATCAGGATTTTTATATTGCACAAGTATACAAAGCACAGTATTCATAACCTAATCCTATTTCTAGTTTGGCAGTTGTCTGCATTTCCAGATGAAGCCCAAAGAGCTCCCCATTATAAAATACACAATGACCTTCCTTCCACTTATCCATCCATTTGTTTTTCCAGTGTAATGAGCCCTGCTGGAAAGCAATAGTTCATCATAATAACTGTCGCTAAATGTGCTACAATCTCATTGGGACTTCTTTGTGAGGATATTACAAAGCAGCCAAATTCCCAGACATGTTGCTCTATGCTTACTGCAGCTCAATCTGAAGTACTTAAATTGACCTAGTGTGTGTTGTATGGTTATTTTTCCATGAGGATTTTATTTTTTACATTTCTTTCTTTATTGTTCATAAGTGTACTTGTGTAAAAATATGTCAAAAAAATCATTCTAAATCCTTCTGTGTAGGATTATGGTGTGTTTCCTTTTTGAGCACCTTGTATTTGAATTCAATTCATTGTCATAGTTATATATGACACATCTATTTACATGCAGCTGTAAAATTGCTTCACTTTAAACCACCACACTTTTTTTAATTGGAAAAATAGGTAGCCATAATTAATTAAAGGGTGGTGAGCCAGATAGATTTGTTTGGCTTGCTGCTGCCTTAAATATTTTGTGAATTTTTTTACAGCAATGATATATATTTTTTTGCATGGCACATTTTCATTAATTAATAATATGTTTCTGATTGATTGTTTTTTTCCCCAACATTACAACCTAATCTCATGATTTTCATTTGAAATTGTTTTAACAGACTAACTGAGTCCCACAGACGAGCCATCCGAGTCATCCAGAAAATGCGCTATTTTGTGGCTAGGAGCAAGTTTCAGGTTGGTACATAATTTTCTGCTTTGAAGAACATCTGCATTTAAGAGTTAGGGGAAATTCTTGTTTTTCAAAGAAAAATTTTAAGATGGCACTTTGAGAGAGGTACTGTATACATTTGATAATGTCATATAATTTAAGATGCAGTTTGCAGTGGTGTCAAATACTAAGAGGTGTTTTAAATATTTTAATTACATTAAATATTCATTTGTGGGGTTAAACGTGCATTACATGAACTTCAATTAAAAATCATTTGCTTTGTAATTATTATAACTAGTAATACTTGAATATTGTAGACAGAATTACATATTACAGCATATGAATACAATTTGTCTATGTTTCGCAAAAAGGAAAATTATATTATTTGAAAAAGTCAAGTTAAAATATAGCACTGCAAGTCTTCTTTATCCTAATAGCAAGCTCGTAAACCATACGAAGTTCGAGATGTGATTGAGCAATACAACCATGGTCATCTCAATCTAATGGTGCGGATCAAGGAACTACAGAGAAGGTAAATGTGTCACATTGACAACCTTTGTGCATAGGAATGAATGATGATCTCACCAACATCTCACCAACTATTGAATGTATTATTATTTTTCATATGTCTCCAGACTGGACCAGTCATTAGGGAAGATGACTTCATTCCAGACAGGAGCTGGTAATTCATCACTTAACTGTATATACTGTATTTTCCGGACTATAAGCCGCTACTTTTTTGCTAGCTTTTGAACCATGTGGCTTATAGACGGGTGCGGCTATTATGTGGATTTTTCTTCCACCTGTAGGGGCGGTCTAACTGGGATTACTATGCAAAACAATACAATACGATTGCACAGGATGTGACTGCAGGTGGAGGAGTTCATTAGGCAAGGGAGCAATGCACTAAGTTATAAATTACGTGGTATGCGGAAGTAGATCTGACAAACTGGTGTGGCAGCGACCTGCAAGGGGTTAAAGGCTGTGTATTTGTCGATTCAAAAACGTGTTAAAATGCAAGAAACTGGCAGGGCTTTACAAGGATTAGTTAGACAGTGAAGCCAGAGACAGATATCTTGCAAAAATAGATAATTGGTCTGGATCCCTACAGAATTCCCCAAACTGAGTGGAGCTACGAACCGGACCTACTTTCTCCTTTGTGTGCGCCGGATATTTTCGCGCACCTTGTGTGTAGTGTGAGTGCCTACACAATTTAAACATTATAAATCTTTAGCCTCAGATGTGCAATATACAAATGGGTAGGTGCAGGATCTGCAGATGATGAAGGCGGCGAACAATAACAGCAACGTCATTTGGGCTAAGGTACGTGCTGTGTGTTTGCTTGTGAACCGTCCACTTAAGCTACACAAACGGACGTACGCGTTTCCTTTTTAACAGTGTATGTGATTGTTGATCATTCCTTCTTTACTTTTACCTCACTCACTGAGTGCATGCACGTATGCGACTAAAAGAGAGAAAGCAAGAGGATTCTACACTCTAAAAACAGTTGGGTCAAAAATAACTATTTTTGGGTTAAATTTAACCCAATTGTTGTGTTAACCCTTTGCAATTCCACCTGGCAGTTTTACCTGAACGGAAGGTGCATCAAAGTAAATTTGATGCTGTACTTGAACCATTTGGAGTATCGGCATCATTTTGATCTCTTTTTGAAGATAACACTTTGAATTTTTCTCCTCAACTGTCAGAATCTTTTTAAGTGCTAATGGCCCTGAATTATGGAAGTTTGAATACATAAAAGAAGGCCGACACACGGACGACCCACATCCTTCTATGTATTATCTATGGTATTTATCTTCAGGTACATCACTCCTGACATTGACATGATTTCAGTAACAATAGCAGTAGTGGATGATGTACATTTGGTCAGAAGGGGGCACTCCCTCCCGGGGCTGAACTGGTCAGACACCCATTTTTAGAGGTAACATGTTTGAAAAAAAGGGCTTGATTAAGCAAGGGCAGAAGCGGACTTTAGTCCGGCCCACTAATCGGTCCTCATGCGTGTGACATGGTCATAAAGCTGCCAAATTTAATCTCAGCCTACTCAGTGATATGCTTGTGTTAACATGGCAGCTAGGTCATTGTTTTGTGCGGTCCTCAGTCATGGTTTCATAAAGTAGAATGCATACGTGTCCAGAATTTTGTTCATCACATTCATGGTGGAAGTGAGAACAAATCTAAATGAAAAAGTAGTGTTTAGAATTATGTCAAATTCAGATATTTTGTGTCATGGTGCTTTTTAGATATGAATTGAATGAATAAGACAGCAATGGCAGTCTGCAAAGTGGTGTCAGTGACAATCACTCCGATTGGCTGTCAGCCAGGAAATGCAAATCAGTGCATGAGATACATTTGTAAAATGGTATACAATTGTTTTCAGTTCTTTAAACCAAGCATTGCTTCCTTGAGTTGTGGGTCCATCTTGAAAAGTGTGTTGAGATATATTGACCTCTTGAGGAGAGTTGTGCTCAACAGTTTTCTCCCCAAGCAAGGTAACCAGAACCACTCTGGTAATCATAGAAATGTTCCTGTGGATTACAGTAAACACATAAAGTTAATATGGAACATTATTTGGAGAACACACAGTTCTTGTGAAGTGTCACGTCCTACAATGGCGGCAGACTAATGCCTTTTTTTTTTCTTTTTTTTTACGATTCCAGCACTCGTCCTGTCCAACACACGCTCAGTTACAAGCAACTCGTTTTCAAAAGATTACAATGTGTGAAGCACTTACCAAAACAGTGTGATAAAAGAAGAAATCCAAATTTCAAAAGTGTCGATGACTTGACCACGATGCTGCGTGTGTAGACATGAACAGTATGTCGGTGGCTGTCATGGTCGCCAGTCATACTTAATTCAAGTGTACATCTGGCACCTGTGTTTGGGCCTGTAAGGTTGATTTTTGACCCAACATAAAACATCACTGGCATATAACCCAACATATAGTTAATTTGAACCAACAATTGGGTTAATTTATAAGAAATAACCCAGAAAACACAAACAATCCAAAAATTGGGTTAATGAAATAACCCTATGAAAATGTACGGAGCATACTCTCGCTCAAGACGGAAGGTTGTTTATGGTGAAATGTTTTCATCTCACAGCCAATAACCAAGCCATCCGACTTCGTTTTGACATGTCCGAAACGAGTGTTCCCTCAGTCTTCCGCCAAGCAGAAATTGTTTAAAAAAAATGTCTGTTGTTAAATTTTCTTCCTTTGTGATCGTGGGTGGCATTGCTGCACCCCCTAACACATCAACGGTTCACCGTGTTTATATATTCCAGCCATCTAAATCAAGCGAGAAACCCAGTTTTGCATAACAACAGTAGTCACGTCGACTCTAGTGCGCTCCCAACATGGCGGCTTCCCCGGTAGCGATGTCAGCGGTAACGCGCCTTGCACGGACCACATTTTTCAACATAGATAGGTGCGGCTTTTGTAAAAGTGTGGCTTGTATGTTTTTTTTCCATTATTATTTTTTTAAATAGAGTGTGTGCGGCTTATATAAAGGTGAGGCTTATAGTCCGGGAAATACGGTAAGCTGTTGGAGCAGGAACACCTATATACCTCTCTTTAACTGCTGTTCCTGTTTTTAGATCGAACCAAAGACAAGGGGAACAACTCTATTGGGTCCCGACTCAGCAGGATGGAGGACAGGGTACAGTATATTCATGTACAGTAATTTTGGGCATAATTTTGAGTTCTTTTATTTTCTTTAACACAATTGATTTTTTTCATTAAAAGACGCACTAAAACACAAAGTATATCCTTGACATAAAACATAAAAAAAAAAAAATTAACTTAAAAATAAACTCAACTAAGGACAATATTAAATTAGATTCTGTTGTCATTTCACAATGTACAAATGTATAGTTGTGACCAGAGGTGGGCATTCCATCAGATTGACGGAGTGGTCTGATATTGTTCACCACGGTCCAAGGTGTGTATGATCAGGGATTTTGTGTGAATGCCCAGACGCATGGAAAATTAGAGGGAACATTGCGTGGTGGTATGCACCAAAGAGCTGTAATCTTCTCATGAACCAAGAAAAGAGGGGCATTTATGAACTGCTATTGGAGTGCGCTACTTGGATTGGATTTAATTTACCCTTGGCCACAATGCGTAACTGGATTCTGGTTCAAGGAAGCCATTTTAAACTTTAAATTAAAGCCTTTTGACATTTTAGGAGTTAAAACAGCTAGAGGCAGCCACGGACTGACAGACTTTTGACAGACTAACTGCTACCTGCTGCTGCACCTCTGGTTGTGACTAAGGTCACAGTTGAGCTGGGGTCCATCCTAGTTGACTGTTGGGGTGAAAGGCAGGGTACAACAGCCAATTGTTGGTAACACAAACAACCATTCACACTCAAATCCACATATACAGTATGGCTAATTTAGAGTCTTTAAAACACGCATGCAAGACTAAAACAAATTCCACACAGTTCTAACCACATGTCCTCTCAGGTATCATAGTTCTGGGTACACTGGAATCTTTAGACTCTTGCATAAAAGTTGCATTTCCTTACCACGATTCGTACATTGCATTCATTATTTACAGATTACACACATGGATCTGATGCTGAACCGCATTGCAAACGCTCTCAGTATTCTGCCAGACCAGAGGGATGCCAGTGGGGGCGAACGTGAGGGAAGACTGAAGCCACAGCCTAGCCACACCGGCAGTATCAACCCCAGCCAGGACGGTCTGCCAAGCTATGAGCAGCTGTCCATCAAGTCGGAAAAAAGCGACTGATGTGTCTCCCTGTCTACCCATCGACTGTATCTCTTGTAACTCATACATCAAATATTATTTTGTGTTTAAATCTATCTATGTTCTATAATTTCTGTATCAAATATTACTTTGTATTCAGCTGTATCTTTAAACATGCATATATACAGTATCTCAGGCTAGGTTCACACCGCAGGCAAATGCGAGCCAGATCGGATTTTTTTGCCCACATGCGACCTGTATCTGATTTTTTTTTCTGAACGGCTCAATTCCGATTTTTTCAAATGCGACCTTGGTCGCTTTCATATGTGGTCCTAGATCGGTGTGAACCTAGCCTTAGGCTCCAGCACACCCGCGACCCTTGCGGGGATAAGCAGTTTGGATAATGGATGGATGGAAGGATACCTTAGCTGTCCAAGCCAAATGCCTGAGCCAAAACTAAGGACTCAAAATATATTTACAAGGAAGACTCTCACTTGGTCCATCTTCCGTTTTCATGGCTCTTCTTGACAAGATGGCCTACTTTAAACTCTGAAATTCAATGACTACTGGTACTTGTAGATACAAATTAAAGTATGTCACTTTTAAATAATACTTATGAAGTCTACCAAAAAAATCTAAACGTTACGGGTGCTCCGATACAAAGTCACTATCCACTCTGATTCAGTTTTTTGGATTCAAGATACAATTCAATATCGATTTTTGATTTCTGAATATAAATCAATTTGATAAAAGATTGATTCATGGATCCATGCTTGTTTGGTGTCTGCTAAAATAAAATGTCACATATTAAAGCTAAACTAAAATCAAGTGCAGAGATGTTTAACTTCAGTGGGAAAAAAGAACACTGTTTCACTGAACAATGAAAATAAATACAGTATTTGCAAAATAACTGCCTGAATATTTATTTTACCTTAAAAAGAAATTGAGTTGTACTGTCCCCACTGCTTGAAAGAAATCACATATGTGTCGTATATGGGAAAATAAAAACAATATATGTATATATATATATAATGTATTTTTCAGATCAGGCAAATTCATGCACTTTTCTGTGACAGACTAAAAAAACTTGTTAATAAAGTTATTCTTTCTTGTTAGATGGTCTAGATTTCTTTCTGTTTTTGCTTTTTTTGTTTTCTTCAATGTTAAGGCAGAGGTGTACATATAACATTTCATAGACAAATGATACTATTTATCATTGCGGCAGAGTTGTGTTGGGCACAAAATGATTTCTTCTTCCAGGGGGTGGCGTAACAAAAAAGATAACTGAGAAAAGCAGTACGGTAGTTTTTGAAGAACAGGGGAAGGCAATACGTAGGAGTGATCCTACGAGAAAGACGGATAAAAATATTTCAAGTGATGTTTGAATCAAAGCACTCACAGTTGTGTGAGACTGGCAGCCATTCGTAATCCCATTATGAATCCCGCTGTCACCATCGTGGATATGTGAAAGATAAATCTGAGATTAGTATTAACAGCAGGTTACAATCTAAGAAGATGATGAGGGTCCGGTTCAGACACAGGATGAGACGCTTCCATTGGCACTGCAGACATACTTCAGCACTCTTCGAGGCCTGCGATGGACTAAAATGGTGAAAAGGTTGAAATGCAGATTAAAATAAAACTATTCATCATATGTGTGTTATTCATCATTTGGATCATTTGCATCTAAAAAGTAAGACCCAGTATGGAGCATAGCTTGTTAAAATTCCATAGCTTTGTTCATAGTTTCACCCTCTGGTGGACCACTAATTAAAGTTGCATCAAATTGATTTTAAAGAACAATACAGACACAACTATTGTTCCATATTGTTCAAAGTCACTTGTTAAAGGTCATTTTCTAATGTTTGACATTAGCATTTTGCTCATTTTTGCAAACAAGCCATGCGATACTGTGGTGTCTTTGTACCCCTGAGAGTTCTTGACTATAATCATTCAAATAAATTTTCATGAAAGCCCCAATTATCAGCATACTCATGTCTTGTGTCAAACTACTTTATGTTTGATATTTGTAACAAACTAAGCAGTGCTAAATTGTTAAAGAGTCAAACAAGTTAAAATAAATGGCAACACGCACACAAAAAATAGATGTATGTCATTAGTTAGCTATTTTTAGTCAGGTCCACGGGCCACTCAAGTGATCCTTGAGGGCTGCACCACATTAGTGACACCTGCGCTAGATTATTAAAATCAATTAGTTTTACCTTGCACAAATGAGTATGGCTAGATTTAATTAAAACTGCCGAATAATTTGGTAATTAGTATTGGCCAAAGTACAGTCCTATACAAGTACAAAAGCCCTTCATTTTGTCAAAGGAATATGAAAATAATGATGTCCAAAAGGAAAACAAATTTCAAGGATGATGAGGTGTTGGTGCAGGTGCAGCGTGTCAAAAGGCACCCAGCAGTTTTGCTTAGTCATGGGCCGCTGAAGGCTGACTCTTGCCAAAAGGCCACTATCTCGGCCCAAATTGCCCAGAATGTTGCTGCCCTGGGGAGCTGTACAAGTGGAGGGACTTTTGTGTAAAAAACAAATTTCTGCATGCCTCAGGAATGCATGAGGGACTGGAGGTGGTCCGCAAGCACGTCTGCCTACCGGTAATTTAACAGCACTGGAAGAACTACTGGCATCCACGCTCTCTGAAGTGGACATGCTTGGAGAAGAGCGTAAAGCAGATGCAAAGGTAATTGATGATGCTGACTACTGGTTTTCAATTTAGAGTATGAAATGCATAGCAATCATAATAAAAACTTGAAACATTTTTTTTTCCTTTCTTATACGTTTTACGTTTTATTTGAGATCATATCAGGGTAAATACAAATGAATACATTTATTTTTTTTTGTTTTACAATGTTATTACATGTGGCATAAATTGTAAGTGCACGCAAACTTCAAGTGCAATATGATTTTTATGTTTCTCCTTACCTGGCGCTTGACTTAAAGAAGAGGTTGGATTTTATTTTTTTTTAATAATTTGTTGTTAAAACTGTCAGTAAGACCTGAGCGTAACACATTAGCAGAATCATGTGGAAAAAAATCTCTCACTGGCCCCATCGTGTGCCTCTAATTTGATTTTCAAGAAACGCCCAATTAAAGGCACGACAGACGAAGTGTCGATTATTTGCCATTTAGTCTTGGGTACACCGTCAAATCCTCATGCTGACTTGTTGCCTTGGGCTTCAGGAGTTTTTCTGAAATGATGGCAGAATAAATTATTTTGATTTGTTTTGTTTTTTAGAACGTGATGTGTACATGTGTTGTTAATTGCAACTACAGGCAAACTTCAAGTGCAATATGATGTTTCATTATACTGCGTTCAACAACATAAATTTGCTATGAATCCTGAAAACTGCTGTTGCCAAGCTGAGAAGCTGATAGAGAAAATGTGGGCCATATCAAAGTAATTTTACATAATGAAACTATAAGGAATGCAGTAGCCATGCAAACACCCACCCTTGATATCTTAGCATCATTGGAATGACATCAGAGCAATCTGAAGCAAACTACCGGTAAAGAGTTAGCGCCTTGAGCTTCAGTCAATAACATGACATTGTCACATCATTACTTTTCTGTCCACTTTGCCTTTGATCTTTTTTGCAGAAAAAGAACAACATTTCTGTTCTGGGAGCTCAAGCCACAGGGGTACCATTAGGTGCAGTAAAAAAAAAAAAAAAAAAAAAGCATAAAAATAATAAGCTCTAACAGCAATCGTGTGAATGCTTGACTGTCAGCATTTAATACCTGCCTGACGATGACAAGGAAGTGTGATTAAAAAATGTTGATCTAGCTTTCATTTGGGTCCGGTTCATAAGAGCAAATGTATCTATTGAAATGGTCATTGACTGTATTTTCTTCCCTTTGTGCTTCAAGAATCTGATTCTTGCATTTTGCTCAGGCACGGCCAGGCATGGAAATTTGTACCCAAGACTTCAAGGTGTTAATTGCAAGCTTGCTTTCGGGTTTATCAAGTCTCTTTAGTCTCTGCGGCATGTAAGATGACAAATGTGACACAACAAGTGTTGCCCGTCCTGTTGCCTAGCAGCACTTACAGCTTCAGCTGTGCATTGGCGACTGGGACACTTCACGTTGCAGGAAAATGGATGACTTGATCACTCGCTCTTGTTGCTGATTATTGCATATGTTGTTTGTCACCTCTTTCTTGGTTGTAGCAAGTAGCATGTATGATGTGGCTGTTGAGTAGCTTGACAGTTGATCTGACAGGGTTCCGTCACCAGCATGATATTACCACAACAGTTGTGCTCTTTGTGATGACGTTTTGAGATAGTAATTAAGTTTGTGGTGGGGAGTGGGGGGCGTTACATGTGCCACAACTCTGACTGCAAATGAGTGGTTATGCCCTTATCTGCTCAGCCATCACTTAATCGTGCATTCTATTTCAGTATGATTAGTAGCATTCAAGTGTTTCCTTCACTACCATACATCACTCTTGTTGACAGCAGAGATTCTTTTGTTGCCGCGAGGTTGTAGTGGTGGGCGTAGGGGAGGGTGTGCCGATAACTAAAGTATCCGGAACACCCAGGTCTTTAGACGAGAGACCTTTGGGCGGCAGATGGTGACCTTCTCTTCACTGATCATTCAAGGGGTGTCCAGAGATTCCTTCACATGAGTAGTCACGTGGAGAAAAGGCCTGAGTGACCATCTGCCTCGGGTGTCTGAAACAATGGGCCACACCCACAGAAAGTGTGTTGTGTGTGCCTGGACTTTGTGCTGAGTAGAGGTGAATAGTAGTGGCAAACTTGGTAATTGGTGCCATTTGGGGGTATTTCAAACAGGGAATCCATCATCAGTACAGCAATCATAAAAATAATGCAACAACAATTAGACTAATGACTGTCAGCAACAACAAAAATGCATTTTAAACATGCTTGCTATTTATCATAATTGTGATAATCCTCCTATGATCATGCATTATAACTTTGGTACATGCTGAATATAATGTTTGATTTCTTAATTACTTGAATGTGAATAATAATAGTCTACCAATGGGAAAGAGACACAAACGTAAACATGAAGCAAAAAAGAGAGTAAACATTCAAAAAGGTTTGCGCACATGTCGGTGTTGGGCCTGTTTTGAATGTGAAAGGTAGCAAATGAAAAGAGTAAAGTTGAGGAAGGACCTAGGGGGTTGAGGAGCTACAAAAGCTATGGATGGCACACTCTGCTTTGTGGTCATTGTCCTGCTCTCTGACCAGATGGCCTTTTGGATTCTCTACATATGAAAACCCAACACTGTGGGAGGGTGCTCGTATTAATGGGACTGAGCCTTTGCAGTGGGTTGATTTGATTCATATGAGTCTTCTAATGTTCAAAATTATTTCATTATCAACATTTGATTAGTCAAAGAATAAATATCCTTCTTACAATTACTGTACTGCCAAGATTTATTTTTCTGCATATTATTATTTTTTCAATTAAACCAGAAAAAGAATGATTCATCACAATGAATCATTTTTAACCTCATTGCCTCCAGGCTTTTTTTAAACATACAAAAGTTTCCAAAGAAAAGCTTTTGAATAGATGATGCCCTTAAAAAAATGAGTAGTCCTGTTAGGCAAATGTTTTAGTGAAGGCTTATAAAAGACAATAATGAATCAACATATTGACTCTGTGTGGCGTAACCAAAACTTTGAAAAGAAAAACACATGCTAAAGACTGTGATAGAAGCACCTCTGAGGACATTCACACTATCAAATAGGCCTGTTGTGTCTCATTTTGTGGAAATCCATGTTTCTAAAGACATGAAGAGCGTGATGAAAATGACCTCATAAAGTCCAAGAAGAGGATGATTTGTCTACACGAGCTACTGAGGAAGCACAGTCTGCCACAGGAGCCGTTGATCCAGTCCTTGAATCAGCTCTGGTCGCACAATCACTTTGCCACAGAAAGGAATATGTAATGGATGGTGGAAACACTCATTGCCTGCAACAGGCCTCTCTGAAGGACCTTAAACCCAACAAAAATCAACCATTTAACTTTAAATGAATCCTTCTTCAGATTTTTTCCACCACTAAACAATCCCTCACCACCCTCTTAGTCATAGTTTCACTTTAGCACGAGGCTACATTTTAAACATACTTTTCTTTTTTCTTCAAGTGGAAAAAAGCACATTTTATGAGAATCTCTATAGTGTCACCCTACACTCTCTGAAAAGACAACATCAAACTGTTGTTATTCGGAGGATTGGGGATTTGGGTTCACTTCTTTACATTTTATTAGACGTACAGTGGTTTTTCACTGTGGCAGTGCCCTTAAATGATACACTTTTAGTACTATTGAAAATGGGTACATGCTGTATTTGTAACCTCAAGTTATTTTGCCTACCCATTCACTCAGGATACAATGGAAATTTAGGGAGAACTTTGTATATATATAACTCACATCAAGGGACAAAAGAAACCCTGCAAATGTTACAAATAGGTACTGTGGGCTCCAATAAATTATCCTTGTGAGGCAGTATAGAACATATATTGAGAGGAAAATATATATTATAACCGATTGCATATTTTGTGTGATGTTATGATGAAAACAAAGTCCTCTGTATGTTTTACATATTGGCACAAAAAGATGATTTGGGTCCTAAAATTAAAATATATTTCAATTGATATTATGCAAATAGTTACGGGAAATATAGAAAATGCTTTTGTTTTATTCTGTGTGTGCAATCATCAATACAGTAGTTCTTAGTACCCAAGTAGAGTATTCCTCATTCAATTATCTGCTGACAGTTACTCATTTTTGGACATTATAGTTTATTAAACTTACAACTTCAGCAGGCATTTGCATGCTCGCTTGCTCTGCATCTCAGTGGGCATCAGAATACTACAGGTATTTTTCCACAAGTTAATGAGCATAAAATGTTTAAATTAAACAATGTAAAAGAACGAACAAACTGGAAAAAACTTTTGAACACTTTGGCTCACAACACAAGACGAAAAATGCACACATTAAATAAAAAAAATAAAAATAAATAAAATAAATTAGGGCAAATATAAGATAAAACTCAAACAAAAAGAAAATGCAGTAAATAACATCAACATCGAAGCAGCAACAGGTTCACGACTTGGTCTGTGGAAACGGTTTCTCCATCGTAGCTTTTCACCATAAAAAGTGTGATCTTATCTCATTGCTTTGCACAAAACTGCTTCAGTGGAACTAGTGAAAAGGTTATTGCTTTTGCCTTCCGTCGTCCTCCTCCTCTTAACAAAGTCTACAAGGAAATGCACGAAGGGTAAAGGTTATTTCATAGCCATAACGTTTTTCATGTTTGATGAATACTGTATACCCTTGAGCGGCGACTAGTTTCTGGGGCTACCGCCATAGATACAAGTCAAAGTGACGGATACCTGTGACTTGTGCATTTTCTTTGGCCTTGGGGAGAGTCCTCTTCCTCCGGACAGGCGTCACTTCGGCGGCACACTTGTTGGAGAAGCCGGGGCAGTTCTCCTGGTCGCTCCTGCCCTCCGGCCTGTCTTCATCCTCAGCGGCCAAAGTGGGAGAAGTGGACTTCTGCTGGCAAGACCTGTGGTAAAAATAGGCGGTGTGGTCTGCGGGGCTTTCCTCCCACTCAAAGCTGCCTGGCAACGGAGTGTCGGTCTGGAAGTTAAAGTTCCAGCGGCGGCAGTCTTCCAGAGACATTTCATGGAATTTCAGTTTCATTTCTCGGCGCAGCTGCTCGTGATCCACCGGGCCAAACAGACACCTGCGCACGCTGCAGTTCATGTTTCCAGAGTTTGTCGTTGTTGTTGTTGTTGTTGTTTCACATTGAGCACTCAAGCGTAGTACCTAATCCCCCTTTGGTCTGCGGTCATTTATTCCAGGGCTGCACTGCGGGTTCCATAGAGCGCTTCCCGTACACGGAAAACGAGAATGCTGATTGGCTGCACCGTAGATCAAAAAGCCAATAGGCGATCTTTGCATAATTGATAGCGCTATAACGCATTGCCACATTATTCACAAACAAAAATGTTATCAAATCAATTAACAACAAGAAAAGTAAGAATAACAATAAGAAAAGAACTGTTGAATGACAAGCAAATTACCGATACAGTATATTTAATCAGATACATTAATCAATTTGAACATTAATATGTGGTATTGTTTGTTGTTTTGAGTCTACAAAATATTAAAGAAAGAAAGAAAGAAAGACAGAAAGAAAGACAGATAGACAGACAGACAGAAAGAAAGAAAGAAAGAAAGAAAGAAAGAAAGAAAGAAAGAAAGAAAGAAGGAAGGAAAGAAAGAAAGAAAGGAAGAAAGAAAAAGAAAGAAATGGCAATGGCTATTGGCTATTCCGAATCACTCCCTATTCCCTACATACTGTAGTTTGGCATTTTGTAGTTTAAATGCCACTTGTCAGCATGTTGTATATGCATGGTGCACCTAATGCAATGCCTGGTATATGAACATATTGTATTTTGATCCATGTGTAGTTAACACATATTAATTATATTGAATATATTAATTTGCATTTTTAAGGACCATTTAGCCAAAGCTGGTCACATACAAATAATATATAGTTTGTCATTAAACTGCTGCTAATTATTGCTTAAAAAATGAAAATCCCTGTTGAACGTGCCCCCTGACAAAACTGTCGCCGATGATGGACAGACTGGGCCATGTGGGGTTAGTCTGAAATACTGAAGGACACATTGACGAATTGATGGTCCTCCCGTCAGTTGTACGGAATGGCCACCACTGGTCCCTGTTCTGGAATACTGTAAATCACAGGTGTCAAATCTGTCTTGTCATTGGCTGAGCAGTATGCAAATGTTTTGTGTTGTTGGTATTGCTGCAATGATAGAGCCATACCACTTCCTGGGGACCAAAGTATATACCTTAATTCCTTCCGAGGTAAACTTCTAGGCCTTCTCGGGTGTGTTTAAGCGCGAAAGGATCATTCAGGGATGCTGGGAAGACAAGACAATTTTCTTGTAAGTACATATAACATCAACTGTCTTGTTATCAAAAAAGTATTTGCATATTTTCCGATAAAGTACCATGTAGCCTATCTCATGTAGACACGGTCTGATATTAGATTGAGACGATATGATGAGCAAAAATATCGCCTTATCACAGTAATAAAATCACAGCTCTAAAATTAGCTTTGTTTAAAATATTAAGATAAATTAAAACAGCATTCTTCCATAGAACACAATCTATTTTATTTATAAACTATATATATATATATATATATATATATATATATATATATATATATATATATATATATATATATATATATATATATATATATATATATATATATATATATATATATATATGGTACAGAAGAATCATGTACCATGTTAGAAATATATGTTAACATTCTTTTGTTTAATTAGAATGTCACAGTGTCCCATCACTGGTGCGTTATTTTTAGAATAGACCCATGGGCTACTCATGCTGTCCTTGGGGCTAAATAGTACCCGTTGGCACCATTTTTTTAAGGACAATGCACAGAGCTAAAAGGTATTGGTGTTTGCAGTGTCTCTTTTGTCTTCCTCCCTCCCTCTTTCCCGTGCGTAACTGCTCACCGAGAAGGAGAAAAAAGTCTGTCTGTCTTTCTATCTATCTATCTATCTATCTATCTATCTATCTATCTATCTATCTATCTATCTATCTATCTATCTATCTATCTATCTATCTATCTATCTATCTATCTATCTATCTATCTATCCATCTATCTATCTATCTATCTATCTATCTATCTATCTATCTATCTGGATGGCTAGCTAGCTAGATAACTTTATCTATCATCAAGCTATCGAACTGTTCATCACAATGAGAGCTGTGTAACTTGTAACATGATAGTTTAAACAATATTAGAAACTACTTTTAGTATGACGGAGTGCTGTTCTACAAACAATAGCTCTAACAACTGCAACCACACAATAATCAAGTATTAGGAAATTGTTACTGAACTACCCTCATATAGTAAGAGCAGAATATTTTATAAAACCTATGTATTGAAGATTATATTGTGCTAGTGGTCAGAATGTTGTGGCTGGTCAGTGATAAATCCAGTTAGAGTGACTTGCCAAGATTCATGGACATGAAATGTTGAGGAACTATTCTTCCACCAATAGATATTTAAAATATTGAGGAAGAGAAATGTGTATTTTTGTGTGTATCACATGGCTGGTCGTTTAGTCCCCATTTATTGAATGCAAATCAGATCATTTGCATTTCCAATTGTCTTTATCCTGTCCGAGTCAAACCAGTAGTCAAATACCAGCTCCCGCCACAGCCAGCATTCGCACATTAAAACAGACAACTGCACACAAATCGACCCACACTCTTTATGTACTTACAAGCTAATTCCTACTCACTAATTTATTCATGGACCCAAGAGTATTTTAATCAGTTTTATACAGTAAGTGTACAAATATTTACAAATGTAAATAAGACTCAGTCAAATGCATCATCTAATATTTATTTCAAATTGGTGAAACAATCAGAACTACTGCAACAATGACTGGTGATTTGAAATGAGACATAATAATTGATATTAATAAAGAAATAATTTGACTGAACAAAACCATCTTTGGGAATCGATGAAAGGGATTTGATTTCGACACTGTTGGCATCCAACAGTGAGCTGCAGTGCTTTGTGATTTTCAAGTTCAAACATATGCTAAGCGCCACTTTGCATATGCAGCATGGATGGAAATTCTGCCAGTTTTGCATTGACCACAACTGCCTCGAAGAAAGTTTTGTTATGTGAAAAGGGTGATGAATGTGTTGTGATTGGTTTAAAGGGAAGTGCATATAATATTGGCATGTTTGCTTCTTTGTAGGGGCTACAGCCACAGACAAAATGCCTGCAATGTGGTGACATGCTGGAATTGTCAGAGGAGCACCGGTGTGTCAAGATATCGAGTCATGTTTCTTTCTATCTTTGTATCTGTTTGTCTGTCTATCTATCAACTATATTTTTTTCTTTATTGAAAATTTGACAAAGATAAGGATCATTTAACTGGTTTTCCCCCTTATCTGTCTCACAGTTGAGATGTTCTGGGTTTGAATGTCATGATTAGCACAAGCAGTGTAGAAAACTAATGGATGGATAAAACTAATGAAAGAAATAATTCAACTCGACACCATAATTTATGTGCTTTAGGTAAATGTACATTAAATATTGATAACTTATACAAAATTTTCACAAAGGGTAAAGGTTAGGTTAGGGTTAGTTTAAATCATCCTCAAATGATCTGTTTGTATACACAAGTATTATGTACTGTATATAGGGATAGGGAAAAATGTCCAACTCAACTAAGTCTTCCACAAAAATTGGTCAACACAAACATTTCTGGCTCAAATCAATAATTATAATTTTAAAACGATGTTTGTGACACTCAGAAACAATGTTTGGCCACTTCCATGTTTACTGAATGTGTACACAACTCAGCTTTGGTGCTTTTTAAGTAAATGAGTACTGAACAAGCTCACGGCTCATCACAGTACGTATTTGAGGCTTGTTGATCTATTTTGTTTCAATTAAAATCATAAGTAACATTAAAATAAACAATTTAAAATGCATTGTTTTACTTATGTTAACTATAGGAAGGTTATAACAGTGTGTCACAAAGTGTCGCACAATGAGCTTGCACATGTATTTTACAAATAGTTGGAGAAAAAAGTATCAAATAGTAAGAGAGGTTTCATCCTTTCTTAAATGCCTGCATAAAATGATCAAAATGTGCTTTGATCATCAAAATCATAATAAGAAAAAGTCGACTTAAACAAGTACCATAAGATTATTTTTTCCATATTTTTTAAATTGAAATGAACATTCACAGGACAAAATGGTACGCCCCCTTTGGCAGCCATCCTCTCAATCATTGGAATCAGAAGTGTCCAAAATCTCAATGTAAACGTGCCTTTATTGAAGATGTAGTGGTTGACTTGTAATGCAGCCCTATATCATCATTGGTTGTCGAAATATGCACGATTTCTTCATGAATCTTATTGAAATATCACTGTCATCCAGTCATTCACATTCTGTGATTGCTTTTCTTTTGACAATTTATATAGCGCAATTCATATACAAGGTACGTGTTCAGTGTGGGTTACCTGATTAAAAGTAGTTTAAAGTAATTATACTTTTATTCAGGTAAAAAAAATAAAATTAAAAAACGGAATCAATTTACAAACCAAGTACAGAAATAAAGCCTACTAAAATTTCTTACAATGCAAGGATTAATTATTTTTTTATTGATTTTGATCCATAAGCTTACAATGCATCATGTAGGTTAGTAGATCTTCAATTTCACAGTCAATCCAGCTGCAAAGTCACATTCGAGCCATTTTGGGATAAACCATCCCAACCCAACATGCCTGGTCACATCCATGACCCAGCCCAGCTGATCCACAATAACTACCGTTTGGGTCAGTCCAATTTTAGGAACATATTAGCAAAATAATCCATAGAGGGTTATTTTTAACCCAACAATTTTTAGGGTGTACCTCTTGGGGGTTTTAGCTGTTCAAATATCTAATCATCCATCCATTCATTTTCTGAGTGGGAGCCTATCCCAGCTGGGCGTATATGAAAACTCGGACTGGGAATGCCACCTACTCGCCGTAGCGAGAAGTGAAGCTGCCGGCGGCCATCTTGCTTTGCCACTCGCTAAGCGCACCTCGCTTGAATACTAATTAATATTTTACGCACCATTTTCACATCATTTTCTGTCTCTATGGTGAATATGCCACAGTGTGTGGTGTACGGTTGTATCAATAAGTCTGGGAAAAGCTCAACATGCACATTTCAATGGTAAGAATGCAATTATAAATGTTCACTTATAAGGTATCTCTCAAGAGTGTTACTCAAAGATTCATCTGCATCACATTGTCCAAAAAGCGAGGCTCTCATTACTCTGTACATGGATCCTGGCATAAAACGCGCACTCATAAAAGTGGTTTCATCAAACAAATAACATAAGTTTTCAGTAACAGAGGTAACACAAGACGGCTGCCTTTTAACTTCAGCCACGAGAGGCGACTGGCAGTCTAGGTTAATATATACCGGTACTATGTATGTGATTCCGCCAGCCAATCGAAATGCACATATAGACTAACAACAACCATTTGCACTCACATTCACACCTACGGACAATTAGTGTTCATTCAACCTACCATGCATGTGTTTCGAATGTGGGCGGAAGCTGCGGTACGTGAAGAAAACGTACACAGGCACAGAGAGAACATACAAACTCCACACTGGGAGCCCGGATGTGAACCCACAACCTCTGAACTGTGTAGCGGATGTGCCACCCTGTTAAAATATGTAAAATTGTATATTAATTGGCAGCTAACAATAGATATTTCAAGACAGGATGTGTTTTAAAAACTTTGGCTTTTCATATTTAGTATCCTCCAGGGTTGTTCATGCTGCTCTACAGGGGTTGAGACACTGCAAAATGTAAGCGACCAGAAGAGCAGCAGAATCAAGGGTCACTGGCCAGCGGGAAGAGTGGGTGACATTGACTTCATTGGCGCCTCCAAGACAAAAGGAAAGGTAAACGACATAACACAAGACCACACTGTAAGGGAACAAGTAGAATGCTTTATCCTCTTCTTTTTTTCTTCCAGTTTATGAGGGTGCAAGGCAACACTGACCCAGCAGACATCTTCCAGATGCTGATAGAGGAGTGGGGACTAGCTCCTCCACATCTGGTAGTTGCTTTAGTGGGAGGAGATGAGTTGGCTCAGATGAAGCCTTGGCTCAGGGACACCCTCAGAAAAGGTCTTGTGAAAGCTGCGCAAAGCACAGGTATGAGACACAGAGCCAAACAAGCCTTTAGCCCAGGGGTGCTCACACTTTTGCAGCATGCGAGCTACTTATAAAATGACCAAGTCAAAATGATCTACCTACCGGGTATGGTATGATTTGATTTTTTGTAGTGGGTAGGTCCTACCTGCTACAAAAATGCAGAACGTATATTTATTTTCAAATATATTGCGTGTTGTTTATATGTACAATATATGTACCTTCCATAACCGCATGAGCCAATATTGCACAAGACAATTGACTATGAACATCTATTTTTGTTTTATTTATGTCATGCGATCTACCAATGTTACCTTTGTGATCGACTGGTAGATCGCGATCGACGTATTGAGCACCCTTGTTTTAGCCAATGGAGGCACCAGACCGATGCATTTAATTAATGAGTGGCTTGATCACTATTTATCTAGAAATAACTGATTTTCAAACTATTCTCACATCAACAATAGAGAGAACACCTTCTCATCTGATGTGATCCAATACTAACTATCCTGGCCCAAGCAAACTTGGCCTTAACAAACAATATACAAGCCCCTGTAAAAGTAAAAGAGAACAGCAAGGTCAGTTCCTTGTTATTTATACTGAAGACATTTGGGTTTCCAATCAAAAGATGAAAAGGCAAAATGAATCACAAAAAGTTCAGAATTCCATGTTTTATTTCATGGTATTTACATCTAGATGCGTGTGAACTCAGGACAGAGCACCTTTTGTTTGAAGTCACCAATTTTTCAAGTGAACAAAAGAATTGGAACAAACATTATTACATTTGAGTAAATAACATTTACTATTTGGTGGCATAACCATTACATGCAATAACTGCATGAAGCCTTTGACACAAAGTTCATTTGAAATGCTTTACCAGGCCTTTACTGCAGCCTCTTTCAGTTCTTGTTTGTTTCTGGGGGTTTCCCCCTTCCGTCTCCTCTTCAGAAGGTAAAATGTAGGCTCTATTGGGTTAAGGTCTGGTGATTGACAAGGCCAGTCTTAAGACCTTCCACTTTTTCCCCATGATGAATTCCTTTGTTGTGTTGGCAGTGTGTTTTAGGTCATTACTTTGTTGCAGGACAAAGCTTTTCCCAATTAGCTTTAATGCAGTTATCTGTAAATTGCCAGACAAAATGATTTTGTAAACTTTCGATTCATTCTTCTGTGACCACCATGAATTACATCATCAATAAAGACTTTGAAAGACGAAATACTGTATACATGCCATAGTACAAGATACAAACCACTCATCAACAAAATGTATTGGAAAGCCAGATTGGATTTTGCAAAGTACAGAGATGAGCAGTTTTGTAACAACATTTTGGACTGTTGAAACCAAGATTAACCTCTACCAAAGTGATGGAAAGGCCAAAATATGACGAAAGAAAGGATCTGCTTATAATCCAAAACACACAAATTTATCTGCGAAGCATGGTGGAAGTAATGTCATGGCTTGGGCTTACATGGATGCTTCTGGAACAATACACAGTATGATTATTATTGATAAAATGCATGGTACATAAAAATCAACAGAGGTAACTTTGACACTCACATGCAACAACTTCTCTATGCTCCAGGGGCATGGATTTTGACTAATGGCCTTCGATTTGGCATCACCAAGCACTTGGGTCAGGCTGTACAAGATCACTCCTTGGCTAGCACTTCAGCAAAAGTTCGTGTGGTGGCCATTGGTATCGCACCCTGGAACATGATCCACAACCGAGAGGCACTACTCGGCACCAAGGTGTCTGAGTGCACACAACAAACATGCAACTGAGAAAATAACAGGACCAACTTCTCTGTGTAAATACTGACATCCAAACAAGATGTTTTTAAGTCTTGTGTGTTTATCTCTTCAAGTTAGGTGTGCCAGCAGTATACAAGCCGCAGGACTTGCCCCATGGGTCAGTTTATTCTCTGGACAGCCACCACTCTCATTTTGTGCTGGTGGAGGAAGATCCAAACAGACCCGGAGCCACAAGTGAAATGAGAGTGAAGCTGCTCAAACACATTTCTCTTCAGCGCACAGGCTATGGAGGTAAATACATCTGAGGCAAAACACTGCTAAACAAATATACAATAACAGTATCTTATTTGAAGTGGTAAAAGCACTGCAGACTCACAACAACATTGACTCTGATGTAGTCTGTCGGTATTCATCATTTATTTTGTGAATCCTGTCTTTGTTTTAAAGGTGCAGGAAGTTTTGAAATCCCTGTTCTATGTCTATTGGTACACGGTGAACCTCCAATCCTTAAGGTTGGTCTCATTGGTTGTTTGTTGATGGTTGGTTGTTTTTGTTTTCTTGACTCATAATTTTGCCAGATCTAGTTCTCAATAGTGGCTGAATGTCAGATCATTATTCTCTGACTCAGATTTTGGCTGTGCCCTCTCATGAAGATGTAGACTAAACACATAAACGAACTGTATTTATTTCCGTTCTACTGACGTGATGTATTTCGACAGAAAATGCCACCAAGTGATTTGCATGTACTGTATATAGCGATAAATTAAGAGATTAAACATTTGGACTAGGGCCATAAATTATCCTGAAAATTGTGTGTGATTTTTAGAGGGGGGTTAAACTAAGAGTTTTTCTGAGCTTGACGTGCATCAACAGATTGTCCTTTCCTGCAGCGGATGTGTAAAGGCATTGGCAATTCGACACCGTGGCTTATTCTAGCAGGCTCAGGAGGAGTCGCTGACATCCTCGTCACACTCATGAACAGGGGATGCTGGGATACAGACAACGTTCACGAGCTGCTGCTGGACACCTTTCCAAACGCCTACCACAGCACGGACATAAGAAACTGGGTCAAACTGGTGAGGGTGAGGTGTTGAGCATGGAAGCGGGCATACAGTTGTGAATGTCAAGAGGCTTGAACGTGGCCTGCAAATTAGGACAGACTGGAAAGAGAGCAGCTAAAATGGGATTCACTGCATCCATATTTGTATGTGATGGCCCAATTATGAATAACAAGAAAAAATTAAAAACAGTCTTATCTTTGGTCAAGGATTATGATTAAAACATTTATGCCCAGAAATTGTCTTCTCAGATACAAAATCACAGATCTCAAAACACTGTTTGTACTTGTAATATCTGTCATCCACTAATCAGATCCAGAAAATACTGGATCATGGGCATCTACTCACTGTCCATGACCCTGAACAAGAGAGCTCTGAGCTGGACACAGTTATCCTCAAAGCTCTTGTCAAAGGTAAAGCACTTTTTATGAGAAATGCGATTTAGAATAATGGCCATTCACAGGGTATGGCACCACTGACATTTTGTGTGTGTGTCTATGTGTGTGCGAGCTTGTAAGAGCCAAAGTCAGGAAGCCCAAGATTTTCTTGATGAATTGAAGCTGGCTGTGGCCTGGAACCGAGTGGACATTGCCAAGAGTGACATCTTCAATGGAGATGTGGAGTGGAAGGTGAGAGACACATCATTATTTTACACTACCCAGTTTGTTTTAATTGTCCTTAAAAAAATACCTGTACTTCACAAATCTGGAGGGTATTTAACAAATGTGAAAATAGCGTTTTGCATTTTAGTTTAACAGAACGAGTTAGTTCAAAGTAGGTCCAGCAAAGTGTTATATTTAGCTTCCTTAAACTTGTTAAGTGTATGGTTTCCTGTTATTTTTCACCAATGTTGTATAGACAAATTACAAATTAATGATACTAATATGTCGATTAAACTAGGATGCTACACCTCAAATATTGTCTGTGCAGGCATGTGACCTTGAAGAGGTGATGATGGATGCACTTATCAATGACAAACCAGACTTTGTACGTCTATTTGTCGACAACGGGGTTAACCTGGGCGAGTTCCTCACATACGGACGTCTACAGGAGCTTTATTGGTCCGTGTCGGAAAAGAGTCTCCTGCATAACCTACTTCTCAAAAAATACGAGGAGAAGCAGCGTCTGCATGGTACTGCAAGGACACCTGGGCCTCCTGGGCAGCACATGTCTGAGCATGGGGAACGGAAACCCCGTTTCACACTTTATGAGGTTGCCAAAGTGCTCAAAGACTTTCTTCATGACTCCTGCAAAGGCTTTTACCAAAAGATTCCCACAGTGAGTGATACACCTGTACTTTACGTTAAAGATAAGCAAAAACGAGACAATGTACAAAAAGACTGTGGCAAGGTCGCTTTATCTTTAAACTGTAGCGCATTTCATACACAAAGTAACTCAATGTGTTTCACATAATTAAAAATGCAATATTTTAGCATTTACCAACAGAAACAAAAAAAGTTAAAGATATCTAGAAGCAAAGTCAAAAATAAAAGTAGCTTATTAAAATTACTAACAACGTACAGTGCAAGAAAATGAAACAGGAAGTAGTTCGTGAATAGTGAAAGTAAATAGGAAGGAATTTAACTTAATGTTTACCTCTCTGTCTAGAGTTGCCAACTTCCTGAAAAATAAATAAGGGAAACCTCATCGGCAGAGACGGCTGACCTGACTGCCTTCAACCTTCCTTGCGTGATTTTTATATATTTATTTGTGGGTGAAACCATTTTTAACTATTTAAACCTGAGTTGGCAGCACGGCGCTAAACTGGTCGGCACGTCCACCTCACAGTTCAGAGGTCGTGGGTTCAAATCCGTCCCCGGCCTTCTTGTGTGGAATTTGCATGTTCTCCCTGTGCCTGCGTGGGTTTTCTCCGGGTCCTCCGGTTTCCTCTGACATTCCAAAAACATGCGTAGGTTGATTGAACGCTCTAAATAGTCCCTAGGTATGATTGTGAGCACGAATGGTTGTTCGTTCGTGTGTGCCCAGCGATTGGCTGGCAACCAGTTCAGGGTGCACCCCGCCTGCTGCCCGTAGACAGCTGGGACAGGCTCCAGCACACCTGCGACCCTTGTGAGGATAAGCGGATTTGATAATGGATGGATGGATGAACACATGAAAAAGTTACTATCTAGAAATGTACTTTAATACAAACTAAATAACTAAATAAATCTCTTGAATAATAAGCAGAACATTCATAACTTATGAACAGCTCAATGCCACGTTATGTGGAGACAGAATATTTTTTCAATTTGTATTTCTTCTGAGATCTTGCTGCAGCGAGAAGCGGTTTGTCTTTGACCACTTCAGAGTAAAATTCTGAGCAAGACATGCCATAGTTGAGGCTCACAATAAGCTCACCTTTAATAGGTTCAGCAGAACATTTGTTTTGCACATTTATCCACCTAATCTTCATAAAAGAGAAAAATAATGTAAACAAGTTTTTATTTTATTTTGATTATTTCACTTTATTTATGAATATCTGCTTGAGCTTGTAATACTGTAAATGTATTTAACGTACTTGTCAATCAATTGTACTTATTAATTCCAACCCAAAATTATTATGTTTGTCCATACAATTAATGCAGCCATTCATTGCACATTCCTATATTAACCTTGATCCAGGGTTAAAAAAATTCATTCTTTACATACCATATCTAGCTTTGGCATTACCCGGTGGACAACAAATTTGTCTAGGGTGCCCGTAGTTTTGTGTGCCTTGTATTCCGTCTGTATCCACCACTGAAAGCACTTTGCTGGAGGTCAATCAGTCCACCATATATATGCTAGGGTAAAATTGCACCTGCAGACAGTGCAGTGCGCTTGATAGATATTTTCTCGCACATGTGTTTTCTGCTTTCCAGTCCTCTCTGTATTTTTGCTACCATTTCTGCTTTTTTTTTTTTTTTTTTTTTTGCTGCTTCTGCTGCCACATTGCTACCTGAGAGTGTGTCTGTGTCATCCATGCTGCTTCTTGTCTTCCGCTATCTACTTTGGCAAAGCAACAGTACCGTGGCCAAAAAGATAAGCGGATTCTGTATCGTCGTACTCGTGTATGAATGTGCTGTAAGCTCATTGGTCACAGAGCAGGAGATGTCCTAGGACCGTTACCGTAAATTCTCATATAAAGGGAGCTGTCGCTCATTAATTCCATTGACATTTTGTGGACTATTTTGGACTCTCGCGATATTACGGGACAAAGTGCAACTCAATACGGGACGCGTACTTACATTTCTAAATACGGGACGATTCCGTTTTTCAAGCGACTGTTGGCAACCCCGCTCTGTACCACAGACCACAATGATATTATCCGACATTGTAACATTGGAAACACGCAGCCAGAAACGCTCAGCTGACCGCAGCATTAGGCTAGTAGGACAACATTTTGCATGATTCTAAGACACAGAAGCAGTAAGTGATCCTTGTTCAGACGACAAAAACACATAGACGACTTCTAGCGATTGATGCGCATTAGAATGACACCGCAAATGTAGAAAGAATTAAAGACACCAATCTGAAAATTCAACTATACATAGGGTGGACCACATTAGAAGGCGCTCTGTCAATTTTTTTAAGGAAAATTGAAGGACTTTAAGTGCGACTTGTGATCCAAAAAAATACGGTACTTTGCTTACTTCGACCTATGCCGGACGCAAGCAAATCCGTTTTGACTTCCGTCATCTCACGTACTATCAATGCACCTCTCATGCACCGCATTTAAAGGGACTGAGAGGATCCATTTTTATTTGCGGCAAATGAAATTGGATGTGGTCACGTCCAACGGCGCAAACCACCCTTTTTTGTGCCAAGTTTCGTGCAAAAATAACAACACTCTGTGTAATCCTCCTCCACACCGAGTTCACTGTGCTAGCCATGAAAATAAAGCCCAGAATTTTCTACACAACGCAGACACAAAGGACATGATTATGCCATTTCACATGTTTGCAAGGATCATTGATCATTGTGAAATAAAAAATAATTGTCCAATCAGTTTTATTCAGTTCATTACTCTTAAGGGATGCTTGATAATACACCCACCTGCCACAGCATATGGCACAGTTATTATCTCTCCCTCCTTTCCACAACACCATATTGTGACATTACACCTGTGAAAATTACAAGCATAAACAAAAACTCGGATGTATATAATAAGGAATGTATAATAAAAGTAATGTTGTGTGAACAATCCAACACAGCAAACATAAAGCATGTATCGTGAAACTGCATGCCTATGTTGTAGTTTGTAAAAGACACCAAACTGAAAATTCAAGTTATTTATCATGGCTTGTTGCTAAATGCTACTATTAACCTTTTAGCCCACATTGAATTAAATTTGCCAAAGACTAGTGAATAAAAAATGTGATTTATGCTAGCTGCATGTACTACACCTGGGTTGTATTTGCACTCCAGGAAAAGCCTGCAATGGGTCGACTGTTTCACAGCCAGAAGAACCTGGCAGAATTGGAAGAGCGTTGCCAACATCCTTGGAGGGATCTTTTCCTCTGGGCCGTCCTTCAGAATCGGCAGCAGATGGCTAACTACTTTTGGGCCATGGTATGTCTTGTCATTTAATTCCCATCACAATACAATGAGGTGGGCTAGCAATGTGCAGCTACTCATATAGTAAGTAAGGATGACCGTAAAAGTTTTTATACCTTCAGCAGCAATATTCAAATAAAGGCCTTGCTTCAGAGTTGATGTTGTTAATGAGAAACATTGCCAGACATGGGAGTTTATATTTATGAATACTTTAAAATGGCACCAATCATTGATTGAACTACATTGTTTTCTGCATATTTTTAAGGAAGCTTTGATTTTGTTATTGCCCTTCCCTGGACTGAGCCAACCAATTACCGCAATCTTTCAAGGTGTCACCCCTGCGTGCTCCTTCCCTGCATTTACAGTATTTCAAACATGATCTGAAGTTATGGTAATTTCATTGAAAGTGTGCACATTCCGCCACCACTAATGGTCATATCTTCGACATACCGGCACAATTCTGAGTCTTTGAAGTATCTCTCAGGTTGCAAGCTTTAAAGTATTGCAATTATCTTTGCAGAATGCAAATGTTGCATCTCATCTATGTGCATATAATGTCTGCCAGCATCTCACAATTTTCCAATACACATACATACATAGAATGTGATACACTGTATAATTGAATGTACACTGTAAAGAAACTGTTTTCCCCCTGGGAACAACAAATATTCTTATATGTTCAAGTAAAATATAACTTACATACTGTAGAACTGACTGTGCCATTCCTATTATATGTAAAAGATCAAGTTCTGCCTGTATGATATTTCATTGCATTTCATTCTCCATGCACCTATTACAGCAAAATGGGACGTGGGTCAGTGTCCTCGTCCAAGTTCAGGGTAAATCAGTCCAATGTAGCATTTTCATGATCCTGCTAAACTCCAGAAAATAAGAGACACGTGTAAAAACAGAATCTCAGTTGGGGAGTTCAATGAAATTTCCAATAATGTCCAAACAAGCAAGAGAAAGGGCTAATACAAGATTCATTCGCTTTGTTAGAGTTTATTTTTGGCTCATTTGTTCCCTCAATTACTCTCCACTCACCCTGATGCAGGCTTGATAAATCAATGTTGTTCTAACACTTTTTAACAGATTTTTGAGCATTCCTTTAATACAACTTTTATTTGCGTTACTGCGGCATCTGAGTCTAAGACCTGGGCTGTGATCTTTTTATGTAGAGTTTGTATGTTCCCATTGTGCTTTTGTGAGTTCTACTTTGTTCAACCAAAGACACTAAATTGACAGTAAATGAGTGTGTGAATGTTTACTTTGGTAGGGTACACAATTTTGCATTTGTAATTTCTAACTGAACTGAACTACTGTACGGAAGCCTTTCAGGTTACCAATCAGCAACCACCATTGCACAGTTTGTTTAGCATGGGTTCTATCAGGTAGTACAGGTGTGTTTAAAATGTACCAGCACAACCGATCTGAACTGTAACACTTTTTTTTTTTTTTTTAAACAAACATTTTAATGGTTACCCACCACCGGCTGCTATGATATGGTAGCTTAGGCTTTAGCTATGCATTGACTAGTTGACAGAGACTTTCTCTGTAATAATACGGGAGGAACACAAATAAATATTCTCTTTTGAAATGAATAATAGAAAAGAACAAGCAAACCACTTGCCAGAAAGGAATTGCAATTTCTTTCCCTTTGTTAATTGTTTTGCATTCTTCTTAGGTCTGACCACGGTGGACACACAAGTTGTATATATCAGGGTTTAACCATTTTAAAACCATACTTTGGTGAGCTAAATGTGGCTTGTATTAAATGTTGAAACTTCACTTATGTGTTAGCTGTCTGTTGACACCAGCTGGCATGTTTGGACCTCATAGCACACAGTCTGTTCAGTAAGCACAGAAAATTACATGTGCACAGCCAGGGAAATCAGCAGAGGTGGGCGCATCAGTAAATTTTGCCGGGCCATCATTCGTCAGAGGGCTGGCCACCCGTCCTTCATCGTCAGACCGTCATTGTTTCAAGCCGAACCAAACAGTAATTATCAGTCCGTCATCATTATTTCAACCGCGCTTCTGTTTTACGGCCCGCCAGTCCCTCAATCGCCAGTCCGGCAAAAAACGAACTAAAAAAAACCCGTCATAATCCAACAGTTGAAAATTTGATTTGATTAAAATGGTAAATGAAGTGCACTTTATTTTGGTTTCTACATCATACGGTGGCTGCCCAAAGAACTTTACAAAGCATCACATAAACTCTCAGTATTTGCCACCTTCATTTGTTAAACTGTTAAGTACAGCGGGAGCACGCTAGTGGCTGTCTGCTGCAGTTTTAACTCCTAAAACACCAAAAAGTTTTTATTTAAAAGTGGAAAATGGCTTACCTTAACCTGAATCCCGAGTCACATTGTAGCATTGTATAATACTGGTGGATTAATGTGTTTTGTAAAATCCTTATACCGATACTTGCCGATACGGATACCAAAACGAAATTGCCATGACTATCAATGCTTCTTTTTCTTCCTCTCTTAATTCTTTGGTGGACTACAGCACTTTGGTGCAGACCGCCACCTACAGTACTTGAAGTGCGAAGCGTTTCCATATATAGTCTGTATTCCCCCCCGCCCCACACCCCGCGAACAAACACAAGAGACAAGCAGGGCGCCCATCTGTCAATCGTCAGCGAAATGTGCACCCGTCAGTGACGGACTGAGTGATCAGAACTTCACTAGGTTAGTGAGGATTACACTGATGAACGAAAACCCACTTTCATCAGTGCTTCGTCTGTATTTTTTTTTTCTCGTCATTTGTCAGCAAAACGGGCATCTATCAGTGATAGATTGACGGACGTTCCGTCAGTACTGACGGAATGCCCACCACTTCAAATCAACTTCACAAGACGTATGACGTGATTAAAAACTCATTCATTCAGGGCCCCGAGGCAGTAGCAGCAGCATTGGCAGGGTGCAAGATTCTGAAAGAGATGGCAAGACTTGAATCTGAGGCTGAGTCTGCACGTAGCATGAAGGAGGCCAAGTATGAACAGTTTGCCCTTGGTGAGTACTGTACTTCATCTGCTGACAATCTGACTATAGGCTCAAGAGTAAAAAGGTGAAACAATGCAAAAGGCACTGATGTTTTTTTGCTTTTCTGACTTCAGAACATTGTTCTTTATTCCCTGTGTGGTAACAGATGTGTTTGGAGAGTGTTATTCCAACAGTGAAGACAGGGCTTATGCATTGTTAGTAAGGAGAACACAATGTTGGAGTAAATCGACCGTGCTCAACCTGGCAACTGAGGCTGATGCCAAGTCTTTCTTTGCCCACGATGGAGTTCAGGTAACAGAACAATTTCATTTCAATGGGACTGTTTTTTTTTTCTCTCTGTGTAGTCCTCCCCTGAAATCAAAACAGACTTGATTATTCTCTGTACTAGGTAGTTTTAGTCGATCAGTTTGCATGGTTCTTTTTTAACCGTTGTCTGCAATGTTTTACTCAAATAATATTCAGAATGACATTTTGAGTATTAATGTTTAGTGTGAAAATTTCAGCGAGCAGCATGGAAACAGCATGGTGGTTAGCATGCCTACCTCAACAGTTCCAAGGTTTCGGGTTTAAATATCAATTCAAATCTCAGCTTCAGCTTTACTGTGTGAGTGAATGGTTGGTTGTCTATATGTGATGTGGAATTGGCTGGTGACCAGGGTGTACCCTCATCCAAAGTCAACTAAAATGGACTCCAGCTTGCCCACAATCTTAATGAGGACAGGTGGTATACAAAATGGATAGATGGATGGAGGGAAAATTCACCCTGCCCTTCACAGAGAATAGGTACCATTGACACGAGACCCAATGAATCTACTAATTAGTTGATGTTATCACCCCTACATGGAGCCCATGTTAATGGACTTGGTGCTGATGTACTTAATTATGTTGCATTAACACAGCATTCAAGCGGATACTGCTCCTCAGACCTCTTGATGGAAATTTTAGGTTAAATATATATGCGCACTGGCAATCTGACTGCAAGGCAGATATTTCTTATGGCTTATACTGCCCCCACGTGGGTTGATTCAAATAGACCTAGTTTAGTAAATTCAATGAAAAATATAATGAAAACATCTGTATTACTATTTATGTATCTACTTACTTATTTATTTATCTATTTGCCTATTCATTTATTTTTGAGGCTCTCCTGACAAAGATTTGGTGGGGAGCAATGACAACAGACACAGCCATCTCCAAGCTCGTTGTGTCTTTCTTCTGTCCACCTCTCATTTGGACGAACCTTTTAAAGTTCTGGTGAGATTATTTGGATTGGATACAGCTTGTTTCCTTAAGATGCACAGTATGCTTTATGTGTCTTATTGCTGTTAATGTGTAGTGATGAGGAACTGGATAATCACAGCAGTGAGGAACCCTTTGTGGAGTTGGACAGTTTGGAAACAGAGAAGGTTTTACTCTTAACGGATGAAGATGGCCCGCTGTAAGTTTTTAATTACACCGATATGCAGGAATCCGAATGTTTCTCAAAACATAAAATACGATTTTCTTGTGAACATGATTATTTTTTATAAGCAGAATAGTAATGTGTTTGTAATGGCAAAATCTTGGCACTTTGATCCGATCACATTTGATTGTGTGGATGTACTCAACGTCGTGGCAATGTATAGTACATGAAGCGAAACTGTGAACAACATTTACTGTACTGCAATAAAATGTATTTCAAACATTCATACATCTGAAAGGTACAGTGTGTAGACTTTAGTGCCATATAGTGGTGAACTAATAGAATGCAAGAGGCGGGTAAACTTTAGTCAGTTAATCACAGGGCATAGCTAAACAAACAATCATTCATACTCACATTCACACCTAAAGTATGGGCAATTTAGCCTCCATTTCACCTTATACTGTACATAAAAGTCCAAGATTAAAAAGCAAACAAACCAAAACAAAACCAACAGGCAGTTGTGCTAGCCACATGTTCACTTTACCGCATCTCTCACCGTATAATATTTCAAATAGTTTTTAACTGGGGCAGAGATGGAGAAATGTTTAGGGGAAGACTTGGCCTATGCTTCATAAAAATCCAAACGGTCCTCTGCATTTTTTGAAGGAACTCTTCAGCTGGTGGCCCAGCAGACCAGAGCTGTGCATCAGTGTGGTGGCGTTTCTTACTTCGTCGTTGGCGTCGCTTCTGGAGTGCTCCCGTCACTGTGTTCCTTGGTAACGTCATCATGTATTTTGCCTTCTTGTTCCTGTTCACCTACGTGCTCCTGCTGGACTTTCTTCCACCGCCCCCCCTTGGTCCTGGAGCCCCTGAGATAATGCTCTATTTCTGGGTTTTCACCTTGGTGCTGGAAGAACTGCGACAGGTGACTCTCATAACGTGAATTGCCACTTCTCGTGAATTATTTCTTTGCGCAGAATTATTTTGTCATTTTAGATTGTTAATAGTGCTGTTACATACCGTAAATGATTCACATCACATGGCATTTGACTGATATAGTTGAGTATTTGCCTTTCTCTATGATTGCTTGACACGAACCAAACCTTTGCTAAATATGTTCTTACACAGTGTTAGTCTCGTTCCAATTTAATTTATTGGCTGACTACAATATGAATCAGTTTGACACCAACTCTGTCTTATCTTTAATCAAGTGTCCTCAATGATTCCACTTTGACAAGATGAAATAACATTTTGAAGAAAATTAGGTGAAAGTGATTTTGACCAGGCACAGGTGTACTGATTTAAAATAAAAAAAAAACTCCCAATACTGTTAATACTCCATAACATACTTTCATGTTCTGTTTTACTCTTGGAATTTTATTGTAATAAAAAAAACATGTCATGTTGCAGAGCTTCTTTTCAGATGAAGAGATGAACATCTTAAAGAAGTTCAAGCTTTATGTGGAGGACAACTGGAACAAGTGTGACATGGTTGCTATTTCACTATTTGTCGTTGGAGTTTCATGCAGGTAAATAACACAAAACACATACATAAAAGTACAAAATAAAAGATAAAGATGAACAAACATTGTTTGTTTGAATGGCAGGATGGTGGATGACACTTACGAGGCAGGAAGAACTGTTCTAGCAATAGACTTCATGGTATTCACACTGCGGTTGATCCACATCTTTGCCATTCATAAGCAATTGGGGCCAAAGATCATCATTGTGGAGAGAATGGTGAGCAAAAACACTCATATGCAAACATTTAAGCTTGTGACTTTTGATATGTCTTTTACCTTTGTACTCGTGACTCGGAACCTGAACCTGTACAATCCGCATTGCATGACATTGAGGGATGTTCCTGTATTTCTAATTCATGTTGCTTCGCGCTTTGTGAGAATCGTTTTGGAAAGGCGCTTTGTTGTGCACAAATGCTGGCTTTGGTGTGGAGAAACTGAGCAGTCCCACACTAGGTTGAGCCAAATACTCGACTATACGACACGCCGATTTTCAAGTATTCACATAATTTTATTATAATATCAACACACATTTCCACGTTGTTGCATGAAATACGATATCCCGGAGCCGGGATCGAACCCAACGACCTCTGAACTGTGAGGCGTTCGTGCTAACCAGTCGACCACCGTGCCGCTCTAAATCAAACATAAATGTGTTAAATATGACATATATTCAACCACTGGAAACACATACATACCGTCATTAATTTAACGTGTTGCACCACACAATGCATTCTGGGAACCAGAACAGATTTTTTTTTCAAACAATAAGTTGACCCCTGCTACTCGCAGGGTATAGGGACCAGGCTGAGCGGCGAATACTGAAAATCTGAGTGTAACTGACGGCCATTGAAATGCAGTAGAGGGGAAAAAAATGTATGCATTATATATTTTTTTGAAATTAATCGGCTGATTAATGTGTAATCTGTATTTTTTCTTCCCAAAATAAGGATCAACATCGGCCTCAAAAAAATCCATATCGGCCGGGCCCTAGTTTTTATTTATGTTTTACATAACGTCCAAACTTAATTGGAATTGGTTTGTAATCAGACTCGAAAATGCCCAAAGGTGCGAATGTGAGTGCAAATGGTTGTGTGCGCTTATCTCGCCCAAAGCCAGCTGGCATAGGTTACTACTCACCCTAATGAGGACAAGCAGTAAACTGATGGATTGGATGTCCTGGAGGAATACTGTATGCGTCACAGAGCCATGTGTATCAGAAACATTTCTCAGTAAGATGCAGTGAAATTTTCCACCAATGAAACCACAAAACTGAAGCTTTTTTTTTTTTTTTTTTTTTTTTATCATGGCATTGGGTCTCATTAAATTCCAGTTAACTAATGCTGTGAATGATAAAGTTAAATTAAATTCTAATTAGAAGATGGGAAAGACTTCCTCCCAAGCAGTAAGAATGATTTTCTTGATTTACAGATGAAGGATGTCTTTTTCTTCCTCTTCTTCCTGAGTGTGTGGCTCATTGCTTACGGGGTCGCTACCCAGGCTCTCCTCCATCCGAATGACCCCCGGATCGACTGGGTATTTCGCAGAGCCTTGTATCGCCCCTACCTACACATCTTTGGCCAGATTCCTTTAGAGGAAATAGATGGTAAATGACTGTAGGATGAATAAATAATGTTTATGGAATTGATTTTTTTGTTTGTTTGTTTTTCGTTTAGGCATTTAGAGTTGTCCTGAATTCATTTATTTCTTTCATGCTGCAGCTGCTCGGATGCCTGAAATGAACTGCACCAATGACTCAGAGGAGATTATCAAGGGTCTCCAGCCACCATGTCCTAATGTCTATGCCAACTGGCTCGTGATCCTCCTTCTGGTCATATTCCTTCTTGTGACCAATGTTCTTCTGCTCAACCTGCTCATTGCAATGTTTAGGTCAGGAGCTCGCAAACATTATGGAAAACTTGTTGATGGATATTTGTAAGCAGGTGGCGTCAAGAAGAACTCTAGAGAGCAGACAACCTCCTTTTGTTGTTGCTTGTCATATACTGTATGCTGTTTCTGTTTTGTGATGTACAGCTACACATTCCAGGTTGTACAGGGCAACACTGATATTTTCTGGAAGTTCCAAAGGTACAACCTGATTGTTGAGTATCACAGCCGCCCAGCACTGGCTCCACCTTTCATCATCATCAGCCACCTCTCTCAGCTCCTTCTCAGTCTCGTCAAGCAGCCCGAGTCCAAGCAGGAGCATCTTGGTAGGAAGATTTAAAGCAACAAAGTTTACCACAGTGCAGCTAAGATTTACGATAACACTGAGACTACAAGGCTGTGCTTCCTTGTGTGTTACACTAGAGCGAGAGCTACCATCAGGGCTTGACCAGAGGCTGATTACATGGGAGACTGTACAGAAAGAGAACTACCTGGCTAAACTTGAGCGGCAACATTGGGAGAGCAGTGAGGAGCGACTGAAGAGTACATCCTCAAAGTAGTAGTTTTTTTCCTGTTGCTGACACAGTAACTATATCACATGTCATCTAGCCATGTGTCTACGATATCAGATTTGAGTAATACAACACCTTGGCTTAATTTTTACTACATGTGTGATTTAGGCATAGGTGGACATTCTGTCTCACTGACGGACCAGTCCGTTTGTCCGTCGCTAACAGACGCCCGTTTTGCTGATCCGTTAGATGATAGATGGGAAACTTAAAAAAACGAGAGACGCCTGTCTCATGTTAACGGCAGACGGCACGTTTACTCAGCTGACTTGAGTAGACTGCATTGACAGTGTATGTACAGTAGGTGGGGGTATGCACCAAAAAGATATATATATAAATAAATATATATATATATATATATATATATATATATATATATATATATATATATATATATATATATATATATATATATATATATATGTATATATATATGTATGTGTATACACGTGCGTATATGTGTGTGTGCATGTATGTATGCATGTGTGTATATATATATACATGTGTATATATGTATACAGTATATACATATATATGTGTATGTACATACATATATACAGTATGTGTGTGTATCTATATATATATATATATATATATATATATATATATATATATATATATATATATATATATATATACACACGCATGAAATTTTACTAAAAAAATGATTTTGTTTGCTTGTTTACTTTCTGCCAAGGGTTCAGAGTTTGCTAAGGATTATTGGTGGGGTAAAGGACCAAGAAAAACGTCTGGCATCCATGGAGGCTCAAGTATGCCCAAACAACACACGGCCGAATTCACTAAAGCATTGCGTGACTTTTTCATGCCGCTAACCAGTAAAAATGCAGCAAACAGACCAGCATCTAATTAGTTAAATGCTTCACTAACTGTGTTGCCAACCAGATTGTGTCTCAGTGCCCCAGTGTTGCATGTATTTAAATGAGGCAATATGCTTTTATTTGGCTGAGAAATTGCCCACCTCTATGCAAATAAGACTCATTGATAACATCCAATTCAGTGCTATTAGGCACACGCAGTTTGATTGAAGCAACGTCAAAGCCAGCATTTGTACTTTGCCATTTGTGTCTTATTGCAAACAGGGGGAAGTCAGGGGCAAACTTCTGCACTTTGCTGCCAAACTTTGTGGGTGTGCTTGCGCTGGTATACCATTAGCGCAATAAACTTCATGAATTAAACATTAAGATGGAGCAAACTGCGGGTGCAAATGAAGTGCAATTCAGGGTGCTATCAGCAGCCTCAGTTCTTTGTGAATTCGGCCCTCAGCATCCTATCCGCAACTTCACATTCTTATCTCATACAGGAATCTATCTTGTACGGAAACTGCCAGGGAGTAACACCTGTGTCACCTGGATTTGTATCTAGGTCAGATACTGTGGTGAGGTGTTGTCTTGGATGGCAGAATGCTTTGCTCTGAGCACACTAAAATGTGGGAAAGAGGCTCCAACTGCACCAAGTGAGTCAAGTGGCAATCAAAATGATGTTCTGTAAAACTGATAATACCACTACACACACTTAATGAAGCGTTTTATGTGAATTAATGGACTGCAAAATGGCATTGTCTTTGGCAGGCTGCAAGGCGAGCAATGATGCCCATCAAAGTCAATCGAAGGAAGAAACCAAATGAGCTGAAGGTTAGCGTTACATTGACAAAGAAAATAAAGCAATAGTAAGTAGTGATAATGAGGTGGCCAATTATCACAATAATTTTCTGTATTCTTAAAGATGATGTAAGAACAAATGTAACAAATTGATACTGACCTTGTGCGACACATACATATGTTGTAAAGTGATATATTGTCACGTTGTGATGAAAGCCTGTTGTAAGAATAGGTATAATAAATGGGTCCAAAATGCCCTGGCAAGTATATAATATTAAACTCGAAGTGACATGAACTACTCACAGGTGTTTGATTGATGCAATGACTAATACATTTTCAAGGACTTCCCTTTCTATAACTCTTACAGTCTCTCTGTTGCAACCTGCTAATGACCCTTTGCGAGATTAAGCTCCACCACCACTTCCCTCTGAGAGCATTTTCTGTGAAGCCTGGCAATGGCAAAGATTGTAAAATAAAATAATTTAGCATTCAATTTATTATTTGGGTTCAAGAGCTAATGGATTAAAACTTACATACAGTAGATCACAGGTGTCAAACTCAAGGGCCGGGGGCCAGATGCGGCCCGCGCCCTAATTTTATGTGGCTCGTGAAGGCAAATAATGTGACTTCATGACTCTTGCATATTGTCCTCACTTTTAACAACACTGCAAAATGAGATATTGCAAGCAGTTTTTTAAAACGAATCCCTCCTTTAAAATTAATTGAAAATATTTGAACAAACAATTATTTACTGGCTTGTGATTTCAAAACTAGTTATCCATCACTTTGTCATGTATATGTGATAATATAAGCCGTTAATACATTTATATGGGCTCATAGTCGTAACCGCCCTCAGAGGGACAACATAACTATAATGTGGCCCCTGACAAAAATTTGTTTACCACCCCTGGAGTAGATACTTGTCCTCATTCGATGGCTCATCAGGCAACTACCAGCTAAATGTTGGCCATAGATTGCAAATGAATTGTGAATGTGCACACAGAAAATAATTTTCAATGAAATGTAAAAAAGTTTGGCGGCACGGTGGTTGACTGGTTAGCACGTCCGCCTCACAGTTCAGAGGTCGTGGGTTCGATCCCGGCCCCGGCCTCCCTGTGTGGAGTTTGCATGTTCTCCCCGTGCCTGCGTGGGTTTTCTCCGGGTACTCCGGTTTCCTCCTACATTCCAAAAACATGCATGGTAAGTTGATTGGACTCTCTAAATTGTCCCTAGGTGTGATTGTGAGTGCGGATGTTTGTCTTTGTGTGCCCTGCGATTGGCTGGCAACCAATTCAGGGTGTCCCCTGCCTACTGCCCAAAGACAGATGGGATAGGCTTCAGCACGCCCCGCGACCCTTGTGAGGATAAGCGGTATCGATAATGGATGAATGTAAAAAGGTTATGTTGTGAAAATTAGTACAGTCGGCACCCCACTATTCTGCGAATAAGAGAGACCAGGCCGGTAGATGACAGGTGTCTGTATTTCAGGCTAGCGGCGAATAACAAACAACATGAGCAACCTTTCACATTTTAATGATTGGTTACATTTTCTCAAACACATAAGATACAGTGAATTAAAAAAATGCACATCCGTATCAAATCATTGGTTATTTAGTTATTTCTTGTTAATAACCTCCATAGAATGGTCTACTTTGTAGTTTTGTTAGTTACGTTGGAGAATAACTTAATAAATGCAAAGGCACATTTTGATACACATCCTTTACAAGTAATCAGAATATTGGTATTAATTTGGAAAAACCTTTAAAAAAGGTTACACCCCCTAAATATAATACAAAATATAATATACTTTCAGTCAATAATCATAATTGTTATTCAAATTATTCACTCAATTGTGTTTAGCCAGCGCCAGAGTGAGACGATATTCAAGGCACAAAGGGAGCTTTACAATGGCTTATGTACACATTGTTTATCTGCATGTGCTGGTAATTAAAAAAAAAAAAAAAAAGTTTAAAAACAAACAAACAAAATATACAGTGCTAGGTGGAAGTAACAGTCAGTTTGTTGGCAGAAAATCTACGTGTGGTGCCGAATCACCAAACCTATTCATACTAAACAAACGTGCTTGTTAAAAGATGTGCGTACATGCAGAATATCTCTAACATGATTAAAATAAAATTGCATACAAGACTCATTCCAAGATATTTGAAAAATGGCAATAAATACCAGCACATTTGGCACATTCAACACAGTCTGGGAAAACTTAGCATGATTGACATGCAATGCAAGTTAATCGCGTGAGGCCTCAGGGCCTCTCGGCTGCACTGTGGCTCCCTCACGTTGGAACATGTCAAAACGTGGTGTTACCTCACAGCGGATGAGGAGGGTGTCGTCCTTGACAAAAGCTCGCTGATTCAGCTGATGCAGGTGCAGGAAAGTCACATAGCCAAACCCTTTGGGGTTACGCTGAATGGTGGGCTTCTTGAAGGCTTGAAGGTCCGGCTTGGTCTCCATCACCTCCATATGATGTTGAGCGTCAGGGCCCTGGTCGAGAATGGCCAGACGGATAGTGCCCTGGAAAGGCCAGCTCAGCTGTCCATCAAAAGCTCCTTGCATGGTGTGGACAAAGAGGGATATGTAGTTGGAACAGCGTGGGGCATTGGGGGTCTGCAGGTGTAAGCGGAGGCACAGTTTGTAGCCCGGTCGACCTGTGTAGAAGCCCGGGCTGTGCTCAACCACCGGCAGGCCTGCTTCTTGGTTCCGGAGGTGGGCCGAGAAACCTCGGAGACGCCAGATGAAGATGCCATGGCATTGCTGTGCCTCCAGCTCCTTCACCGTCTCCTCGAGCACAGCTACTCTTCTTTGGAGCTGTGCAAGTTGACCTACCTGTGGAGAGAAAACACCAATCTTGAGATGGCAACCATTGACATGATTACTGCTTTCATTTATATCATAAGGTTTATCCAGTTCAGAGTGTAGGGTGAGCTCAAGCCTATCCTAGCTGAATTTGTGCTAGAGGAGAGGTACACCTTGGACTGGTTACAAGTCAATGGCACGACACAAAAAAAACCAAATCAGAGTATTCCATTACCTACCTAACCTAACATGCACAGGAAGAACATGCAAGCCCAGAATCTCTCTCAACTGTGAGGTAAACGCATTTATAACATGCCCTTCCATACCTCCGGCATGCTTCAAGACAGGTACTGGATATTTGTCCAAACTCATGTACTCATTTTATTGCTTAATAAAGCATTATTGCATTAAAACTCAACCTTGCAAGATTTTCATGTATGGAATATGACAATACCCGAGTATCTTCTAAGATGATAAGCTCACGGAGCTGGTGATCCTGTTTTACTAATCGTCCGTCCATATCCCGGATCCTCTGCATTTCTTCGCTAGGGTGGCATGGGCCACAGCTGCCGCCAGAGCTTGCACTTCTCCTAGAAGGTGATGCTGACTCCGCTCCTTGATCATCAGATGAAACAGAAGGTCCAAGAGCCCAAAGTGACTTTGGTGTGGCGCCGTTAAGGCTAAGGCAGCGCAGAAACTCTGCCATGTAGCGCATGTGCATTTGCGTGAACTCCTGCATATGCTGAGCCAGGTTGTGTCGCTGCATCTATAAAAAAAACACAGTTTGACAAAAAGTTGTGCTATAAGGAATACCGAGAAATGTTGCAATTTTTAAGGCGCTTTACACTGCGTCGCTTACCCTTTCCTTACATCCAAAAGTGCTAAAGTTACAGGCAATAGGGGCTTTAGGGCAATCTGTATCACAATGAGAGTCCATCTGTAACAAAAACAAGGCCAATTTACATTTTTAAACTGCACTGCATCAGCCTAGTAAATCACACAAAGACATTTAATGGGGGGAGGGATTATCTGTTCTTGTTTGCTCCCCATTGTTCTAACAATAAAGCAATAATACATTTAAAGACGCCTTTCAGAGGACACCATACAATCAACCAATAATCAAAGTGAAATAGTCACGCACAAAACATCCGTTGTAAAAACAAGCTTGTCGTTCTGAAAAGATGTGCTTTGCGTTTGCCTTTGAAACAAGAAAATGGAGTCCATCTTGTGCAGCGTTCCAGAGTAGGGGAGCAGAGCGAGTGACTGCTCTGCTTCTCACAGGTATGAGGCAGACAGTGAGGCGGAGAGAGGATGAGGATGGAAGGGTGCATAACGAGGTGGCAATCTGTATTATGTCTGACAGCTATAGTGGGTGAGCAGGAGGACTTTGAAATGTATTCTAAATTTTAGCAGTACCAGTGGAGCGGGTGTAAAACTGAGGTCATGTGGTTGAAGGAAGGGCTTGTTGTTACGACGCTAGCCTCTGAATTCTGGACCAGTTGGAGTTTATGGGGGGGATTTGTGAGGGAGATGAAAAAGAAGGGAATTGTAGTAATCGATACTGAAGTGACATAACGGCGGAACAGGGAGCGAGGGACATGCAAAGGTGATTAATACTGCAGAGGCGGAAGTATACTTATGCAAACTATGTAATCGTATTTGTGTGGGCTTGAAATGATAGGGTGCTGTCAAAGATGATATCGAGAAACTTAAACTGGCCAGGGGGGAAAACAGTGGAGTTGTCTACGTCAAATTGTAATGTAATTTAAGGGCAAATTAAAACTTTCGGAAGATTCAGTACACCCCCCGGGCTTGACAAGTGTATCCACTTTTTGTAACATTTTTGTTTGGTGGTGTGCCATGAGATTTTTCGAGTTTCAAAATATGTGCCTTGGCTCAACAAAAGGTTGGGAATCATTGGTCTACGGTAATGGAGGAGCTGTTAATTTTGGCGAGTGTAGATTTGGATTAAACTAGGAGGAATTTGGTTTTGTAGCTGTCGAGTTTGACAAAAGCTGAACTAAGCTAAGATTAGAGTTTGGTGTGACAGTCTGTAAGGTAAGTGGTTGGGAGGGGAGAGTTGGCTGTCATCCATGTAGCAAAAAAAAAAAGATGTATTTGCAAAAGATCTTGCCGCAATGAGATATAAGGAAGGGCCCTCAGGACAGAGCCCTGGGCCACACCTGAGGTTAATGGGGACAGCTGGGGATGAATGATTTAAGTTGAACGACACTGTGCAATAAACCTGGCCCTTCATCGAAAGGAAGCAGTTTTAAGAATTTAATTAACTGAATCGACTACTCATGTGGTACTAACATACCTGGTCTCTAATGAGATCCAGCTCACAGTACTGGCACTTGACACTTGCAAAGGGACACTGCTGCTCATGAAGCTGGAAGAGAAAGAACAAATTGAAACGGAATGAACCTTCGGGTATACGATGTAAGTTAAAAAACCTTGCTGTGGGAACTTTATTCACAAAAAAAAACTACCTCCTTCTCCTCATATACAAAGCTTGCAACACAGTCTGGGCAGGACATGGGTCTCCTTCGGCACTCTATGGTTTTGTGTTCCTCCAAGTAGATTTTCCTCACGTACTCTTGGCACTGCGGGCAAGGCACAGTCGCAAATGGACATTGTGCCAAATGATTCTGGAAGAAAAACAGAATGAAAACCACAAATGGGTACAGGACAGTGTTTCCAGTAATCTCCCACCATTCTGGGATAATAGGGACCAAGCCTTGCTGGGAATAGCCAAAGACTGTGAATACCTGGCACCCCACGTTCAAAAGGTTTATAACTGCCTGTATTAATAGTTTAAACTGTAAATATTAGCACAAAATATGGCCTGAAAACAGACTGATATTATTTGTAACTCTATCAATCCATCTCCTGAACTGCTTATCTTCACCAGGGTCGCGGTCATGATGGAGCATTTCCCAGCTGTCCTCGGGCGGTAGGCGTGGTAACTCTGAACTGGTTGCCAGCCAATTGTGGAATTTGTAACTCATCATGCAAATTACCCTTAATTTATAAATATATAAATAAAAACTATAAATAAAATTAAAAAATGGTTTACCAATTTCCAGAACAAAAATACACCCAAAGTGCACATGTACATGCTACAACTCTCCTGAAACTTCAAAACTAAGCTCCTCCCCTCACTTCAACATAATTCATGAGCACCAAGATGCCATAAGATGGCATTTGAGCCCTTTTGTATTTCACGAGGCTTTGGCCTGTAAAATAGAATCTCCTCCCCTCACTTCAACATAGTTCCAAGATGGCGGCAAAGCACTACTCATCTTGACCCACGTGACGTCAAGGTCGCCATTTCTGTTTACCGTGTTCCACCCCACTTTGATGTTATGAGACGTGCCGAGTCTTTGACGCCTGTGTCTAGTAATGAAGGGGGTGCTTCCGCAAAGCGTGCAGACTTTCTTCATTTAAGGGAGGAGCTGAAAATGATGACGCCCTTGCTGGCTGTCGCACCTTCTCTCACTGCTTCGGGAAATGTTTCAGATTTTGCGGCGAGGTCTGACAACAATACAAACCTCTCAAGCAGCGGTTCAATTCAAAAATGTCTTTTGTTCTGGGATAGAGTCGCGGTCAGATCAGCCAGCGTTTGGACAAAGATATTGCCGCTTGTAAACTACAGTTTGGAGAGTGCTATCGTAGTGTTTATTTTAGTTATCGGTAGTTTGGAGAATAGATAGCTAAAGGGTGTTTTCAAGGGCTAGAGCAGGGGTGTCCAAACCTTTTCCACAGACTGCCAGATTTGGTGAGGTGAAAATGTGTGGGGGCTGACCGTTCAGATTTGAGTTGCTTTAATTTATCATGGCGTTCGTTACTAGTCACCTTGTTGTAGTTTGCATGTTTCATGTGGTGGTAACTCATGAAGTGACAGAAAAAACATTATACCATTTTTCATGTCATAGTACTATTTGGGAGAAATTACACACAGAGAAAAAAGATGTTGTTCTAGGCTTATACACTTTATGTCGAGAAGTTTGGTCATACATTTTTGGGGGGGGTAATTCCTAGTCATTCCTAAGAGTCAAAACAGATGCAAAAAAATCTATGATCACACACTGTGTGGTTAGGATGCAGCTGCCTGGGATTACAGTATACACGTGGCCAGCAAGCGGTTTGGTGTGCACATGAAGCTTTGAGAAATGAACCCTTTCTCGAACCAATTGGCTCAAGTGGTTTGATGTCTCACGAGACTTCATCTCACCATCACTAAAGAAAGGGCAAACGGTCAACAGAGGTTGCATTTATATCAGTTCTCAACACCACTGAAACATAGTAACACATAAGAGAGGATGTGTTTTGGACTTCAGCTCCAAATTTAACACACACAAATTGATTCAGAAGCTACCCAATCTTGGCCTCGGCATGCACCTGGGTACTGTACTGGCCTTCCTGAGCGACAAGACCTCAGACCGTCCAGATCATGGGAGAGCACTCTCCTCCACCCTCATCTGGAATATGGAACAATGCAGGAGTGTGTCCTGAGCCCCCTCCTCTATTCCTTCGTCACCCATGACTGTTATCCCAGTTACCCGAACCAACACCAATACTCATTGATCCAGAGGGCATGACTAAATAGTTTGATGGGAATGACCACAACCTGAATCAAATGAACTTGCTAACTCACAATTCAATCTTAAGTTGTTGTGTGTTTGGTAACCTGCTGCGAAAAGTCCCACAAGGCAATCGTGGAAAAGGCTAATTGGAAACAAAACAACTGTGAAATCTTAATTCATAAGGCCTCTTAAACATACATACACACAGAAAGGAATAATTACATCAGAAAGATTTCTATATTATGTAGTCTTCCTAATGTAGTGTTAAGGCATATTTTCTCACCTCTAAATGTCTGAGCTCCATTTTGTCAGTACAGCCAGCATTTGGACAGCGGACAGTGAGGGAAAGAATCTCCCTTTTGGCAAAGTTATCAGGAAAAAGTTGGACCTCTAACAGCATTTCATTGTCCACTGGGCACCTCTGTCCTGTATCCCTTTATTTCAGGAAGAAACAGTTTCGTCAAGACTGAGTGTACATTAACATATGGCATTTCATTTATTGCTACACAATCATATAATGTACATGTTACTGATGTCAAATAACACTGTCAACAATTTTTCACTAATTATTCAGAGATGGAAGTAAATGTTTCTACATGATATTTTTAGCACTGATTCCGATTCTGCCCTCGTTTTTCGCTAGCACACGGGTGTCAACCTCAAGGCCCCCAGGGCCAGATGTGGCCCACGAAAGCATATGAAGCTTGTCATTTTCCATGATGCTTGCTTGCTAAAATCTGTACTTACATTTCAAATTGTCATGTGTAATATATAATACGGTTGAGATATTGCAGGCATTTTGTTACTAACTTGAACAATAGTTGAAAAGACTATCAGAGCTGGGCATTTTACTAAAAACTGAGCATCCGTTATTCGTCATCCATCTGCAGCGCGGGTATCCTCCTGACGTCCGTCATTCGACTTTTTTTTCCGGGGGTAAAAAATAGTACCCGTCCATAGGCCTGTCTATTTAGGTCTATTTTTAAATGGGCAGCCGTCGGCAAATCCGACTACATCACAGCTGTCAATTGCAACGTATGATAAAAAACGTATTAGGCAAGCTACTATTGGTCAAACTTAAAAACAAATAATGAAACTATCTCAAAACCTGATGTGCTAGGGAAAAAAGTAAATACATGTGTCAAAAATACGTTTAGGGACACATAAGCTACACTTCGGACATGCCGCTGTGATTGAATTCATGATGAACCTACTGTATATTAGTGTTGAATGTCGAAGCAACAAAAGAGCCTACCGAATTGACTTCTCAATGCAACTTCTGCAGAAACGGTGCCCACATGGTGTTTGAATGGCATTCCGGAGAGCCATCAGGCAGATAGGACACTCGTATTTACTCTCGAGTGGTGGGTCAAACTCCACATCATAGCCTTGCACGAAGGCAGTAGATGAGAGAATAATAGAGGCAGCAGGACTGTCTGAGGGGCTTTGTATGGATTCCCGTTCCCTTTCCAGCATCGCCAAGGTACAGCTGGACCGCTCGTCGCCACCAGCTCCCTCATCACTGACCTCCTCCAAACTCCCCTTGGGATTATCAGAGCAAGACATCTGAGAAAGGTGACACATGAGTAGAAATTGGTGGGCAACAATACACTATGAATTCATCCTCTTCACTCTCAAATACGTTATTGTGCAATATTTAGATTGATATACATCAGCTACAACATTCAACATGGACTACTGTAATGCTCTTTATTATGGTATTTCTCAAAAAGCACTTTCACGCTTACAGTTAGTCCAAAACTCTGCTGCACGCCTTTTAACTGGAGCCAAAAAACGAGATCATATTACACCAATTTTTGCTTCTTTGCATTGGCTTCCAGTTACTTTTAGAATAGATTTTAAGATTTTATTATTTGTTTTTAAAGCTTTGAATGGACTGGGCCTGACCTCATCAAGGTTTACAGTCCAGCGCGCGCATTGAGGTCAGGGGGCCAGCACCTTATTGTGGAGACGAAGACGAACCTTAAAACCACGGGGGTATAGGGCTTTTTCAGTGGTTGGCCCCAGACTCTGGAATGCTCTGCCCCTCCATATTCGAACGGCCTCCTCAGTCGAGTGTTTTAAGTCTCGTCTTGAGACCCACTTTTATTCTCTTTCTCTGGCTTTTAACACGGCGTGAATTGCGTGGTCCCCGTGTGTGTTTGAATTTCATTTTATGTATTTATTTATTTTTGTTATGTATTTATTTCTTTATACATTCATTGGCTGTGATATCACAAACATATGTGCAGCACTTTGTACCAGCATTGTTTTTAAATGCGCTACATAAATAAATAGATTTGTTTGGATTAAACATTCACAACATAAACATTAAAGTACAGCATTACTTGTACCGAGGGAAAGTTTGTCAAGGTAAGAAGTACAGACTTATTCATGAATAAGCCAACAAATGTTTACGAATATTCAACTGGCGAGATGGTTAGTTATGTTGTTTTATGTTGTTTCTGGTTTTATTGGTTTATGGATATTTTATACGTTTAAACTTTAAATTGATTAAAAAAAACACAACATTGTCGTTTGAGGGGACTAGCCAGGTTTACATGCGGAACTGTTAACAGTCCAGGCTGTGATCGCTAAATACCTTTTCAAACGTTCTATTTATATTAATAACCAGCATAGCACGTAGAAGTGGCGCCCAACTCTTGCAAGCACACCAAGACACAACAGACAACGATCAGACAAACACCATCTTAAAATACTACCTTGAGTAGGTCGAGAACTTATCGTTTGTACAGAATTTCCTGTCTTAAACACGTCATCATACGTCAGAAAATAGACTTCACATAGAATAGACACCGCCCCTATTGTGTCAGACCCAGCAACTGAGGTCCGTAGCCAGTCCGTCGCAACGATACGTCAGGGAGGCTGCCATATTGGATGTGACAAATCAAACCTCCCCATTCGTAATCTAATGCAAGTCAATGGACTGGATTTCATAAAGCGAGTGAAGTGACCACCTACACAGTGCACAAAGTGAATGCCTCCTGTTCAACGATTCACACACACTAATGTTGGGTACTAAAACAGGCACCTAAATAAACGTAGCTAATTTTAAGTCTGATGATTACAAATGTCCATTACCATACATTTCAATATTTGTGACTCATTACAATATTATTACATACAGTACAGTAGTAGCACTAACGATAAACACTCATGTAAGAATTAGAAAAATACATAAATTGGTTCGGTGCTTACCTACTGTATATCATCACAATACAAAATTGTTCATATTTAGAATCATCATTTTAATACAGAGACAGACAAAATGAAATTAGTATATTTAAGCCTCATATGATTGAAATATAGCCAAGCATCAAACCAATGTACAGTTTGTATTCTTCAAATGATTTCATGAGTGTTTACAGATGACAGATGTTGACAAATAATTTCAGTATTCAATGATTATATCAATCCAACTACTAACAATGGCCGCCACGGGAGAAGGACTTGCTGAAAGGGCTTTTTATTTAATAATTTTTTTCTTCAGACTGCTTCAAGAGCCCTTCGCTCTGCTTTCTTAGCCATCTTTGTTCCTTCTTATATTATGAGTGTGTGTGCAAGGTTGGCATGCGTGTAATTTATTTCATGAAACCATGACTGTGGATGGTATGATAAACAACGAATATTGCTTGTGCGCTATGGTGTGAAAGTAATGATTTTGATTGACACTGACTCTAATAATGAAATGTTATTTACATGGGACAGATTGTTTTAAAATTGCCATTCAGCTCATTTGTATATTTATTCGTTTAATATGCATTTAATTATTTTTTTTAATTGTGGTGGAGTATCAGGGGTCTAAGAATACAAATTTCTTGTGAAAATGTCAGAAAATTCACAGATATCAAAACTTTCCACTTGGTGTGGGGTTGGCCAGACAGTGACAAGAGGTGGCCATGGCCACCCCTGGCCACCTTGTGTGCTGCCCCTGGCACTGGTATCTTCTCTGAACGCTCCACTTTGCCACATCTAATATGGTGATGATGTCGACTACGATTCAGAGCCCAAAGTGAAATTTTAGCTGACTTTTCCTCAAAAAACCTTATTCAGAATGTAAATATACACAAACAATACAAAATACAAGGGCGTACTGAACAGTCTACAGAACAAATAAAAGCAAGGAAATTGGGGGAGATAAGAAGAAAAAAGAGGTGGGGGAAGTGGGGCTCAAGTTATTTCCTTATTATAAGTCTCAGTACTGTATGTGCATCTTCTTAGGTGGTATGAATAGCTCTGGGGTTCAAATAAAAACTAGTTAAATCATCCAGATACAACAACGATAGCATTTTAAATACAGCAAAAATTGGTCGTTGACAGACACATTTTACACAGTGAATATGAAACTTTGCCAAAATTAAGAGTGTTGACAACATATACATTTTCTAAATCCAGTTTATCAAAGTTAGATAGCCCAAAATGTCTGCAATGTATTTTCACTGAAGGTTCAAATTTTGATTTGATAAAATTACTATTGTTGTTATTATTCAGGTCTGTCCCAAAAATGTGAGTATAGTCCAAAATCAAAGCGATATTGTTTCATCTTCATTATAACAAAAATAGCACAATGAGTCACTGTTAATTTTATTTTATGCATCTTAATTTTTACAGAGTAACATTGAACGTGACCTCTCTCACTGTCTTTCAAGGCAAATATTTTCTAGGCAAAAGTCAGGTAGTTTTCCAGTCTGTATCTTCATATAGATTGTTCCAGTAAAGGACTGAGGCAGGTTTGGAAACAATATTCCTCTGATAGATTAGAGGCTGAGGCTTCATCACTTGGAGAGCCCAAAGTGATGTCTAGTTAGATGAGAACTGTGTCAGGTCACCTGATGTTGTTTTTGTCTCTAGGGGTGTAAAGCGAGTTGAGCGCCACTGTGTGGTCGGATGCCGCTCGGCTGTTGCCACAGCTCTAAGGAGACAGAAAAATGGCGGCCATCGAGAAAAGCAGCCCTGACTCCTTTCCCTGTCGAGTCAGCTGCTTGCGGAAAACGTTTTCTCGGGGGAAGCTTTTCATTCTCCTCTGCATACTCATAGTGGACTCCGGAGGAGCTACGACCCACTGGGTTGTCACAGAGGACGGGAAAATACAACAGCAAGTATGACAGCTCATTGAGTCTCTCTCGCTTCTATTAGGTGGCTAGCTTCAAATGCTATCTCTGTTAGCCTTACCAGTATCATACGTTTTTTATTTTGTGAATGTAGTTTTGGTGGATCACTCGTGTTGTATCAGATTTGATTGCTCGCCTCCCTTCAGTTAAAATTTCCGAGAAAGTACCCCCCGCAGCCTCAACGATTTATAGTAAAGCCAAAAGCTTATGGGAGATAGTAGGTCAGCAAGGTCAAGATGACCAAAACATACCGGCTGTCGGCGCCCCTTATCACTATGCTGCCATCAACTAAGTTAATGCTTAATGAAGAGTTTACCCTTGCCTTTCGTTTACGTGGCTACTCGATGGGTCCAGAACTTCACGTGATGCAACCGAACTGTGTACAGTGCAGTGGCGTGCACAGACATTTTTGGGGGGCAAGTGCTCCAGGGGGAAAAGGGGCGCTTTTACGCATATTGAATACCTTTATAGAAGTGTAAATTAAAAATAAATAAATAAATATTACACACACATGTTGAATGCTTATATTCTCGTTCCCTTTTCTGTCTCTTCTTTCTGGACATTATGCTACAATTAGTAAATAAATAGATAAATTAGTAACCAAACAGACCAAGGTTATGAGAATGACTAAGACTGACTGTTGTCATTACAAAAAGACAAAAGGGAATTTTGACCATGCAACTGTCAGTTCCGAACATCCGGGCATTTCTGATAATTCCACAAGTAAATGCAAAGGCTTCCTCTGCACTGTGAAAACAAACGACCGACGGCGTATTGTATTGCTTTTGCCTGTGACTAGTATACAAACCAGGCCGATTGTTATATTAGTCAAACCAACTTTCATCACATTTGAAGTCAAAATAATCCTCACAAATTGTACAACGATGTGAAGTCCAATGCTTTTCAATGCACAGACTACGGAGAGCTTCGTTTCACAGTGTGTGTGGTGGTCGTCACATTATCTATTATTGATTTGGGGTATATTGTTAAATTAGCTAATCAGGTGGCCAGTCGGCTAATTTATGCTCATTTGTTTGTGCTGTACTTCGCAACAAAATTGTTACAGGCGGGGCAAACATACAATTTCACTGCATTTATGTGTTAGTAACACAGTTACCGAGCTGGTGGAGCAGGGGAGGGAATGCCTGTGTGTGTCTCACTAGTGTCCCCGACCGTGGCCGTGTGATACATTGATACAGTGTATTATTTTTGCTTCAAGTTTAATATTGAATTACTTTCCCCCCCATACTAATCGTGTCGTAGGTTGATTCACCTTTGAATCTCAAGCATCCGCATGACGTGGTGATCTTCATGAGGCAAGAGTCCCGTGTTAACTACCTCAAGAAACTGGAGGTGAGTGACTTTTGACAGTGTTGGAATAGCGCTGTCACTAAAAATTATATACAGTAATTCCCCACCTAAAATTAAGTTTAGCCATTTTTAACGCATCCTCCGTTATTCGCTAACATCTCAACTATTTGTGTGCGTGTGTTTTTTGCTCTTTATACAATGTTCTAAGATGCCACAAGATTGTGCCAAAGGCCTGTCTAAACACGAGTTGATTTCACTTGATAGTCTCTATTGAGAGACAAGCTTTGTATACTGGAGAGGAGCTAAGTTTAGTCTGGGTTGTTAGTGGAAGTTAGGAGTCTTTGCCACATGTCAAAATACTTAAGCACGTTGAGTGCATTTATTTGTAAGGATAATGTAAGATGATTTTGAAATGATTTTAACTGGAGGTCCTAGTTTGTGGTCTATATATGGGTGAGGCTATTAATAAAAGCAGTCCTAAAAAAAATACTTTTTACTTCACGGAAGGACTTGATATTTATTCCCAGGGGATTACTGTATTTATTTAAGTAAAAAGCTATTATCTCTCAAACACTTCCGTCCCCTTTGATTGTTCTTTTTTCAATTTTGAGCAGAAGCTGCTAGTGGCACAGAAAATTCACATTGAGGAAAATGAGGACAGGGACACAGGGCTAGAGCAGCGACACTACAAAGAGGATGCAGACTGCATTATGGCCAAAGTACCTCTTGGTGACCTCGACCTGTATGACGGCACTTACATCTCCTTAGAGAGTAAAGATATTCGGTAAGTCTAACACATACTAAAAGAGAAGAAGTACTTCCTTTCAAGAAAACATGCCGTGGAATGTCATGGGATGCAGTGTTGTTTTCACTCTTCTGACTGTTGTCTGACTTACAAAGGAGTCAGGACACTGTCTGTTTAAATCGAACAAAAAAGCACAGTGACTAAGATAAATGTATATATACTGTGAGTTGTACTGCCTTTCTCTGCATCACGCTGTAGACGTATAGCGAGGGTTATTTGTAAATGATTTGTTCTCTTCCTCCTATGTCCCTACTAAATTTGCTAGTAGTAGTAGGACTTTACTATTGATTTCCATAACAATTTTATTTACTTTATGTATTTAATGACTTGTACCACTCCCCTCTTGTGTGTAGCCCTGAAGACTATGTGGATTTACTCTCGGCTCTGCCTCCAGATCTAGAAAAACCAGACTGTGCAAGAGTGTTAGAATTGCCTTATAGTATCCATGCGTTCCAGCATCTCAGGGTGAGTATTATGGTCAGCTTGTCATCATTTGCACCTAACCTGATATCAGCAATTTCAAATGGATGTGATGTGAAACAAATCTGCATTTGCACAGTTGTACTTGTACTGACTGCTGCAGTCCAGTTTGTTTAGCTCCTGAAAGTACAATAATTTTTATTAATCACAAGAACAAGCTTGTATTTGAGTTTTTAAGCAAAGATACATTTTAAAATCTTGAGTAATTACAAATAGAAAATACACTGGTCAACAGCAAGTTTTAATCAGAGATGGCTTTATGTTTCCCTAAACATATTTTTGATGCCCATTTAAAAAATGTCTTTACTTTTTTCAAGCACATTAGGTCTTGAAATATTTATTATTTGTTTGTAAGTTTGACCTATAATAGCTTCCACAATACAGATTTTACCATGTGTTGTAATTCATAGCTATGACATTTCTGAAAAAAATCCACTTGTTGCTGAACCTAACCCTTAATTCATGAATAGATAAATAATTATAATTACAAATAATTATAATTAATAAATAATTAATACATATATTACTTTATTGCCATAAAATCCTGTGCATAATACACAAGTGGAGGAATTTGACCAAAACAGTCAAAAAGAGGGCAACTTTCAACCATCATGTTTTCAAGTGTACTATATAGTGAGACTGTGTTATGGGAGCATTAAAAAAACGTATGTAAATGTATTTGCACAAATGTGACTAGATGGTAAGCATGGATGCCAGCAAATCAGGGTACCGTATTATACACGCGTACAGAGAAAAAAAAATACATTTTAAGGTTGATTTTTTTTTTGGGGGGGGGGGGGGTATTACACACAGGATTTTACGGTACATATTCGTATTATTATTTTATTATTATTATTATTATTATTATTATTATTATGAAAATCTGATTTGCTAGAGTATAAATGAAGGCAGATTCAGAAGTTCGCAAAAATCTAGAAAAGTTTACATGCATCTCTGATTAAAAAATTGTGTAAAAATGTGTTGACCTGTGTTATTGTTATTGTTTTGAGTGCAAAATGATCTTTGAATAGGAATAAATACATTATTCATTTCTATTCAAAGATCATTTTGCACTCAAAACTCTTAACATACTTTTGTTAGTAGTAGTAGCAGCACAGTGAAAATACATCTTTTTTTCTTCACATAATGAATAATTGTGATGAATAACCTTGATTCCAATTTCCAATATTGATAAAAAATAATCATGATTATCAGTTTGGCCATGATTGTGTATCCCAAATATCACTCCGTTTGTATGATGTACTCGTACTACTAAAGAACACATACTTTTTATGCAAGAATCTCCTGTGATAAAGTAACACATAATGTCTGTATTCTTAACTGGTGTATTGTAGGGTGTGCAAGAAAGGGCAAACCTCACCTCGCCATTACTTTCAAAGGAAGACCCAATTTATAGTTCTTTGTCACATAAACTGGGTCACAGTATAGACGTGGTGGGCCATCGCATCCATCAAGCATTACTGAGGGTAAACTCTTTTTTTTTTCTTTTTTTTTTTTTTTAAACAAGCATGTAATGTGAAAAACGTACAGCACTTCGATATTAGTTCTTTGTATTAATGTTTTTGCATTTATATTTGTCAGCAACAGAATGAGCAGTGTTAAAGTGTGACAGGTCCCGGTAGTTAAGTTTGTTAGGATGACACTTGCTGGCATTGTGAATTGCCTCCGATTCAGGATTCCTCGTGCAATCCTTCCAAGAAACAACAGTGTTTACATTGTACTTCCATTTAGTCAAGGTCAGTTAGTGGCTGATGTGTTACAATCAGGTTATCCTGGCAATTCCTTTGCATTTACAAAGGAATTTCATTTTTAAATAATGATCCTAGTCCAGCTATCAAAAGGACTACTGCCAATGTGAAATAAATATAAAAAAAATCGAGAGGTCAGAGCAGTAATCCAACAAAAAAAATAAGCATGCCTGTTTGTATGTTCCAGAACACATCATCATGGGTGCTGTACAACATGGCTTCATTCTATTGGCGTATGAAGAATGACCCTCAAAAGGCAATGGATTGTGTGGTGCGCGCTCTGCACTTTTCCCCTAGGTAGCCTCAGCCTCATCACAAGGTCCCTGCTGGATGCTTCAATGGAGTTTGTTTGTTTGAGAGCGGCCACATATGTTCATATTCCCTCACTCTTTTTGTGTTACTAGGCATCACAAGGATGTAGCCCTGGTTAATATGGCCAACATCCTGCACCGCGCCCATTTCTCAGCAGATGCTGCAGTTCTAGCCCACACTGCCTTGGACCTGCCCTCGGACCTGTTCACCAGTCACTACACTTTGGGAAACATTTATGCTGTAAGTTTAAACAAAAAAAAGGGCCCACATTACTGCATTAGTGCCAATTTTACCTTAAACAAGTTTCAAACTGAATATTTTGACCAAAAAAAAGAGAATATATTAAGGTTTTCCTTTTTTCCTGCCTGTGTAATCAGGTGTGTTGATACATGTGCCTTTAGACTGGTACATGACTAATGGTCCGCCTTTATACAGTAAGATGGGAATTAAGGTCTAGGAGAAGATAGGGCTTTTTATTGTTCAGTGTGTATTAAAACTGTCGAAAACTAGCGATCTGCAATCTACAAATTTGTTTGTTCCAACATTCTCTGCCCTATCAGATGCTTGGGGAATACAACCACTCAGTGTTGTGTTATGAGCAGGCATTACAGGCCCAGCCAGGCTTTGAGTTGGCCTTAAGGAGGAAGCATGCCGTGCTCTGCCAGCAAAAGCTGGAGCAGCGCCTAGAAGCCCAGCACAGGTACACACTTGTGCACGTGTCCATTTTAACAAAGGTAAAAGGCAACTACTGGTAATTTCAGTTTACAGACATTTATTCATTAAAAATGAAATGATTCAAATCTGTAATGCTAATTTTATGTAAGTAAATACTGTTTACACACAATACGTAGTATCTTTGTAGAATTTAACTCACATTTCCTAAATACCCATGACTAGTGTACTACTTTTACACTTGGGTTGGTTTCTAACCGTGGTGTTGTAACGCAAATTTGTGCATAAGCCGAAATACATTGCAGTCTATCAACAATCTACACTAACACAGTAGTAAAGTCATAATTACACTAAATATTGTGGATGTGCTGATACCATTTTTTTTTTTCAACCAAAAATGTACTCGCTGATGCAAAATGCTGGTACTTGGTTACCCCATTACATCTTGCAATTGTAATGAAAATGCATATTAATTTCGTCACATATTGTTCAGAAAATCAAAACAATTTTTTTAACTACTTTTTTGAAACAGCCTTCCTTACGTTTCATCTAAATGTAGCCTGTAACACAAGGCATTTCAGTTTAGGTGGTGCTCTCCATACAAAACACTTGGGGCACTATGTAAAAAGAGTCAATAGAACAGACATGAAGAAGAAATGGAGACAAAGAACAATGATCTAGCGACTGGCATATACAGGAAGGGATACGGATCTCGTGTTGCCTCTTTGTGTTAACTACAAAATAAAATGAGTAAAAAGCAATACACCACTGCTTCTTGAGAATACAACAATCTACTGTAAAAAATTAAAGTGACAGGACATCATTGCTTTCTTCTCCTCACTTGGCATATTGCGTCTCTGCATGTCGCCTGCCTAGCCTGGCGTCCTGCGTCATAGCTTTGTCATGGGAACGTGGCTGGCTGGCTGCAGCCGAGCGAAGGGGAGTGGGAGGCGAGGCTTTAGAAACTCAGTGCTCGCCAGACGGCTCGCCATTGCAACTCACGCGGCTTTGCGGCCTAAACCATCCATTTTGTACAGCATACTGTAATTTGCAGTCGGTGAACACAGTGTTGTCATCTGTTATGACCTCCACACGGCTGACATGACTCCTACTCAACGTGCCTGGAAGGTACATGTCAGGCTTGTAAAGTGGTATTGCTATACGGTAGCATTTTTTTCCTCCTAGAGTGCAGGACAGACGTACACTATAGGCACTGATACTGGTGTCGGTATCAGTCGGTTCCAGTTGAATATTGGTCTGAAAAGCGCTAAGAATATATTTAGATTCCATTTGTAATTGCTGACATTTTACTATCGCTTTAGTAATCTACAACCGTATCGCTAGTTGTAAACAGCCCTTGAGAACAATATTTCAGTACTCTTCACCTCTAAATGTCATTTTTTTGATGACCTAAAATGTTTGCAACATAAATATGACTTGACTGAAAACAATCTTTATGAACAGTAAACCACCAAAATGCTGCAAACATGAACATATTACTGAAACACTGCCCAAACTACACTTGTAGTCTAGCTTTTCTCTTGTCTCTTTTCTTGTACAATCATGTGAAAACTCAAGAGGGCAATTATGCAGTTGAATGATGACAACTATTCTATATGGTTTTATATGTTGATGTAATTATGCCTCTCTATATAGATCACTACAGCGAACCCTGAATGAGCTCAAGGAATACCAAAAGCAACATGACCACTACCTTCGCCAGCAGGAGGCGCTAGATAAACACAAGCTGTTGCAGGAAGAGCAGATACTGCACAACATTATCCATGAGACCCAAATGGCCAAAGAAGCACAACTTGGTAAGATGCCAGTGAGGGTATCCAATGCCACACGCTGTGATCATATTTTTGTGTTACTAATTTAAAGTTTGTCGTCAAAACTAACATAAAACCTTGGAGGGCAAAGTAATGACATTGTGTGAAAGTAATGTAGTGGCATTTGTAACCAAATTTACCTATGAAGTCAAAATGAACAGAGACAGCATTTGTAGCTTTCATATAAATGTAATGGTTTTAAATCACAAGTATTTTATTGGCACAGGGAACCATCAAATTTGCAGCCTGAGTCAACAGAAGCGCAGCCTCCTCTGCCCGTTTGATCTGCCTGTGCGCTATCACCGCGGTGACCTGTTTGAACATGTCCATTTTGTCCAAGTAAGTGATACATCAGTTTGGTCTTGTTGCGTTTGTTTCGGCAGTTACTGTTGTTTAAGATACATTTGAGCTGGGTTTACACTACTTGTTTCAAGTGACACGGGTCCAGTTTGTCTCCAATGTGGCCAAATTTGGATATATGCCATGTCATTGTTTACATAAAGATGTACAGTGAATGTCTGTATATATATGGTTTGTCACCCGCAAATTTTTGTTTCAATATTTTTACACATTTAAAAAAAAAAAAAAATGTGAGTGGTTGGAAGGGAGAGCCAACCTCCGGTTTTCATGGGTCACACATGTACGTCCCCGCTTATTCCTGAACTTTTTGGGGTTAAAAAACTCGACCTGGCTGTCAGTAAACTAAGCAATAAGATATAGAACACTGACTGCTTTTATTGGCTGTTGCCTCCCTTTCTTCATAGTTTGGTGAAGAGATATCAGTGGCATCCAGTGTGGCACTTGTGTCAGATCACAGTTCAAATCAGTCAACAGACAGCCCTCAGCTCCATCCTTCTGTGTCCGGTGACGAGGATCCTGTTGCCGCCCTCTGGAGCAGCCGTCATGATGACACACAGGCAAGACGGATAATTACATTGGATTGTAGTTTACGGCATATTCTCTTTTCCACTTTTTATTCACAGTAAAATGTAGAGCCTGCATACATTCTGGTTAATGATTGCTTTCGTAACACTCAGACATATTGTGTGTTTTTTCAGTAATTAAAAACAGTTGTCGAGCGTTTTGATAGCGTCTATGACATGCTTTTGTTAACGTACTGCAAGTATCAAGAATTATAGAACACTTTACAAGCCATTTTTTTTCTGTCTGGTGAGCCAGCCCTCATCCCATCCTACATAATTCCGAGCCAATGGCCAGTATGGATTTCATTACTGCGACGACTTGCACTTTGAGGCTCTGACATTTTGGTTCGGTGCTTGAAGGTGGCTCTGGGTCATCACCCAGCTGCGCTTCGAAGTCGAAGGCATAGCCGCTCTGGATGGGGGCAGTTATGTAAATTTTCCCACCTGTTATATAAAAGTTGGGGAGGAAGTGCTGTACGACTTGCTCACCGACACATCATCAGGGATAGACATACAATATAACTAAAGATTTGTTTAATTTAATGAGTGGACCGGCCCTCCAGAGACCCAACAATTTTATACAAGCAAGTAAGAAGTACATTTTCACTCATTTGTCTACTTTAATTCTTCTACATGTTCGAATTTGCCACATAATAATACGTTTGGTATTAAGTAGTTGTTCAGAAAAAACGTTTTTGACTTAGTGCCAGATGTAACACTAAAGCCCTTTTCACACTGCACTCGCCCAGTATGAAAGTCTCGGCCGCGGCCAACGGGAAATGGAAACCTCCCCGCGGCCATTGAAGCCTCACTGCGAAAATAGACAATAGACGATGACATAAACGGGAAAAATGGGGTTCTGACTATGCTACTTTTTTAAAGTTGCCCATCTATCGATTTATCGCCTACAAATAGGCCGTCATAGGCGGATAGACGGACCGGTCTGTCACATAGGCAGAATACCCAGCTCTGCTTAGTGCATTCCTGTTTTTTTTCTGTAGGATGTGCAGAGGTTTTTGTGGCCTCAGAGGACAGACTGCGTTAGTGAATACCCAAGTGTCCCCCCTGCGCACTTGTTGCCGACATACCACCTTTTGTCTGAAACCAAGAGTCACAGGCAAGTACACATTCAAGATCTGCAAGTATTGTGTTGATAGGTGACTGTGCTTCAAGTGTAAAAAAAGAAAAAAAAAATACTGTAACTAATTGTATTCTATCTGTGGCCATTCAGCCCAGTGGAAACTCTACTCTATGGGAGTCATAGCCCTCCTCAAACAGTGGCCCTACCAGAATGTGGTTCTCTCTCCCAAGTACAATCTCCTCCCCTACCTGCTTCACTGGACTGGCTTCTAGAAGACAAGATGCTTCCAGATCCCTTTGCCTCCCAGGTGTCTGCCTGCTTTTCTTTCTCTGGGTGTTCATAATTGATAATTAAAATGATACATGTAACATATTTTGCAGTTGTTTAAAAGAGAGCTGAAACGTTATCATTGTGTGTGATTACAGATTTTGCAATCGCGCAGTGGTGGATGGACATTGGAACAAATTGGCTCCAGAATTGCAGAAATAATTAAATTAGTAAGCAAGCTTCCCATAACACACGATGTCCTCTGATATGCTAATCTCGCAATGTATACATTATCCTCATGCGTATCACGCACACCTGACATATGACCATAAACTCCATCAAAAAACATAGCTTCAATTTTTCTGAAGCCAAATATTTCTTCACTAAGAAAGTGTTGTTTGTGTAGGACAAATCCAGCTGGCATGTCCACAATGAGGCATCTTTATTCTGGCGGGCCCAAGGAAATGGTAGCCGTGCCCTCCAGTGCCTGCGCCAAGTGTGGATCAAAACCCCTCCCTGCCACCGCCATTTGCCTCTCACAAATGCTGCTAATTTGCTGCTACATTATGGATTGACCACCTACTCACAAACACTGGTGGAGGAAGCGCTGGCTTACAATGCAACTGAGGTAGATACACGTGGGTTTGTGACTTTCTTTTAATATTGTAGTAGCAGAATTTATGGGTTCATTGTCATAATTACGGTTGTGTTTGGCCATGCACCTGCTGAATGCAACCCATACATAAATATGCACAGTAATTAGCATAATACAATAGCTTGGTGATGATTAAAGTGCTGCCTCCACAAGTCAAAATACAATGCTTTTACTGCCTTTATCAGAGCTTGTGTGCACTTCGCAGTTGTCACTTGCTTTGTCAGACTCTGGGCTACACCCCCAGTCAAGATGGGAATACGAAAACTACTCAAGTTGGCGCACCCTGTGGTAGAGTTTGTGGAGCAGTGGTTCTTTTTTATGACTCATAAGTCGACCAATATGTTTTCTGGTTCAATTACGATTGATATTTATACAGTCCTCTTCCTCATGCTGTTCACATTTCGACATTTAGAAACAAAGATGGCACATTGCCCCAGTGCAAGACATCATACATAATTGTCTTGGAGGGAAGTAGACACTGACCTTAGAACAGGGATGGACAACTTAAATGCTGTAGAGGGCCTCAATTTTTCATCGGTGCTACTGGTGGCCACATAGAACCACGTACCTCCTAACCAGATGAATTACATAAATGCTATTTTAAATACAGTATAGACACAATACATGCCTATGATATTTAATTTTTGACACTAAATTGTTCAATGCGTGTATAAAAGATCCACTGTCCTAACCCAACATCAAAGGCTTTGAAGAAAACAACAAAATAACCACATCAATGTCATTTTTTCCCCCATTTTTTCCCCCTTGCATGAAAATCACCATTCAAGGACGGCACTTAACTGCTGAACAAGAAATCAACATGAAATGCACAAACTCATTTTCACAAAAATCAACTCAGTCAAAATTGTAAGATTATTGAGGTACTGTGTTTGTCCTGCATATCATTCCAAATCCTCAAAAAACATATTTGGCCTACTCAGGTTGTACTATAGGGCAATACAAGACCCAGTATAAGCGTAAATTTGTTCCATCTAGTGGTGATTGTTGATATTACAACGGAAAACTACAGCGGACCCTGCATGTTCGCACTTTGGCAGCCGCGGATTCACATGTTCTGAGATTTTTTTTTTTTTTACTTTTGTATTTTTTCCGATATCCATCCATCCATCCATCATCTATGCCGCTTTATCCTCACGAGGGTCACGGGGGTGCTGGAGCCTATCCCAGCTGTCTTTGGGCAGTACACCCTGAACTGCTTGCCAGCCAATCGGAGTGAACACAAATATAAACAAACATACACACTCACAATCACACCTAGGGGCAATTCAGAGTGTTCAGTTAACCTACCATGCATGTTTTTAAAATGTGGAAGGAAACCGGAGTACCCAGAGAAAATCCATGCAGGCATGGGTAGAACATGCAAACTCCACACAGGAAGGCCGGGGCCGGAATCGAACCCACAACCTCTGAACTGTGAGGTGGACATGCTATGTCCACCACTGTGCTGCACCATTTTTTTCTGATATTTTTTCATATTTTCGATTCTCTCGTTTTTGTCTGGGATTAATTTCCAGATTTCCACCGTTTTTCATGGAAAACCTATATAAAATGTTTCTGAGCGTTTTTTCCAAGACTAGTGGGGGATTTGTAAAAAAATAAGAATTTCCCCCAAAAGAATAAAAAATTAATTAATTAATTAACACCCCCTTTTTTTTGTTAAATTAAACAAGGAACCACTCAGTGTGGTCTCTTCCAGTTGTCCATCCGTGGGTTAGTGTGTCACAGTGCCATCCACAGGTTGCAAAAGATTTACAGGGAGTCACAGAAAGGCATAGAAGTAGAGTCCTTGAAAACGTATTGGTTGATTCATTAATCAAAGACCTGTTGTAATTTCCGCTCTTCTGTTCTTCAGAGAAGGTCAAATCAAGTTAACCTATAATAATTATAGTACATTTTTGGTAAACCCTGAAATTTCACACAGAAGCCGGATGCCCATATTTGTTTTTGTTTGTTCTTTTTTGTGTGAGTAGTAGTGTATATAAGCAGGGCTGTGGAAAAAGTATTGCCCCCTTACTTCCTTTTTTCGTTTGCATGTTTATCGTCTTTACAGTGCCACGAAAACGTATTTGCCCTCTTCATCAATTGGTTCACCAAGCCAGTTGTAATATTTCACAAAGATGACCCAAGTAAATGTAACATGGTGTTTCCAAACGATGGTTTGATTTATTGAGAAGGAAAAATCCAAACCTAAATGTTTTTACTTTTCGGAAGGTGTGCAGCAGGTTATATCTAGCGTAAAATTAACATGAGCATTGATTTAAAAGAACATGCCAACAGTCAGATATGTTTGTGGCAGTGTGTTGGATTGTGGCTGATTTGCTTTCTTTGGGCTTGGACTACTTGCTGTGGTTCATGGACCAATGAATTCTTCTGTTTACCAGAAGTTGCAGGAAATGTCAGGCCATCGTTTTCTGCTCTCAAGCTCAAGCGCTCTTGGGTTATGCAGCAGGAAAACAGTCTGCCACGTACCAGCAAAGATACCAATGCTGCGTTGGTGAAAAAAAAAAAAGGTTTTGCAGTGGCCAAGTCAATTCAGGACCTAAATACAATTAAGATGCTTTTCTTTAATCGGCAGTTCATGCTCAAAAATCAAAAGGTAGGCCAGAATCCCTCCACATTGATGCAAAAGACTCATCAGCAGACCAGTTATTGCAAATGCTCATTTTTATTATTGCTGCCAAGGGTGGTGCATCCAGTTATTTGGTTGAGAGGACAATTACTTTTTCATATGGGGCCATATCATTTTTGGTATTTTTCCTCTTAATAAATCATTTAGAAATTGCATTTGATAATTACTTGGATTGTCTTTGTAAGATATTAAAAAAATGTTTTTGGTGTTTGGATTGAGTGTGATGAACATGCATCCCCCCCCCCCCAAAAAAAAATCGGAAACACAGATATTTTTTCATGGCGCCGTGTATTTTTGTGTATTTGTATTGTTAGAAATAGATGTACTTGTGTTGAGTAGAAAACCTAGTCTGTGTATTTGAACAACTCCTCTTTTCTCCCACCAGCCCCATGCACTCTTCAGCCTGGTGAACTTGCATTTGGCCCAGGGCAATGTGACAGGAGCTCTGGCCTTGTTTCGCCACACACTTTTGACAGCCGTTTCCTCCTCTACTTCCTTCTCATCCTTTGCTGCCTGTGAGCAGTGTCGTGCCAGCATGCCTCTTCTGCGTTGCCTGCAGTTTTATCCCTTCCTTTATAACCTTTCAAACCAACAACCCTGCTCACGTGAGTAACTTTGAAGCAAAGGACAATTTTCTCATTGCCAACAAAAAAAGTAACTGTACAGCAACATCATCGATTTGAAGCACTAACACATGCATAATTATAATTATTAAAGACCATGTAAAGTGAATTCAGAGATTGGTTTCTAAATACATTTGACGTGTTTGAAGATAATTGCTGAAAACGTGCTAAGACAGAGAAGTGTGTAGTACCCGATTCTGTGCTAGGGAAAACTTGGTTCATTTTTGGTCACCTTCATAATGAGTTTTGAGCCATGCTTTATCTGAGCCCTCTCCTGGGACTTGCTTGCCTTGGGTGATCTTGCTAGGGGCATTAAGTCCTGGACAACTTGGCCCATTATACCTTTACTACCTACAGTGTTTCTGGTCCAAATGTTCACAAGACCATTGTCTTGTTTACTTAAAATGTGACACTGGCCTGATGGCCATTCTAGAAAATAGTATTTGGCTGTATTTCATTCTTGGAAGAAAAAAATAAGCTAAAGTTTAGAACAGGCAGTTATTATTTAACCATTAGGAGATTCTTTGTAATATGTTACTCCTTCACCAAGCCATGGAACCATGTTTCAGTTAGGTTTTCCTTCTCTAATCTTTTCTGAGAAACCCCCAGTGCTGTACAGGTGACAGTGAGTACAGCACTGAGTATTTCAGTAGAAGTTCACACTTCTGATATGAGCAGAGACACCACGGACACATTTCTTGACTTCTTGATCAGTGAAAGTGAAGTGGAAAAATGCTTTGAATTAGACAAATGTTTCCACTCAATTATTCAAACCTTCTGGAAATAGCTGTGGCCAAAATTAGATGTGTCAATTTTTCTCTCCATAGCCAAATATTTCTCCCACAAAGCACATGGACTATATGGTAAACACATGACACACACTTAGAATAAAAATATTCTCAAATTGATATGCTGTATATCCACGTCATGACATTTTAATCAGTTCTTCAGTTTCACAACAGTTTTCTAACACCAAACAGAACTTGTTGTTAATATTTTACAGCATTTTACATTCTATGTATTGTTTGACACATCTTGAGATCATTTAATGTGTCTTTCTCTAATGCCTTCATCTAAATATCTGTTGATCCAGAGGATTCTGCTTGCGGTGCTAATGATGAACTTGCCAACCAGCTGGAGGAGTGGGGTGGTGAGGAAAAACAGGATACCTCTTCAATTTCAGCCATAGAGGACTCTTTGCTCTTTGAAAGTAAGTAGTATCTGGGGACACTGTCAATGACTGAAAACTGGGAGGATATTTTTTTCTAGCATCCAGTGGGAACCCAAAAAATTGTAATCAGTAACTACCACAGCATATTCACCATAAGTCATGGCAGCACATTTCACACAAAAGGCAACTCAATGTGCTTCACACAAGCAGACACAACACCTACCAGAATTTACAAACGCAACAGTTTGTGACATTCAGAAGAGAAACGCAGAGAAAACAAAAGTAGCTTACAGAAATTACTAAAAGTGCAAGTACAATGACACCATTTAAACACATTAACAGAAATGACATAATACATTTAAAAGTAAAGTAGACAAATACGACTAGGTAAAATAAAGAAAAAATAGATTTAAAGTCGTTTAGAAGACAGGCAAAGGCATGGGAGGAAAAAAAGCAACGTTTTTAACTTGGATTTAAAAGCATTTACATTTGGGGCCTACTTCACGTCTTTCGGCAGCGTATTCCATTTGTGTGCAGCATAACAGCTAAATGCAGCTTCACCATGTTTACTTGGAACACTGGGCTCCACTAATTGAGCCATGTCTGCAGAGCTCAGATCCATACCGGGCTTATATTCAATCAGGATTTCTTTCATGTATAATGTAATAATGCATTCCGATCTCTTTGTTCTGGTCCGAATCCGAACTTAAACCGAGAGAAAACGTGCCATATACATGATGTTTTCCAAAGGATGCTGTTATAACCAAGTCAGTTTAAAATGTGTCATGAAATAGAAACATTTTTTACTCCAGCCACTTAATTCTCTTAGGTCACTGTTTTGTTGGGTTACCTTATCTCTGTACTTGATGCTAACATATCTACTCAGGGGTCTTTTTACTTTTTGTTTTTATGACATTCTTGCACTGGTTTTGTACCTTTTAAAGCAGACATTTTGTTTTGTTGTTCACAATTTCCAACTACAGTTTATTAATAACATTTGTGACATGCAATACCAACAAAAAATACCCTATAATTAATTATGTCACAATTTAGAACCGTTTTTTATGCCTCCCAGAACTAAAGCTGTTTGGAGGTGGTGGTCCTGTTTCATTAAATAAGCCTTTGTTAATCACTTCAGCGATACGAGGGAACTAGTGCATCTCACTTGGCAGACATGTTTTCAGAAATAGGCAGCCTACAACATTGCTCGATTGTTTAAACTCACACTTGGTGGGTGGGCAGGCACTCCAGAGACCAAACTATTCGCGTACAAGCAATTAAAAAGTACATTTTTACCATCATGTAGTTGTCACTGTTGTCACTGTAACTACCCTTCCCACTTCTCTCACCAATTGTATTATGTGCAGTCTGTTATCGCTATCTTATGTCTAAAATTCCAAGAAAGCATCATCTTAAATGTTATTTGACATGATTGTTATTTCTGTTTCTCTGCTATTGATACAGAGGTCATCTTGGACACAAATGGGTCTGGTGAGGCTGCAGGAAAACGGCAAGCTGCTCACTCTCCTTCAGGGACGACCCCCTCACTCGCAGACGGTGGGGTCGAAGGTGAGGAGGAGTGGCAGCTGAAGGAAGACCTGATGGGAGCTTTCGAGGGGGCTTTAGATGTCAACGGCAAACGAGGTGACTTGCGGGGAATCCGGGTGCTCAAGAATGACCGTGTGATGGGGCCCCGTGGTGGCGGAGGGCCCTGCTTTGGAAACTGTGAGGATGACGACGGTTCAGAATGGGTAACGGCACATAGTCCTACTGTATAAAAATATGCCACAGAGAATAAGCGTAAACCCATTGTTTGGCCTTTGATTGTGGGTGATTTTGATGTTGCTTCTCAGATCACCTTTCAAGTAAAGAGAGTAAGAAAGGCAAAGGTGGATGGGACTGAGAATGTGGCCATCGCTGATGATATCCAGGGCGAGGAGCCAATGTCTGAAGGACATTCTGTTCTGGAGATTAGCGGACCAACTATCCCATCAGCAGGACCTCCAGGTACCACTAACTTACACTGGGGTGAATTAAGGACAAGTAATGAAAGGTGAAGGACTCCCAACCGATTGAATATACTGTACATCTTGGTCTTTTTCTTTTGCCTGGGCAGGCCGCTGGAGGGACTATACAAGTCTTGGCTGGCCAGGGCCAGAGGAGTGTCAGCGCACACGAAGGGTTGACCTCACCACTGCGGCAAGCACCTGGCTAGCTGTGTCGGCCAAGAACATCGAGTAAGCTTTTGTCCTGTGACATTTTATCTTGATGGTTAATTTTCATGAAGGCTCTGGATCATTTGAGTTTCATCTTGAGTTTTCTGTTGCTTGGTTTAACCCATTAAGGACGGGAGCGCAGAACCGCGTTTCTACCACTAGAGCAGTGAGCGCTGTTGCGTCTTTCTACCCTTAAAGCCGAGAGTGCGTACACGTCATTTTCTTTTTATTAATTAATTAATTATCGGTCTCTTAACCAATAAAATTCATCAGAATATACACGTGACGGTGTCGTAAGCCCGCAGAGGATGTTCCGGATTTCTCGCGAGTCATAATGGCAGTCACCCGTCCATCGTGGGAGCTCTTAAATGAGTAACGGCAGCGATATAGACGACGCGCCCACAGGTTCTGCTGGATTAAATTACAAGTTTTAGGAGGAAATCAGAAAAAAAACAACTTTTGGGGTACAACCACAAGTTTTTGTCATTGTTTTCGTTCAGGTCAGCAGTAGTTACTTGCCTTCTGCCATCCAGAGGTATCCTGTCATCTGTTGTTTACAAACATTCTTAATAGGTCTATACATTGAGGGTGTCCTTGTTTTATAATGGAGATTGTTTCTGGTTACATAACCCAATTCTGCACATAAATAGGAACGTACCATCTACAGCGTCAATTGACAATAATCTTTGCATAATGGGGGGTCGTCCGTGTAGTTAGTTAAGTATTAATTATAGGATTTGTATGAAACTAACTTCTGTGTCATGAATAAAAAAACAAGCCTACGAAATGGTTCCTTTGCCGTGTGACAATGTATTCTTGCGCCGCTGCTTGCATGAGTTTGTTGCACGCAGTTTGTAGCCTTAAACCGTTACATGTCAGTAGTATTGTAAACCAAGGACCACCTATACATCTATGACTTAGGGGTATGACAATGATTCACAATTTCTTCAACACTTCCTTCTCCAGCATCACAGAGCACATCGATTTTGCTACCCCACTCCAGGAGCCAGCTGTTGAACCTTTATGCAATGCAAACCTCGCTGCCAGTATGCACACCCTTGACCACCTAGCAGGCATGGCTAATCGAGCCGCCATCCACTACACAGGAGAGAGCCAACTCAGTGAGGTAGGCTAAAACACAGTTCAAATGTAAAAAAAAAAAAAAAGCGTAATCGTCTCTAAATATCTAAATACAAAAAAAATATACTTTTATAACACTATTTTGATGTCCCTGACCTCAGGTCCTGCAAAACCTTGGCAAAGAGGAATTCTCCCCTCAGTCCTTTGAACAGGTGGGGACTCGAATTGCAAAAGTATTGGAGAAGGTAAGTCAGAATTTAAATCTGAAAGCAAAAAAAAATGGTGTTTAAACAAAAAAAAAACGGGGGAGCGGGTATTGCTCAGCGTGGTGATGCCGCACGAACACAGAGACACAGACAGACGTGGCTGCAAACTAACGATCTTGCAGACATTAAACTCGCAAAGAAACAAGGGGTTGTCCACGGTGAGAGGCGCCGAGTACGTATTGGCACCCTTAATGCCCCCTAGTTGGCGCCTGTATACTGGGGTTCACCTCGGTGGATGAGAGGGTACCATTCCTCCGCCTTCTGGTTTGGTTACTGGGTCCGGACTGTTGTGTCTATGCACCAAACAGCAGTTCGGTCTCCACCCTTTTTGGAGTCCTTGGAGGGTGTGCTACAGAACACGCCGCTTGGGGACTCCCGATTATGCTGAGGCACTTCAATGCTCACGTGGGCAGTGATGGTAACACTTGCAAGGGTGAGATTGGGGATCAACGGCCCCCCGATCTGAACCCGAGTGATGTTCTTTTACTGGACTTCTGTGTTTTTCACGGACTGTCAATAACGAACTCTATGTTCAAATATTAGGGTGTCCATTTGTGCCATCGGGTTTGCGGGACGCAGCTGTCAACTGATCACCACCTGGCGGTGTGTTGGCGCCGATGGTGGGTAAAGATGCCTTTCCGACCTGGCAGACCGGACATAGTATGAGGGTTTGCTAGGAACGTCTGGCAGAATCAGAAAAAGGTTCAACTCCCAACTCCGGCAGAAATTCGCCTACGTCCCGGGGTCTTTGACTCCAAGTGGGCCCATGCTTCCATTGTTGAGGCAGCCGATCAGAGCTGTGGCCGTAAGATGTTAAGTGTCAATCGTGGCGAAAATCAGTGCCTGGCGTGGTGGCAATCCCTGAACCCGCTGATAGACACTGGCAGCAAGGGATGCCGTCAAGCTGAAGGAGGAGTCCTATCGGGCCTTTTTGGCCTGTGGGACTCCGGAGGCAGCTGACAGATACCAGCTGGCCAAACGGAACGCAGCTTCAGGGGTCGCCAAGGCAAAAACTCATGCGTGGGAGGAGTTTGTCGAGACAATGGAAAACAACTTCCAGATGGCTTCGAGGAAATTCTTGTCCACCAGTGGGAAGCAGTGCCCCATTAACGCTATAGCGGTATAGACATACATTTTTCAGTGGGCTGGCCAGTTGGACACAACATCTCACTGAGGGGTGGCCATAAGTGTGCGTACACCACAGACTTATGTATGAATGGACTAACAACGCTGCTTACTCGCCGTTGCTACTCGTTAAGCACGGATAATTTCAAATGCATTGATTTCGTCGCTGCGTTTTCGCATTAAGGTATTTTCTGTCATTATGGCAAAAATGCCACTATGTGTCGCGTACGGTTGATATAGAGATGGATATAAATATACTGCACGTATATTTTTTTGTGAAGAATCATCACCAAGTGGGGGACAATCCTGAAGTGGAACAAAATTAATACAGTATTTGGAACTTTTTTTTAGAAATAAAAAATTGAAGTTGGGTGTGCAATATTCGGCCCCCCTGACTTACTGTAATACTTTGTAAAACCATGGATGCAACAAAAGGGACATTTTGGAAGAAAGCCAATTGGAGTCTGCAAAAGACCTGAGATTGTCACAGAGGTTTACCTTCCAACAAGACAATGATCCTGAACATAAAGCAAAATCTATAGTGGAGTGGTTCAAAACTAAAAATATCCAGGTGTTAGAATGTCAAAGTCCAGTCCTGAATCTGGAAAGATCTGAAAACTGCTGTACAAAAATGCTGTCCATCTAATCTACCTGAGCTTGAGCTGTTTTGCAAAGTATTAGCAAAATGTGAGTCTCTAGATGTGCAAAACTAATAGTGACATACCCCAAAAGATTTGCAGCTGAAATAGCAGCAAAAGGGGGTTCTACAAATTATTAACTCAGGGGGCCGGATAATTTCGTGCACCCCACTTTTCAGTTATTCTTTATTCATAAAAAAGTTTAAAATATCATATGAATTTTGTTCCACTTCACGATTGTATTCCACTTGATTCTTCCAAAAAATAAATCTTTGTTTGAAGGCTGAAATGTGGCAAAAGATAAAAAAGTTCAAAGTGGATGAATACTTTCGCAAGACACTGTATACATTAAAAATCTTCAGTAGTGTTAAAAATGTTAGATGTTTTGTGTTCAATTTTTCTAAAGTGTTCAAAAATGTTCAAAATGTATTTATTTTATCAAACACATTCTAACATTCCATCCTTATAATTTTCTGAATTAATAGTAAAAAAAGCATTTGCTGTCATAGTCACTGTCTTTTTCTTATTAAGTTCCTGTAATATGGTTTCAGTATCAAGGTAATATACTGTATGCAGGTATAGTGCCGAAGTCAAAGTTTTGATGTCTTGACAAAACTATAAAATCATGATCATTAAGACCTTTTAAATCAATTGTTTAACTTATACATGATCTCTCCTAGAACCAGACATCATGGGTATTATCCAGTATGGCTGCACTTTATTGGAGGGTGAAAGGTCAAGGCAAGAGGGCAATTGACTGCTTGCGACAGGCCCTCAATTACGCCCCCTATCACATGAAGGTAGGTAATCCCTGTGCCTTAGCAAAAGGTAATGAGATATTATTTGCTTCTCCGATTAGCTGTTTTACTAGGGTCTGACCGATTAATCGGACGATTATGGCCCTTTAAACATCGGCCAAATGTATGCCGATTGTTTTTACCTTTATGTACGGTACTCTTACCATTTACAGCAGTTGTACACAAAACACTGGTATGGTTATTTATTCGGGATATCCTGATCACACGTTTTTTGGCACCTGAGTCAGTCTTTGTTTTTTAGGACCTGCTGCTAAACAGTCCCGATCCAATGCTAATTGTCTCAAATTAATATAGAAATGTACATACAGGCATTTATATATTGTCACTGTCCTGTGAAAAACACGTATCTCCAATTTTGGAAACTTTTTTAATTTTCACATTAATGCGATGTATGTAACGCGGAAACACTGTTAATGAAAAAAACAAAAATGAAAAAAATAGAGATATGTGTTTTTCACATGACAGCGACAATATGATACTATATGTTAAATTTTACTATTTAGAGGGGGTGTAAAAGTACGTGTACAGGAGTATATTTAGCTTTTTTTTCTCTTTTTTTTTTTAAGATACTGGAAAAAGATAAGAAACAGATTTGTTTTAAACGTGGAAAAAAAAAGAAAAACAAGATAAGATTCAAAAGAAAAAGATACTACAGTATACCTACTTTTGCACCCCCCTATATATTTATATTCATACAATATGGGCCAATCCACCAATTCAGTGCCAATTGCTTTTTGTCACGCACTCAAAATAAAGAAAAGTTCTGTCGTTTTTTCCTTTTTCTTTTCTTTTTCTTTTTAGCTCTGATGCCCTGCATTATAACTCTAATAATTTGAAAGTAGGGCTGCGCAATATTGGAAAATGCATGCAGTAGGCAATATGGGTGTTGCATATTGCAATATGAATATTATTGCAATATTTAACATCTTTATTATCTAATGAACAAAATATTTTTTTTGTGGAAAAATATTAATGTATTCGTATCTAAATTTTTTAGTGTTAATGATGCCCCTAGGTACTGCTCTCCTATTGGACGGCGAGGCACATTTAAAATTGCATCTGATTGGTCAAAGTTAAAGCATACAATTCCATATGAGTTTATTGCACGTCTTTTGCATTCTGCACTGCATGTGCCATTATCACATTATCACCCACATTATTTTTTCCATATATTGTGCAGGCCTAATTTAAATTATGCCTCGTCTGTGTGGGTAGAAAATAAAACAGCAAAAATTATCTTTTAAAGTCTTGCTTAAATATAACAACGTTCTAATAACTCCAGCTTTAACAAAATATTTCCTTCTATCTTTTCAGTGTAAGAATGTAAATGATAAAACAGTAGTCTCACAAGGATATTAATTTAATGAAGAAAAAAATGTCACTTCAGTCTTTTGTGTTCTTCCTCACAATTGTCTTCTTGTCCATCCTGTTGTGCTCCCAGTCTAACAATTAAGGAACTCAGTCAAATTTGTGTTTCTCTATGTCTATATGAGCTTTGAGGTCTCCAACCGGCACCTTTATTAGACATTGAAAAGTATACATGTGAGCTTTACACACTGTTACCTTGTTCGAGTCATCAGACTGTCCTCAACTCCAAAGTAGTCAGGGGCTAAACGAGTGCGGTTGTATTTGGCTTGTTCAACCGGTAAATGTAACGCACCTCTCGGTTCAGTGACTGACAGTGGTGGACAGCCACATGAACAAAATGTCGTATTGCTTGCTTATTAAACTGCAGGATTCCACTCTTCCCCATTTCGGTTTTCTATGGCACTCACACTTGTAACTGAGTGCATCTGCACCACCTCCTAACTGCTGCTTCTTGACTTCTCTTCCGGGTGCCTTAAATTCTTAAACATGAAACAGATGTAAATAATATTGAATAATTTGATATACATTTCAATAATCGATTATTAAATAACATAATGGTGGTGCAACAAAAGAAATGGAACTCTGACATAGAGCGCCTGGAAGGCAGTCAATTTGTTATTGGGGCGGAGCCTGATTGTGCCTAAATGTAATGTTGCAATATTGACAGTATTGTGAGTGGCAAACAGTCTATGCACGCTACCTACATGCGTGCTTCTGCACGCCTGCCAAACATTTAAGCCACAACATGTCTGAGAGTTTGTTTGATCTCTAGATTTTGTATGTTGGGACAAAAAAAAATTGCAGTGTTGGCAAACTTTACATTAATTCATTAATGTCCCGTTCATTGATTTTGTCCCGTTCTGTCCGAGTTCTTGTGGTAGCCGCTTCGTCACGTTCAGCATCAGAATTTTTGACTCCATGGGGAGTTTGAAAGTCCGAAAGCAAAACTGAAGTTTCAGAATCATCATCTAATAATTTGTGAGGTTACAAGAGATTCACACCTCTACTTGTATAAAAATCTTCTCTTTAGCAAACCTAATCAAGCAGTTCCTAATGTGCTTTTTTTCCCCCTCTGAACCAGGATGTTCCCCTTATCAGCCTGGCCAACATCTTCCAGAATGCTCGTCTGTGGGAGGACGCTCTAACAGTTGCTCGCATGGCTGTAGAAATTACTCCACACTTTGTAGTTAATCACTTCACTCTTGCCAACGTCTACATCGCTATGGTAAATCAATCATTATTTTCTCCCCACTTGCATCATTTTCAGTGGAGGAACCTGTATGGACACATTGCTTGTGTTTCTTGATGGCAGGAGGAGTTCGAAAAAGCAATGCGCTGGTATGAGTCCACGTTGAAACTGCAGCCAGAGTTCGCCCCTGCCAAAGACCGACTGAGAACCATTCAGTGTTACCTGCTTACAAAGAGGGAACGTCGTCATCCTTAATGAAAGACCTTGACGCCCGCAATAGATCAAGACCACACAAATGTATTTGTTAAAGCCCGCATTTAACTTGTGCAAAAAACAAAGATGGAAAAACTAGAAGCCTTTTCCTTTTCATTCAGCCTATTTAACTGCTACAACAGCTGTTTGAAACATTTGGACGTCACAAAGCACAGCTGATGATATTCCTTGCCGTTCTGGTCTCCTCACAGTTAACGTTTGCAAGTATGGAAGGGAAGTCAAATCCGGCGTATATGCCTCACTGTTGATGGTGACATATTAGCATTCATGCAAGAGTTGGCATTGCAAATAAAAGGGAAAACCAGAATATTGATATACTATTACAAAAAAATACAGCTGTAATGAAATGTGTGCATCTTTTGGCCAGGAGACAGTGTTGTATTTTAAATTTATTTTAATTGTAGGTTTTAATTGAAAAGTTTATAATATATTGTGTCCCATCAAGCGATTGCGGAGATGGAATATGCTTCACATCTCAGTCGTCACATAGTTTTCAACAATATATGCCCTCATTGTTTCCGCTCATGAAATGGACGGTAATTTTCGCACTTTTGTCATCATTCCTATTTATACGGGACCTACAAACTGATTTTGCTCCAAGCTAATTTAATAAAAAAGTAGTGAAACTGAATTATGCTGCATTTGCTTTAAAAGGTAATCATCAGGCAAAAATAAAAAGGAGTTCCTTCTGGCCATCACGAGTGGAATCTGTATTAATTGTACAGTATTAAATAGGCCGTATGTGGATTTCTATTAATTGTTTTTGCACCATTTATATCTCTTTGGAAAATCAGAAACACTTGAACACCAAGGTAAAATCCCCATTTTACAGCCTGCTCTTGTATACAACCGCATGCCTGTACGCATGTTACTGACCACATGGTGGCACTGTCTGACTTTTTCAGCAAACCTCTTTTACTTCTGTTCAAAACCAGGTTGGTTTCCAGATATATTTTGAAATGTTAGCGGTATAGTGTAATGACAAGTGGTCGCCGCCTGTGTTCTTGTATCAAACGAACTTGGCTTGGTCATCGCAAGGTCACCTTATATGTTCATATCTAATGGGCTAATTGTCTCCAATAGCTTGGCCCTCTTACAGTAAACGATTTTCATTGGATGCCTGCCAATGATTTTACGTCACTGAAACCTGCTGAGGATCTACATCAGTGTCCGAGATGCTTCAAAAATAACCCAAGGTGTGGGTGCTACTTTTAGCACATTTTCAAGGATGCGCCTTGAAAATTGTGCTTGCCATGCAGTAAGACAAGGGCACAGTATATTCTGCCAAACCATATTTTTCTATACTGTATTGTAAAATGCTGTTTTAAACAAGAAAATAATCTTTATTGATTCAACCCAAATTTCATTGGCTGAGAGTTTACATTTCTAAGTACTCAAAGCATGTAGATCTGTCATCAATTTATTTGTGCATAATTTATACTTAAGTAGGTGCAATTTGAGCTTAACATTTTTATTCAATTTCTCGCTCTTGCTCGCAGTTAACTTTCAGTTCACAACTCTGTACTTAGTCTCGTCAAATTAAATCCATAGTAGTTTCAATTGTTGAAAGATGTTAGTAAAACGAAATTCAACCATGATATCAAATGTTATTTATAGAAAACTTTTAATAAATTAAAAATATAAGGCAAGGGTTTTTACAGAAATAAAAACCGTCCGCACCCATACGAGCACACGCCCACATATTAAGTGACAGTGTAGAGACATGGCAAGCCACTGAGAATCCAAGTGAGGAAAAACAATCCATGAGGTGGCCCAAGTCCACAGCCACTGAGGATGCCGCCACAGAGCCCCCCATGACGTGGATAGACTGAGGTCAACTCCTCACAATGTACAGAGTGGTCCCCCTCGTCTTTTGGGAATCTGCAGGATGACATGCCCGCGGATGGACCTAACACACCTCCAAGCATGGAGGCTCCCATGAGGAGGCACTGGCATTAAGTTTAAAATTTAAAAAGACTAAAAGTCAATAAGACAGAATTAACTGAAGGACAATATGAGGGAAAAATAAAAGAGGTTAAAAATGTGCATATTAATAAGTAAGTAGACAGTGTGTAGATGTTTTCACTAATTTCTTCAGCAGAGGTGAAAGCAAAATTTCATCACAAACGACTTCCAATATCCACTCCAATGATGAACTAAGCGCATTGTACATTGCGTGCTCTAGTCACCGATGCAGCAAATTTGTGATCGGGTGATTGTCTCCTTCAGGTATGCGTAGCAGAAAGATGACGGTGTTAGTGTCCTGTACCGTGAGGCATGACCATGTAATATAATCAGCGATTACTAGACCTATGAGTGTGTGTGGGTGTGTGTGTATTTTTATATATATATATATATATATATATATATATATATATATATATATATATATATATATAATTATTTTTTTGCATATTATTTAAATTATTTGTGGGTTTTTAAAGTGAACGCACATTGAAAAATCAAAACATTCTACATGAGTAGCTAAAATATCAATTAGATAAAGAAATCAGTTACCCAAATATAGGAGTCTTGAGCCTTTTTTGAAAAGTGTCAACCGTCTCCATGGTCCTAATACCCTCTGGCAGGCCAGGCTGTACCAGAGGCGCAGGCCATAATGGCTGAATGCAGCCACTCTGGAAGTTTTCATTCTAGCTTTAGGATCAAAAGGCCAGTTTCAGAGGTTCTCAGGGCCGTTGACGGTTGATAAAAGAAATATCGGATCAAAATGATGGACTGTTAAGATATTTATAAACTAGTAAAAAAAAAAACGCTTAAAATTGATCCTGAAACACATAGGCATCCAATGGGATCTTGGAAGCGATGTAATGTAATGAGCTCCCGCCCTCAAGGTCTTCATCAGCACACGAGACATCGTGTTTTAGAGTAATTGGAGATGCTCTTTTTTTGGAAGACCAGAGAGCAGGACATTTCAATAATCTAAACGTCAAGCAATAAAAGCATGAATCAACACCTCCGTGTTAGCTTGAGAGGGAAACGGTCAGAAGGTGGTAAAAACCTATCTTAGTTACATTCTTGATGTGTGGAATAAAATTAAGCTAAGATTAAAAAATGAAACGCAGGTTCTTTACGCATTGTGAAGGTTGTAGTTTTCATAAAAGTTCCTCTCTCTTTCCTTCAGGAGCAAAAACTAAAACCTCTATTTTGTCCTGGTTAAGATGTAGAAAATTCACTGCTCTCTAAAATACAGTTATAAGAAGGGTATCAACTGGCGCTGTGTCATCAGGAGACATGGCCATGTACAGAAGTGTGTCATCTATGTACCTATGGAAGCTGATTCTGTGCCTCTGACGGTGATGAATGAAATAGAAATATACAGTATACAGATTAAAAAGAATTGGACCTAAAATTGACCCTTGGGGCATCCCACATTCAATTTCAGGTGTTCTGTAAGAACATATATCCTTACACAGTAAAATTGGTACAGTGATTTTAAAGGTCTCATTTTTTTTCCCTCTAATTGGGTTGTATTTAAACGTTTTTCAGTAGACTTGCCTCCCCCGGCCACTAGAGCAGGAGTAAATCTTCCAAGTGGATCAAAATATCTTTACTCAGAGTACGTTAGGCCCCGCCCATACTCTCATCAGTGTAAAGTGTGGGTGAGTCAATTCTGTTCTTATCATTAAAAGTTGACTTTTATCATTTTAAGTACAATCAAGCCACTACTTTAAGTAAAATTTATTCGGACTATTTTCTTCCAAGTGGACATTTTACTCTACTGGGGCTAAATATAGTCTTTTTCAGGTATAATTTTCCTCAATCAGAGTAAAATGTCCTCTGAAAATTTGCTGTGTACCTACAAAAAAAATTTAATCTGCGCAAGAGGATTTAAAACACTAGAAAAGTACCAGACGGGCCAACCAATTTGCGGTGTCTATTTAATAATATCTGGTAAATTACTGTATTGGGCCAAATGGGCTGCCAGGTTGTCAGCTATTACACAACTCACAGTGTCTGATACTTTAATTCACCTGACTAATGAACACACCACATTGCTCTAAAAAATGAGCAAGAATAGCAAAAGGGGATGCAACAAGGACCTGAAGATGCATATGTATGAAGTAAAAAAAAAAAATGCAGCAAAAATCCACCCTTTGACTTTGGTAGAAGGATCCACGCTTTTTGGCTACAATAATTACCGGTACTTAGCACAGGGGTGTCAAATTTGTTTTTGTTACATACCACGTTTTGGTTATGGTACCCCTTAGAGGGCCATTATGATTGCGAAACCATATAAATGTATAATCATCTCGTCATATGAATATATTACGTATACAGATGTATATATACATTATATATAATATATATATATATATACATTATATATAATATATATATATATATATATATATACATTATATATATATATATATATATATATATATATATATATATATATATATATATATATACTGTATATATGTATATATATATACTACTGATTTTCTTATTTTAATGTAGGTATATGCTGTGTGAGGCGACAGTGGAATCCTCCAACTGATCATTACTGTATCTCGTAAGGTATCGTGTATGGCAATAAAACCAAGAAGCATTGGCAGCAAATTGTAAATGTGATGGTTTGAGTTGAATGGGTGATCTTAGAAGGGATTCATTCACAGGCACAAGTGCAACTATATATTGTAGCACAAGTGTGAACCTTTTTTTTTTTTCTTTCATGCTACATCCATCCACTCCCACCCCCTTAAATCACAAGACCTAAAAATGGCACAAGCACAGTGCAGTCGGCTATTTTTAGAATCCGGTAAAAGAACAGGACGGTTGCAGAGAGGCTGAAGCGTATGCACACTGAGCTATAAATACAAACGCCATGCATGCAGGTTTATTTACCCCACACTTCCCGTTCGGATTTGAAGCCACCAAACAGACACCTGCATTGCTAAAATGCATTATTTATTGTTACTCCCTTGGTCTATTCCTGTCCAACAGAACTCTGTGCCAGCTCTGCAAGGAAATGTTTCTCAATGAATAATTGAGCGGAGTTATATTTTTGACCAGCCCTATCTTAGCTGCCGTGTATAAATAGCTCATGTGCATCAAAGCATGCATAGATTTGTCAGGGACGTTGAGCCCAGCAGTAGGAGCCTTATTATGTAATAGGCATGTGACTTGGCACACCACAGTGCCACTGCATTGAATGAGTGTGTGAGGCTCTGCACCCATTGAGTGTTTTCAGACTGCTAGTATATTCACTGCAAGAGTAGCTCAGGCAAATTGCTCGCTTGATGAATTTTTGAGAGAGATGTGCACGTTATTGAGACACGTCCACTCTCACAAGTATTCAGTAGGCTATTAACACAAAAAGTGATGAATCATCCCCTGCACACGTTGGCCACGGAATGTAAATGGGTTTAGGGTTTTTTTCCTGACTCGTTAATTGCATGTTTGCCTTCTAAGTGTACATTTAAGAAATGAGAGCCTCTGCTCCTATTCAAAGTTTGGCATTTCTTCCAATGCTAAACTTTTGATGATCATTGTGTTCCGCAATGTATGAGTGTGAGCTTGTATTTTTAGCACAGCACTGCCGAGTATAGTAACGGATGTTGCTGCAAGATATTACATAATTGAGTGATAGTGACTTTTTATAGTTGCTGCAGAAAAACAGCGCAGGACCTGATTTGAGCCCAACATGACACGAGTGCATTGCTTCATTCAGTAAAACATTACATAATAACCAGGAGGAGAAACTTCCCACAGTGTAAGAAGAACTTTAAAAGGATCAGAACAGTTGGATTTGCTTATGTTAAAATCAATGGCGCAGTGTAAAAAATCACTGTTACTAATTGTCATTAAGTCTTTAATGACACATTATATTTGACATGTTTAAATGAAGTGTTTATTTCTTGTACACTTACAGAACATTTGACGCTATTCGTCTTAGCTGACAGGCCAGATAGGCCCCATTTGCTGTGTAACACTGAATCACAGACCAAACTTCAAACACGTACACACATTCCCAAAAGGGAGTGTTTTGCTTCCTGAAATTATTCCATCCATCCATTTTCAATACCACCTCTACCTTATTAAGTTACAATTTGGTAAATTTCATATTTTGTCACAAATGTATATCGGTGAGTGCACACATGTTGGTGTTATTTTTACAAATTACTGACCAATCTAAATATTGAAAGTGACAAGCTATTCTCTTTGATAATGTCTCCTGAAAAGTGCTGATTAATGTACAGTAAGAGGATTCTGCCTGACACCATTTGGACACAAAGAAGTTGGAACGTTGTGTAATACGGAAACAAAAACAGAATGCAATGCAAATTCTTTTCAACCTATATTCAACTGAATACACTATAATGACGAGAAATGTAATGTTCAAACTGATAACTTTTTTTTCTTTTTTTTTTTATAACAACACATGCAAAATGTAGTTTGGCATTGTTTTGCTGAAATAACCAGTGACATCCCTAAAACAACATCGCTTGAATGGAAATATGTGTTGCTCTAAAACCCGTATGTACCTTTCAGCATTAATGGTGCATTCACAGATGTGCGAGTTAGCCATACCATGGGCCCTAACCCCCCCCCATACCATCACATATAGCCTACTGGCTTTTGAACTTGTCTTTTTACTGTATTCATTTGAATGGTACTTGAAAATGATTTTCAAATCATTGTATTCTGTTTTCATTTTAAGTTTCACACAATGTCCCAACTTGATTCAAATTGAGATTTATGTATACATATAGTGTATACATAAAATCCACCCGTTTTTATCCATCTCAGGGGGCGGCCATTTTGTCACTTGCTGTCTATTGCAAATAACTGACTTCCTCTTTAAAGCCAAGAATAAAAATTGATAATTGAAAAATAGTAGTTAAGTGTGGCTCCTTATGTTTATGGTTCATCTGACCCAGCAAATTCATTTAATGGGTCCTTCTTAAAATGATCACTTAAAACAGTACTCCAACATTAGCACCCAGGATAGTTCCACTGTCATATTACCGTACACCACAGTAGGCTGTTGAACCCTCGCGTTCAGAAAACTATACTCTGGAGTGCAAACAGCCTAAAAAATATTTCCCAACATCTTTTTTTGTGTGTGTGTGAATATAAGTAAGTTCAGTTGTGGAAAAGCTTAAGCCTATCCCATCTTAATGTGGACGGAAAGGCAGATGGCACCTGGAACTTGTCACCAGGCAATCACAGGGCACATTGAGCACTCACAGGCGCACGCTTACAGATACTCAGTCGGAATCAATCCCACACCGGCTGGCCCTCAACCTATTCAAACCTATAAAGTGCATAATTTACAGTAATTATTTGTATTTTTTACTTTGTTGAATTTTTAGGAGAAACGAAACTAAGATTTTGTACTAAATGCAGTTCGGACTTCAGCACCAGGGACAGTTCCATCGCAACATCCCAAGTAACAATGTTCGTATAAAGAAGTGGGTAAATCACAGTGTGTATGTATATTGGCACTATTTTGCAAACCAAGTGGACACTCTAAACACAAGAAACAGTTTTATTCTTTTTTTTAAGGCCACATAAAGGAAATCCTGTAAGTTTGCTAGTCAATACAAAAATAAGAAGGGTTTCTTAATTTGAATGTACAGAAGTCATCTTCCAGTGACGTTGTATTTGTGATTGTATGTTTTTTTTTTGTTTTTGTTTTTTTTTGCAACAAAGGCTGGAGGACGCCGGATGCACTATTGGGCGGTTATGCATTTTATTTGATCGTGTACTTTCTGATTGAAAGCCAGATGCATTCAGGGCTTTTTACCATTCACCATGCGCCATCCCTGTGTACAGTAGTAGGCCACCTTGAGCAGAGAAAGCCGCAGCAGCAGGCATGTTGAGGATGGGAGTTAAAAATAGCATCATCAGTCGGCCAAGCGGCGCTCCGTTACTACGCGTTTCAGCATTCTGCCCTGTGCAGGGGGAGGCAGGGGGGAGGGGTAGGGGTGTCGGGGTCTGCCGCCCTCCACCTCTTTCTGTAGCTCTGCATCATCACACGTGGAGGGGGGTCAACACCTGGAGCCTGTACGTGGCTCTGCATGAGGGGGAAACCCGACCTGAAGGATTTAGTATTTGTCCTCATGATCACCAGCTGACGCGCATGTTACAAACATTTTATCTATATCGCTGTGGAGCTCCCAAATAATCAAATGGCCTTTCCATTGTGGAGGCAGAGGAGGAAGGGGCTTTTATTTTAGTCACTGCATCTCTTTCCTTCTTTTCTTCTCGTTTGCAAGTAAGTTTCTTTTGTCTTTTGTTTTCTTTCTTTCTTTCTTTCTTTCTTTCTTTCTTTCTTTCTTTCTTTCTTTCTTTCTTTCTTTCTTTCTTTCTTTCTTTCTTTCTTTCTTTCTTTCTTTCTTTCTTTCTTTCTTTCTTTCTTTCTTTCTTTCTTTCTTTCTTTCTTTCTTTCTTTCTTCTTTCTTCTTCTCCTTTGTTTTGTCACAGTAGGCCCACAAGCTGTGCACGGATGCTCCTGCGTCCATCTTCAAAGTGGGAGATTCTCCACCTGACGTCAACACTGACGCAGCCATCAAATGAAGGAAGTCGATTTGCTTGGTGCCATTTTGTGAAATGAAATAGGTACAATTGTCTCATACGATCATACAATCATTTGTGTGATTGGTTATTATTTTTGCTTTGTTCGCTTTAAGAAGCAAATTACAAATATAATGAAGGCCAGCCCATGCACGCATCTTAAACCTGCAGATGAGCATGCATTTCCACACAATACAAAAAAAAAAAAAAAAAGCCACACATTGTGTCGAGGAGACGCTTTGTGCACGCGCAATAACCATGCACGAGAGAGAGGATGGGATGGGGGTTGAGGAGGGTAAAGGGGCGGGGGTTGATGAAGGCTGCACGCACGAAATTCCTCCAAGGAACCTCTGCGAGCTTTTCTTTTTTTCTTCTTTTTTTCATCACGCGCGTGCTAAAAATAGAAACAGGGTTGGATCGTGATCCAGAAATAGATAGGGGGCATCACTCCTATAAAAGGCACACCATTCAAGAGTACAGTGTCTGCACAGTAGGAAGAACTGAAAAGCACGAGCACATTTTTAAAGCAGAGACCAGTTTTATTTGGTCTTTTTTTTTCCTGCATGGTGACACTCCTCAGGCTTGCATGGTGAGTATTGTGGAAAGCTTTCTCTTCCGTCTTGCATCTTCCTGCCAGATTTTGCATCACTGGTGCAATTTTCAGTTTTGATTCATGCCAGTTGCGCTGTGTAGCTGAGAAGTAAATGTGATTGTTGGGGGATCTGTTTGCATCAAGGGAATCACCCTATTGGGAATAATACGGTATAGATTGTTTATTGTTGCATGCATCCGCAATTTGCTTTTCCCTACCAGCTCCTTAATGGAAGTATTTGCTATTAAGCACGGGTATTACTGCTTTGTCTTTTTTTTTTTTTGGTCACGGAAGGGGAGCTATCCTCCCATTGTGGTCCTGAAGTGCTCTTTTCCACAACGTTTGTATAATACACCACTCTGGGCATGACCGATTCATTTGGTGCGCTTTCATTTATCAAACAACACAGTTAGGGTGTATTTGTTTTTGATTGCCCCCCCCCCCCCACTGATTCAAATGTGATCACAAAAAAACCTTCGTCTCACTGAGGTGTTTTAGGTATAACCGAAACCAAATAATCAAATAAAAAGCTGCTCACCGCCTGAAACAGAGCTCGATAGTGACATTTGAGTCCTTATTTGCAGTTTTTTGTCCCTTTGTGCGCGCTGAGGCTCGAGTCGTGACTGCTGAAAGTGAGCATGCCGTGTGCTGCGTCAGTCGCGTCTGGCTCCGTTGAGCTCGAGACAGATTGGGGGGGCGGGGGAGGGAGCAGTGAGCGGGCTTGGATCGTGACCGGCTGGAAGACGCGTCCACGCATGAAAAGGCATGGACGGCTCCCGTGGAAACAGAGACAGAGGGTGGGGCCACACTTTTGCTTAAGGTTTTGGACTCCAAAATATCTACAGATGACATCAAACTTGGACAATGGGTTGAGCTCTTTAGCTATAGTCAAAAACAATCCAAACACCGGAAAAACACAGAACATAGAGTACAAGACTGAAAAACTATAGTGACTATTAAGTCATAATGTATACAGTATATAAGTCACATGTGTTTTATAGCATCTGCTTAGGTGCTTTTTTTTTTGCTACACTCCTATTGGTCAATGATAATTGCTTCCGTCCAATGGAATCACAGGAAAGCCCCAGATGAGAGTGAAAGTCCACAACGCTTCTTTTTTTAATAACAACATATTGTGGCTGTAAAGCAGTGCCGACCCAGTGGGCTTCACACACACACACACACACACACGTGCACACACACTTCCACACACGCGCGCACGCACGCACACACCCGCCCTCCAGAATCACAATAATAACAATGATGATGATGACGAAGACCAGAGGAGTCATGGACGAGAAGTGGATCTGGGAGTTGTCCGTCACGAATCTTTTTGCGGTCTGGGCTTGCTGTGCATACATGAAAATGGGAAGCCCTTACCCCAAAAAGCATTTGTGGAGGATGTGAACCTCGTTACAACCCAATTAGAGTAACACCACTATACTGTCTGTCTATCCCTTTGTCTGTCTCTGTCTGTCTCTCTCTCTCATGCACAAACGCGCTCACACACACACGCGCACACACACACACTCCTGATGACACGGGGTGTCTAACAGTAACACACAAGCATCACACTGTCTGCCCCAAGGTCCCACATATACTGTTTGGTATGTTCCTTTCTCTAAGAGTCAACAGTACCTTTAAGATTTATGTGCATGTTTATGGCTTGTGAAGTGTTATGCACACGACGTACCAAATTCTGCAAATTCTGTGTTTATGTTGTGGTGTAATTTGATGAAAGAGCATACGTGGGACAGATGATCTATTGCTAATAATGCAACTGTAAAGAAAATATTACAGTAATTGCATTTGTTTATCAATTCCACAGAATCAATTTTACACCCCCAATCTACTCGTAATATAAAGAAATGCTGGGATTTCATTAGTATGTGTACAGTACTCTGAAATGATCCAGACGTGTTGATATTTTTGTTTCATTTATGATACAATTAATTAGGATACGCAAGCACTCATCCGTGTCTCATGGTATCAGTCACTGTTAAATTCATCGAACGATCCGATGCCAGGCCTTTTAACGACAGACAAGGATATAGTCACATTCTTTCCAACGCTACGATTTCAATGCATTCAATTAGTAAACAAAGTTTTTTGCATAAACAATATGGAATCTTTATTAAGTTGTGCATATTTTTTTTAATCCAGTCTATTTTTTCAAAGCTATTTCTTAATGATCATATATTGTACATTTTCCTGTTTGTCAAACAGGTTTGCACACACACGTTTGGAGATGACGACTCTTGCAGCTGCAACCACTGGAAACACGGAATGGGAATGCTGCAAAAACAAATGTAAGAGCCAACCCCTCTTCCAAAAAGTATACTATGCATTACTTTATGTTGACAAAATATTTATGTTGGGTGTCCAACACAATCGGATTCATCCTTTCTGGACAGTGCAATAATAACATCTGTCTCTTTTTAGGGTGTTGTAGTTTTTATACATCCACTTTTCAAACGTATATGCCTTCATTTTTGGACAATATTTACAAACATTCACTTGCTTTATTGTTTCGTTGAATTATTTGAATACACACTCATCAGTATGAAACAAAGCAGACTTTATGTTGCTTATCAGATAAGCATAAGCAATTTCAATGATCAAAACATTTTAAACAGCTTCAGTCCCTTTTCCGGTGTGACCCATTTGAGGCTCATTTGTATGTTTGTTTTTGGGCAAAGGAGTGTAAAGTTGCAGAAATAGTATGAGTTGGTCTTTTCCAAAACACGGAATCTCATCTAGAATTTCATGACATTGTGTCCATATAAAGGCTAGTTGAGGTTTATGCAGAGCATGTGTATGAACTGTGGTTGTTTTTGTCCTTGTTGGACAGGTGACGATGAAGTAGATGAAAGGGAGAAAGGAGTGATGCAAAAACATCCAGAAGTTCCCCTGCTGGACTAGAAATGGGTAACGCCGTCGGGTAAGTATTACAGTGGGGCTGAGAAATACCATGAAGATGTTTTATAGGAAAGAAATTATATGCTTTAAAAAAACCAATCGTCATACTTGATTAACATATCATTTTCCTATTTTTGTAGTTATTGTATTTTAATACGTTATTATGAGGAAAGTGGAAAAAAACAAAACAATGGAAAGACCAGCAATATGGGCTCATATTGTTTTCTTGAAGTAAATATGTGTTGATGAGAGTCAGAAATATTATTTGTGTGTGGTGTTTTTATTATATGTGAGGTGTACATATATGCAATTTGTGGAGCAAATTGTAATTTTTATTTGGTCACACCCATGATGAGTATGTGAAAAAATGATAACCAGTCATAATCCTACATGTGGATTCTTTGTTCGACAGATGAGTCATATAAACTTTAATTATCACATTTCATAGGAAAAAAACCAACATTTTTACATAACAGAAATGTATTAATATTTACCCGCAGTCTGTCAGAGAAATGTGAATCCTCAGTATAATGCAAGGTTATGAAAGGTTATGCTTGTATCACTTTTTACTGCCTTAAGTTCTGCTAAGTTCATTACCTTTTTTTGTTTCTGGAACATACAGTATGATCAGTTTGGTGGCATTCTAGTTTGATTTAATGTACTTATTGCTAAACCAAGTCCACACCTTTGAGTGTTTTAGCGTATTTATGTATGATGTCTGCTAATCCTACTAATAGAAATAAATGATTACAAAAAGCATTCATACATTGTGTATTGTTTTATTTATCTTATTAATTCATTTTACGACAAGCTTCTTTCAAACAGTGAGTTCATATGTGTTGACTTAATGCAGATGTGCCTATGCGGTCACAAAATGAAACACGTCCTTTGAAATCTTAATTTAAAAAAAAAATCACTATGAAATGGAATAAAGAAGCAAATAAAGCAACGATAACCAAAGACGAGACAGTCAATGGGGTTGATTTTCGCAATTTTATGGCTTTTGCTTCACTGATGCGCATTAGGGAATGCACATTCGTAAAGATTTGTTTTGTTCCATCAAAGATGACTTTATCAGTCACACTCACTCACACATGGGATGAGGACCACTCCTCTCATGTGTGTGCCTACAAGCGCCTGTGGTTATGATCAGCAGCTGCTCTGTTTCTGGCCGAGATGGTGCTTTAATCTAAATTTCATTCAGGTTTCCTTTGAAAGCTCAGAGGCAAACAGTTTAGACTCCTGTTTACCATTGCTGCATTTCTATTTTTAGATGCAATGCTCTTATATAACGCTCTCGCTCACATTATGGACCCATGCTGTCTGCTCTACTTGGCTGCATTGTGCAGTGTACGTCTATACTCATACTGATTTTAGAAACCTTCAAGAGTTAGGAAATGTATAATGAGCGCCCCCCTTCTTAAATCCCTAAGCACAAACTCACTAGAATAAAACATCATATGAAAACACCACATCACAGTTTTGCAGATCTTTGCAGACTATAATTTGTTTTGTACCTTTGATAAGTAAATGTACAAAATGGCCACATTTTATAAATCCAGTCATCCATTTTCTGTCCCACTTACCCTTATTATTTTAAGTGAAAACTTGTATCACTTATTAACCAGTTACATTTGAAACAAAGGCTTGTAATTAAAACTGAGTGGACAATCCAAATGCATCCATCATTTTTGATCACTTCTGCTGTTAGGAGCAACAAAGGTGTGTGGCTATAATGAACCAAAAGGACAAGGAAAAGACATGGAACAAAACATGCAGATTGTTGAATTGAGGAAAAGCATTGTGTGTCTGTGTGTGTATGTGCGTGTGTGGTGCGGGGTAAAGAACATAATGTCATGGCTCTCCTGAATTTCCAGTTATCTCTACAACTCTGATTTTTCCCTGAAAAAGTGATTGGAACAGATAATTCTTTGTCACAAAAACATTCATGACGTTTGGTTCTTTTATGAGTTTATGATGGATAAACAGAAAAAGTGACTAAATCTGCTGGGTCAAAAGTATATATACAGCAACATGAATTAGCGATTTTAATGTCTTAGAAAGTTGTTTCAGTTGCCTCTTAACTTCTTGTGAGTGAATATGAGTGAATATAGCTGATGGCCTCTCTCAGTCCATTTAAATAGGGCTCATCTGAAAAAGTGAATCATTGACTTGAACAAGTCAGGAAAGTCATCTAGAGCCATTTTAAAGCAGCTGCAGGTCCCAAGAGAAACAGTGCAAACAATTTTTCCAAGTACAACATGCATGGTACTGTTTTGCCACTGCCGCAATCAGGTAGAAAATGCAAGCTATCGCCTGCTGCTGAGAAAAAAAATGGTCAGGAGGGTGAAGAGTCAACAGAGAGCCATCAAAAAGCAATCTGCCCAAAATTAGAAGCTGCTGGAAAACAGGTGTGAATGTCCACAGTCAAGCTTCATGGCTGACCTGTTTTCTGAATTTGAGCCGCGATTGGTCGTTGTGAGCAGTTGTGATGTCATTTTCAGTCAACAGAAGACAAAATGGCCACCCCCAGAGATGGCTAAAAACAAGTGCATTTTGCTGCTTTACTTATATTCCACAAACTCAAAATTGTGCCAAAAAGTCAAAAAGTGGGCCTGTTGGGAACATATTCTTGTAAAAAAAAATATTTGGGTTGACTTCCGCTTTAAGGCTCGACTGAATTTTGCGAATGAGCTCATGGACAGAATAAGATTTGTGGTCAAATTCTTCAAGATAACCTTTATTTATTAACTTAACTTAATTCATCAGCCTGACGGTTGGGTCTTGGGCACATTTCGGTGTTCCAACAGGACAATGACCCCAAATACACATCCAAAGTGGTAATGCCTAAATCAAGCAAGAATTAATGTTTTAAAATGGACTTCCCATTAGTTCTGACTTAAACCCCACTTAAAACATGTGGACAATGCTGAAGAAATAAGGCCATGTCAGAAAGCCAACTAATTTAACTGAACTGCACCAATTATGTCAAAGACGAGTGCTCAAAGATTCAAAGAGGAGCTTGTAGTTGGCTATCAAAAGCGCTTAATTGACGTGAAAATGACAAAGGAACATGTAACCAAATATTAGCAAAACTGTATGTATATTTTTGACCAAGCAGATTTAGTCACTTTTTCTCTTAACCCATAATAAAGTCATAAAGAACGAAAACTTCATTAATGTTTTTTGTGACAAAGAAGTATATGTTGCAATCACTCTTTTGGAAAAAATCTGAGTTGTAGAGATAACTGGGAACTCAGGAGAGCCATGACATTATGTTCTTTACAAGTGTATATAAACTTATATAAACTATACTGTATATAGGTTGTACACAACGAAAGGGTGCAGCTTCAGCCTTTGAATTGCCCCCTCTTACCCACTTCTCACGTTTTCAATTGACACACATTAAATTTTTTACACATCAAAACAAAAAGGTACAAAATACTGAATTAAAAAAAAAAACATACGTCGAAGGAGATGTGTTTGAACAGGGTTTTGTTTGTTTGCTTGATTGATTGTTTGTTTCAAATAGGCTATGAATCAGAACACGTTTCTTCTCACATTATCGTCGTCACCATAATACCATCATGACTATCATTTACCACTAACTGATAACTAATATTCAAGCCTACTTCTATTTAATACCTGTATATGAAATATTAGTGTTATCATAATCATTTATCTTTTTTTATTACTCTTTTCAAATTATGAGTGATATTAAAGCATTCGTTATTGTGCGTGTGATATCGTGTTTGTTTCTTTCAGCTTAGTCCCTCTCATAACTATTCATAATAATTTCTTTTTACCATTTTTAAGTTGAGATACATTTCGATTGTATATTTCAGGTCTTCCGGAAATGCACTCCATAACTTCACCCCCTGGACAGAAATGCACTTACTTTTCATAACTGTGCTGCTTCTGTTTTGTTTCCAATTTAATTCTACTCTGAGAGCATATCTTCCCTCTCTTTCTTTCAAAAGGCTTTGTATGAAGCAGGTTGTTTTTTGATTTGAACAGGATTAGCGCTGTCTTCAGATCCACTAAGTCCATGAACATTAATGCCCTAATCTTAATAATTAATGTATTTTGTGGATTTAATCAAATGTTGACCCTCGAGAGGACAAGTGTTTTGGATAATGGATGGATGGATGTCTACAATTTGTATAGCTCTTTAGCTCTTTTTTGTATCTTGCATACTGTACAATGGGTGGTTTTACCCGCACTGCCTATCTCAACTCAGTATATATAGGAAAAAAAATCAGTGCACAGTAAAGAGTTTTCATAGTTTTATGGTTAAAAAGCATCTTAACACACCAATGCTTCTGGAAGTTTTGGACCTTACTTGATTTGTCTGGGTTTCCAATCTAGTTTGTGTTCAATGATTACGCCTAAAAATTGGTTCTCATACACTCTTTTGAATTCCATATTTTCTATCATTAAATCTGTATGAGTGCTTAAATGATTTCACCAATTATGAACTTTGTTATTTTTAATTTTAAAAAAAAGGTGATTCACATTTTACTATGATTTCATTTTCCCCAATTCATCTGTACCATCTACAACACAGGTGTCAAACTCAAGGCCCATGGGAAAAATCCAGCCCGTGACATCATTTTATGTGGCCTGTGAAGGCAAATAATGTGCGTTAACTTCATAATGCTTGCAAATTGTTTTCATTATTAACAACACTGAAATATAGGATATTGCAACCAATCCTTCCTTTAAAATTAAGTGAAAAATAATTGAGCAAACAATTATTTAATGGCTTCGGATTTCAAAATTAGTTATCCAACCATTTGTAGTGTATATGTGATAATATAAGGCGATAATACATTTTATATGGGTTCACAGCCATAGCGGGTGTCCAAGGGACACCGTAACTACAATGTGGCCCGCGACAAATATGAGTTTGACATCCCTGTTCTACAACAATCTCTTTAAACTGACATCTGAACATACTGTAAAATCTTTATGTCATCTGGAAAAATCAAAAATCTTGAACGCACTACGGATGTAATTTATGTACAAAATGAACAATTTGAGCCAAGTATATAACCTTGTAGGACGCCACTATTTTCATTGACAACGCACGGTGCTCTCTGTGCAAAAAATGGCACAACTTCATTTTTGTGTCAGGGCAATTTTAGCTTGGCATGTTTGGGAAGACTATTGCTGTGCCGAGGTCGTTTTTTGGAGGCGCAAGGTGTTATGTTGTGACCATTGGAAGTTTTGAGTTTGAGTGAATCGCCATAGCTGGGCATCGTCTATCCCAGTGTTTTTCAAACTCTGTGCCGCGGCACACTGGTGTGAGATATAGTCAGGTGTGCCGTGGGAAATTATCTAATTGGGTTGCCTGTGCGGTCTACCGCCTGGCAACATAATCATGTATCTATTATCTTGTAGTACTCTTCCATACCAGCAGGTAGCAGCAGCAGCAGCAGGTAGCTACTTAATTGTCTTTGTTTAGAGACAAGCGAATTAGTGACGCATGTTTATCCGAACAGGCCCATGTTGCACACTGAGTATCAATATGAAACATTGTAAAATACTTATTTCTTAGTGTTTATTTAATTCCTATTCAAGGCGTTATAATATAACGTCATTCTTCAATGTTAAGAAATGCTTACTACAAATATGTTTTAAGCACTTGCCCTTGTTAGTTCTTCTGTAAGTTCCATAATAGCTGCTACCAAAGTAGATCTTAAAACCCAGTTTGACTATCAACCAGTAAATTATATTTTTCAACAAAGATGGGCTCAATTAGCAACAAGAGCTTTTCAAGAATTTTGGAAACTTTATACATCACTGGCAGTGAACAAAGGACTTGTTTTCACGGGTTTAATTTTGCCAGGGAAGGAGCCCCTTTTGGATGATAAGTTACAGATATAAGGGAATCATCACAACCGCGGTTAATTACGTTTTAAAATAATGTCATATTAATATAATTCATATTAATGATTGTTTTGTATTATTTTTGAACAACTTGAATGATGTCTTTGATTCTTGGCTTTCAACTTTTCCAAAGAATATCGTTTCAGGACTTCTTTCTATTTAAAATTGCTCTACACTACCCTCTGGTGGCCTTTGTTGCCCTCTGACAGTTTGGGTCCGGTATACTGTAAGGTGGCGGCACTGGTGGTAGGGAACGGGGGTGGGGGTGGGGGTCTAGTAGCTGAACAAATTTTGAAGCTTCCACCGCACCCTTTGGCTGTGTATGTTGTTACAACTTGTGGAGTGACCAGTAAGTAAGTAAGAATGATTTATTTAGTAATACTGACCAATACACAATGCAATATGCAAGTGTGCAGTCAGTGTGAATTTAAAAACATACATAGACTTCACTGGACAAATTCCAATTAATGCACATACTATATCTGTACCATTCGTGCATGGTAACTTCGAGTAATAATTACATCAGATACTAAATACATTGAAATACATAGCCCAGCACACACACACACGCGCGCGCGCACACACATAAATGCAGTTTCACACTGAAAATAAAACTTTTTTTTCTCCATTTTTTAAACATGAGATTTTTTTAAATATAAGAGATATACCCTTCGGTCTTCAGCAATACACTATAGACAATGTTGAAAGATCTTTCGTGAAATCTTAAAACACTCGCCTGATCACAATCCATCCATCTATCCCCAATCCATCCATTCGTTCAACCATCCATTGATTTCCCATACGGCTCAATCAATTGATATTTTTTCAGCAATGTCCATACACGTCACTTCACAAAACACCAGTGTCACACACTAGGCAACAGCTCCACTTTGACACTATATAGCTGGGATGACCATGATGAGCAGTAGATGGCACTAATGTTAAGATTGTTGCTATATAATGTTGGAAAAATATCTGAAGAAGAAAAACATCCAATCACAGGTCGCCAAATTCCGATTACAACCAATGCGGAAGTCACATTCGCGAGCATTAAGTTGCACTTTGTTGTCCGGTATAGTTAAACGTGTCCGTAAGCCAAACGCGTTTACTTGTCAGGAAACACAATCGGTGCTTGTTTGAGGCAACCATGTCGTCCGGTGAACATGTGCTTCGGGCTGTAGAGACGCCGCTGTTCTGGCTCGGTGCGGTGACCGCGGCCTGGCTGTCGGTGTGTTCCGTGTATCGGCTGCTAGCGGGGATTAAGGTGTGGGTGCTGGGCAACGGGCGGCTGGTATCACCCGCTAAATTTGGCAAATGGGCAGGTGAGTGTTTTGATATAGTGCTGTCCGGGTCGTTGTAGTTGTGTGTGTGTGTGTGTGCGCGCGTGTGTTTTAATGTTTTTTTTTTTAATTTGGTTTACTTAAGGTGCTTTCTGGTTGACTTTTATTTGTTCTGTGATTTAATAATAATAATAATAATAATAATAATACATCGGTCAAATACATGTTTGTCCGAGAAACTTTATATGTTAAAAACAGTGGAAAAATGTAGACATTATTATTGCCAAGTACAGTAGTCAACAATAGAGGCAGGTAGGAACAACGTGGATCGTAATCTTAATTTCTGTTAACACTGTTGGTGCTACTGGTCACCATACCGTTGTCGTTACTGGTGCAGCTGGCGTGATGCATACTGCTTCCTTGACACTGCTGAACTTTTCTCTTTCTCTTTCTCTGTCTCTCTCTCCACCTCCCACCCTCTCTGCCTACTGCTAATTTACTCTATCACTCTCTCAATCCAACTGGTCAAGGTTCTTCCTTAGAGGGAGTTTTTCATCTCATCCGAAGCGAAGTGTTCGCTCATGTGGCGTTCATTTGACCTCTCCCTGCCATTGATGACTATAGATGCCAAATATGGATTGTAACTGGGAGGTTTGGTAACGAATGAGTTGTTCATATTGAGGAGTGTGGTTCAAGACCTGCTCCGTGCGTAGTGTTTCAAGACAATTTATATTGTGATGTGGCGCTATATAAATGCAATTGAATTGAATTGAATACACAAGCAATTATAATATTCTCGCGTGCGTGTGTGGGTGTGTGTATCCGAAAACAACTCCGCAGCTGAAGTTGAATATTATTACGTGATGAGACTGCAGGGCTATACGGCCATACGTGTTCAATGTAGCCTAATGTAGCGAAGTAAGAGTACAGTTTCTTCTTCACAAATCTACTCAAGTAAAAGTATAGTGATTTAAAACTACTCCTAAAAGTACAACATTTCCCAAAACTTACTCAAGTAAGTGTAACGGCGTAAATGTAACTCGTTACTACCCACCTCTGCTCTCTTTCATCTCCTCGGCTTGTCATTGCCTGCATCTCCACGTTATTATTTCTCTCTGTTTTTATAAAGTACAATATTTTGGAGTGCTATTTTTCCTTATTAAAAGGCAAAAACACTCTTTTTTTTGCTGGAGTGATTCAATGGCTTTTCCATTCATGTCAATGGGGAAAATGATATGAGAGATGCGTGTTTTTAGTTACAAGCATGGAATTAAACTCATAATTCAAGGCTCAAATGTGCTCAAAATAGTGATACATATGTACCGATATCAATAAAAATGATACTGTATCGATATTCTAGTATCGATGAGAATGAAGCACCTGAATGAGGAAAGTTAATGAGGAAAAATGGCCAACCAGATTTTTGAAGCACCGGTGTCTCTCAAGATATTTGGACATTTCTACTTAAGAAGATAAGATAAGATAAGAAGCCCTTTATTGATCCCACAACGGGGAAATTTTCAGCGTTAGAGCAGCAAAGATATAGGTCACACAGAGACGACGGCATAATGTAGCCGTTAATGTATAACATTAACAGCAAACATTCAGAATCAAACCTATGTATGTATACGCAGTAACCATGTGTATATACACACCAACATACATCTACATATAAAGTATGAAGAAACACTCATTTTAGGCTGTACATAGTACAGAGGAAAAAATACTGTTAGTGACAGTACTGCAGTGAAATATAAGGAACAGCATTGGATAAGAGTAAAAATACAGTAGTGGGGATGTTGATTATTGCACAATATAAGCTCAGGTTCAGGACAGCACAATTGCACTAATGTCCGCCAGATTATAGAGACTACCCGATGTTCTTGTTAAACAGTCTGACAGCAGCAGGCAAGAAGGAGCGGCAGAATCTCTCCTTTGCACAGCGAGGGTGTATCAGTCTGTCGCTGAAGGAGCTGTGGAGTGCTGTTAGAGTGCCCTGGAGGGGGTGGGCCGGGTTGTCCAGCATTGATGATAGTTTAGCCATCATCCTCCTGTACCCCACTGAGTCCATCGAGTCCAGGGAGCAGCCCAGGACAGAGCCGGCCGTCTTGACCAGTTTGTCCGGCCTCTTATTGTCCCGGGCCGAGACGCCGCCTGCCCAGGAGACCATTCCCTGGAAAATGACCGATGCAACCACCGAGTCGTAAAAGTTCCTGAAGAGTGTCCCCTGAACCCCAAAGGACCTCAGTCTCCTGAGTAGGAAGAGTCTGCTCTGACCCTTCCTATAGAAAGCGTCTGTGTTGTCGCTCCAGTCCAGTTTTTTATTGTTCAGATGAACACCCAGGTACTTTTAACTTGAGACTCTCTCAACATCAGTTCCCTGGATATTCACTGGTGCAGGTGCAGGGTGTTGGCGCCCGCAAAAATCCACCACCATCTCTTTGGATTTCCCCGCTTTGATCAGGAGGCGGTTCTGCTGGCACCAGTCCACAAAACCCTGAGTAAGTTCTCTGTACTCCCGATCTTCTCCGTCTGTGATGAGGCCGACAATCGCAGAGTCGTCAGAGAACTTCTGCAGGTGACAGGTAGGGGTGTTGTAGTTGACGTCCGAAGTGTAGAGGGTGAACAGGAAGGGAGCCAAGACAGTTCCCTGCGGCGCCCCCGTGCTGCAGAGAAGCACGTCAGACACGCAGTCCTGTGTCCTCACATACTGTGGCCGGTTTGTGAGGTAGTCCTGGATGATGTGGTGAGGTGGTGGGCCACTCCCGCCCGCTCCAGCTTGTCTCCCAATAGGGTGAGCTGGATATACTTGATTATATGGGTGTGTTCAACATAAACTCAGGAGCAGAAAGGCCATACTGTATATTTTTGTACCATATCACATCGAGTAAAATTGTATCGAATCATATCGAGGTACACATTGTATCGTGACCTGTGTATCGAGGTACGATTTGTATTGCCAGGTTCACAAAGATACCTAGCCCTACTCGAGGCATGACTGCATTTCCATTTTGAGCCAGCATGGCCTTGCGCTGTTTCTCTTACATAATATATCTTTGTCATGGTTCATGTTGCTCCAGCACACTTAGTGGTTTCTATTTTTTTCCAACAGTACATACAAACTGGATTTGCAACAAAATGTCAGAATGGGATTGATGAAAGTCTTTCATCAAAGAATGTGAATCGTAGTAAAAGATTATGATTGGATTTAAGAGTTGGCACTCAGAATAAATCGGTCCATCTGTCCAGTCAGTGTTCAGTCAGACGGGGGTTTGAGCGACCTCTGGGTCATTATATATGATCAAAAGTTGAAGTTGAGGTAAGATATACTTTTACACTCTCGTGGCACCCTGAAATCAATTTGAAGTTCCATCCATCCATCCATTATCTATACCGCTTATCCTCACAAGGGTCGCGGGGAGCGCTGGAGCCTATCCCTGCAGTCTTCGGACAGTAAGCGGGGGACACCCTGAATTGGTTGCCAGCCAATCGCAGGGCTCAGTTTGAAGTTGATGTAAGCTATACATCTCCGCGCTAGTAGCACCCAGAAATCAGTTTTGTTGATTGATTATACGCAATTCTGCAAAGCGACCACTAAACGATGATCGAAAGATTCTCTCGCTGATTTAATAAGGTGAGTCTAATACAGTCAATGATCTGTTTAATGTACATTAGTCTTCTGGAGAAGCCAACAATCATGAGTCTCCTTTCATCTCTTTGTGCGAGGCTGAAAATAGAAGTGTAGCAATTTTTTTTTTCACGTTTTTGATTACGCATGCATAGCGAGTCAGGATGCGCAGTGAGGCAAAGGAGCCCGTTAGCCTCGTTTGCTTCCCTCATTCACAAACTTTGCCTGACTCAAGTGGATGTAATTGAGCCGACAGCTTCATTATGTAACAGGACTTCAGCCATTCATAAATGAGTTTCATATTAGGCATAGGATCGTTGGGATTTTGGTTCATTGGTGCGTGTGTGTGTGTGTGTGTGTGTGTGAGAAAGAGAGATGGAATGGTTCTGATGTACTTTATATAGTAGTTGAGTCACACTTGCTTGAGTCCACTTATCTGGAGGTTTATAGATAAGGTCCTCAGTAAATGTGTCTATTTATAACATGAAAAATATACAGTGATATTCACAGATTTTTTTTTTTTAAACCTATCCTTTATTTGCTAAAAAAAAAAAAAATGGCATCTGTTGGCAATTACAGTAGAGTACAGTATAGTATAACATTTTTTAGGGGGCCTGTGTGTAAGCTGTGTCTTGGCGCTCAATTTTTTAAAATTATGTTTATATCTGCTACAAGGGCTGACATTAATTATTTTATAGGTGTTCAATGTCTGGTAAAACTTGAGTTATAAGAGAGTAATTCTACAGTTACCCTTAGGTTTTGTGGAGATGTTGAACCAGGCGCTTTAGGACCTTAATGGGTTAAATGTGTGAACACCCCATGTACCACTTTAACATGCTATCGCAGGTTGAGACTACTGGTTGGTGGTTAGTGAAGAAAAATCTAAACCCTAAACCGTCTTCAGGGTTATCCAACATTACTGCTGTAATTGATAAGAACATTATCCATCCATCCATCCTTTCTCTGAACCGCTTATCATCACTGGGGTAATCAACATTTAATATAATTTACTATTTCAACCGCTTTTATTCTCACATCGCGGTGATGAAAAGTCGCTCGTGTCTCTCTCCACAATATATAATATATTTTTCATTTGATAAAATAACAAATATTGAAGCCATAATTGATAATTATGATTATAGAGTAATGTTTATGTTGTGAAATTGAACAGTATGCAGAATTCTCTTTATCCTATTCCTTAATGCACTGCATTAACTATCCCGCTGTAATGCTCTTGACATAGTCGTTTTAAAAATATGGAAATTCAGACAAATTGCTCTGGAAGTGAATTTCTAAAGGTTGGCAGCTCTGTACTCTGCAGAACTCACTGGGCTTCATTCGTTTAAATTATGGAAATTAATATAGCCTAACAGCATTAATTTTATGGCACAATTAAACACTTGTTGGGGAAAACGTAGCAGCCTAAGTACAGTTTTTCTGCTGCATTGTTGGAGTGTGTTGTGACACAACTTGCCATTGTTTCAGATTGTGTCTGTGTAGTGGGTTGTACATGAGCCACAGAGCTTTCACAGTGACGTGTGTGTTGCTGGAAAAGAGTCCAGCGTGAACAACAATGTTGTGCTTCACTTGAGGTACGATTTGAAACATTCCCTGTTATCAACATAAATTCCATTACTTGCCTTGACATTTTTGCTCTGACACTGGAACGCAATACAACATTTTCCTTCATTTGAGGTACGATTTGAAACATTCCCTGTTATCAACATAAATTCCATTACTTGCCTTGACATTTTTGCTCTGACACTGGAACGTAATAAAACATTTTCCTTCATGTCTGTTTGCAACACTTTTTGCATAGTTTCACTCGACTGCCTGCTGCCAGTTCAGCATTGCAAATTAAAATCTGCTTTCATTTGCCTTACGTAGATCAGTAAATGTTAAATAGATAAACGATACCAACATTTAAATTGCAGGATTTTGTGGTGTTGCAAAGCAAGTTTACAAGCTGGCCAAATATTGGTTATATGAAGTCAATGTCTTTTTTTAATGCCAGTGATTAAAAAATACTCTTATTAACAGTTCCCTTTTGACAGTGAAGTGCAATTTTATTTGCTAGTCTGCAGTAAATTTGGGTACAAAAACAGTCAGCTGGTATGAGAATGTTCCCCTTTTTCCCCTCCATGGAACTGTTTATTGTCTAAAACACCTTAAAATAACCCATCTTCTGTTTCCCTCTCATTGTGCTTGCAGACGCTTTCCCACTCCTCTTCTCTGTGCTATTTTTAGCTGCCCCTCGGATCCCCTGTGTTGATGTTTGTCATCTTCTCTCTCACGGTCCCCCTCTCCCGCTTATGTTTGATCGCACTGCAGCCCTGGAGAATGCTTGGCGCCTCAGCACCATCTGTACTCTAAAAGAGCACACAGACGGGAGACGGGAGATGGGTGCAGCCGAGGCTACGTGATGGTTGAAAACGAGAGGCTTTTGTGTATAAATAACACAATGCTGTATGTTAGCCGCAGCAATAAGAGTAAAAATAGCTACACTCGGGATGTTGGTAGTACAGTGGACCCCTACATATTTGTGGTTCGGCATTCGCAGATTTATTTTAGCAAACGATCCTGTTATTTGTGGAAAAACTCATATTTTCGTAATGCACACAAATCTTTTTATTTTCGGAGCAGTATACAGTATGTGTGATATTCATGTAATAGTTTTGATGAGTGGTTTTCCCCTGAGGGCGCCTGTATAAATTGATTACTGTTTAGTGTACTGTTAGTGTCTTTTTATCTATGTTACATTATTTTTTTTTCATTCTTTAGTTTTGGGGTATTTTCTTTTGTGAATGTAAATGGAAAAGCACATGTGAGCGTGATAGCAGACAATCGCTTTGGGATCCTTTTACATCAGACAAAGTCAATGTACTGTTTATTTATTTTTCCTCATCGTAAAAGTGAATTGCTACTCAGTAGAATATAGAACTCTGCTAGAGTCAAATAAACCTAAACATGTTTGTCACGCTAAAATGCACTGAGTGATTAAAATGCTATATTAAATGTTGCTCTGTTTCATTCATGGCTTTATTTTGATGTATTGTCCAAGAGCAGTTTTGATGTGTAATAAGTTAATTCTCTCCATGTTATGTGACCTTGCAAAATGTTTTTTTTCCCCCCCTCAGTTGTGACGGGAGCAACAGATGGGATCGGCAAAGCCTATGCAGAGGAGGTACACATATACACGCGCACATATACATACCGGTACATGCTTTGTCTAGCATTTCTATGTTATTCAACTAACAGGCCTAATTATTATGCTGTTGTACTTCTAGCTGGCACGCCGGGGCTTTTCCATTGTGCTGATTAGTCGCTCGCAAGAGAAGCTGGATGAAGTATCCAAAGCAATTGGTAAGGAATACACATAAGAGTTGACAAACACTGTTCATATACTTTACTATTAATGAAATGAATTGATTTTTTTTTTTTTTAAATCCTGAACATATATTTTTTTCCAGCAGTCCTTGATGTAATTGATCAATACCACATTTTATAATCAAGTGAAATCAACAAATATTTTTGGCCAAAAGCTCAACACTTTACTCAATGACCACATTATTGGCTACACTTGGATAGTATATAATTTAAGAGCAGTATAAGAAAAAAAAAAACTACCTTTAAAAAAAAAAAAAAAAAAAATTATAACAATTCTGTTTTGACTTGTTGTTTGTTATTATGGTTGCTTTTTGCACTGGTGCGGAATTGTACTTTGTGTAGCTATAGAAGACAACAAGAGTGTACATTTTTGAAAAAATCTTTGCCCCCATTTGATAGTGCCGGTGAATCTAGATCACAGTCATCGCAACCTCGCTGATCGTTTATACCGGGTACTAATTATTGTTTTGGTATTGAACTTCAGTAAATATGAATGATGAGTACTGGTACCTAAGTTATATGAAGTATTTTAATGTATTACTATAATTTAAAAGAGAGTTGTTCCAGAGTGTATTGCAATGCAGCAAAATGTCTGCTTTTTGGTTGGTGCTTCAATTTACTCAGCCTCTTTTAGGAGCAGTTTCCTCATAGATTAAGGAGTATTTCTATAGCTTCTCTTCAGCTCTGAGTCCTCAGGTTCTTGCTGAGGCCTCGTACCCTTGCCTTTATTCTCATACATACGTAGCAGTCAGATGTTTGGACATAATTTGCTCATGCAGTAAATGTGATGGTGGGTTCTAACATTCAACTGATACTTAATAGTTCTAAGCATGTTACATGTTTATTCCTACCTGCAGAGAGCAAATTTGGTGTGGAGACAAAAACCATTAAAGCAGACTTCAGTTCAGTAAACATTTATTCCACAATTGAAGATGGACTTGCAGGACTGGAGATTGGTGTGTTAGGTAAGCTCCGACGTTCACGCCTAGGCCAGTGTGGATCCACATCTGCAGTCATGAATATACTTGTCCATATCAATAGATTTGTTGCCAGCAAACGCTTCCTCATTTTTAGCCTTCTGCTGCCCCCTTCAGGTTGCATTGGGGATAAGCAATGACTTTGAATCTTGAATCTTTTTTTGTATGTCACCAGTGAACAACGTTGGGATATCCTATTCTTACCCAGAATTCTTCCTCAGCGTCCCAAATTTGGATTCTGTAAGTCAATGTCTTAATCATTAGTTTATAGTAGCCCATGAATTATTCATGCATGTATGAAGGACGCTGAAGTTACAGTAACACTGTAGGAATAACTTGCATATTAAGCATTAATTTTCAGTGTGTTATTTTCAGTTCTGTATCGATCACATCAGATACCACATTCATATGTACAAATGCACACATTTAATGCCATGCTTTGTTCTCCTTGTTCCAGTTCATTGACACGATGGTGAATGTCAACATAACATCAGTGTGCCAGGTAAGTGCTCCAAAGCAAGAAGGAATACATACACCTTCGGTCTAAGGGCACACGGCAGAGCACAGACCTCTGCTCTTTGTGTGACAACAAACACTGCTGGAGGCTTGGAGATGCCAGTTTGTCATGATCACTGTAAATCCTTCACCGTTTGTCCCATGTCTTTTTTTTTTCTCTCTTCTATTTGATCACGTGTACGAGTCCAAACATGTAGAATCATGAAAACACAAACAAAAAAGGTATTCGTTTGAAGCATTAAGTCATTTTCAATACCTCTTGTCCATTTTTGGGTGTTCCTATACCAGGACCTTGAGCAAACACCACCTGCTCTCTTAAGGCTTCCATTCACAGAATTTGTCATTTAGTGAGTGCTCCCACAGCTATAATTGTCGTCATCATCTCTTTGTCTCGCCACACAACCCACGCATACACTGACAAATGGACAAACACTTGTCCAGAGCCCACACATTTTGATCCTTGTTTTTGTTTTTGTCTGATCTGTTTTGACTTGTTGACTTTACATTTTGTCCTCACTCTATCGCTATCATCTCCTTGCCAGATGACAAGACTTGTTTTGCCTCAAATGGCTGAGAGGTGAGAGTTTTTTTTCTTTTATATTGTCAAAGCCATCAATTTTACTTTTTTTCCATCAAGCTCAATCACAGCTTTATTGTTCCACTCTTCTTATCTCATTGTAAGTTTGTACCCATGCACGCTCTGCACTATACTGCTCCTTAGAGGCTAGCACGCGCACAGCTGGAACATTATTTATTTTTAGGGCCTGAGCAGCAACTGCTGCAAGAACCCTCCAGTTTTGTAAAATACAAATGTTAATAATAATAATAATACATATTATTGTTGTTATTATTATTATTATTATCTGGAAAGAATCACATTTTTGAGGAACCAAACATGAACAAAAACTCACAAAAATGTTCGCACACATTGGGCGAAAAAAAATATTTTACAGTTACTGTACAGAAGTACAGTAGTACTCATATATATTTTAGTATCAACAGTAATAAAAATAATATAGTAATAATAATATGAATATAATAATGTAGATTAGTAGTAAAAATGAGTCTGTAGCACCCCCTACAGAGGTTTAATGGAGCCCTGTCTCAGTACAGTTAAACTATAGCTTCGAAAATTGGGAGGCACGTGTAGCACCACAAGATGTTCAAAAAAGACTTTGGTTGCTATACCCAAAAATGCACAGAAAGAGAGTTGTGAATATTTGAATCTACAATTTTGGCCCATTTTTGCACATTTACAGGGATCATACATACTTTTCTGCCCCATTGATTGACCAAAGATACCATATGATGATGGGAGTGGGGCATCAAACTTGGGGTTTTATAATTCCTTCTTAACGAAGCATTCTCGGTTGCATGTTTCACCTAAATCAATAATAATTGGGAGGCATACAGTATGTAACAGCCCAAGACATACCAAAAAGTCTTCTCAGCCATCAAATTTTCACAAACCATCCGATCATCTTCAAACTTTGCATGTGTTATCTTAAGATGTTTAAAATGAAAAATTATTGAAATCTTTTTATTTCGTTGCATGCGGTTGCCCTGTCGATGTACTATTTACAAGGAAAGATGATGCTGTTTTTGTGGGTCTAAACCTGGGTGAAGTCATATTTTACTTTGTCAGTCATTTATTTTCTGGTTGTTCTTTCAAGTTATATTAAAGTTTGTATTGTCGTCCTAACACACATTTTCACGTGATACAACACGAAATGGTCCCAGGTTCGACCAGTAAGTCCCAAACTTGTGAAAATAAAAATAGAACCACCAAATAAGATCAAATAAATATGATAAAGTGGTAAGGGACGTGCTTCATAGTTTGAATGTGTGCGACGATGAAATGCAGCCAAGGTCGTGGATGTAGCAGAATGAAAACTCAAGAGACTTGAATTGCACATTATATTCACATGATCAGGTTGTACTTTGAGTGTTCAAAATAAAGTGTTCAATGTGCAGGGATGAATGGGCATGAGGCTATGATGGTAGTTTTGATTAGTGGAGTTTTGGTAGTTGACTACATACTAAGTTTTGAAAAGAATAAATGTCTTTTATTAATAGTGTTGTCAATATTAGTCAAAATAATCAACATAATTATTGATTCTATCATCACCCAAACCCTATTACACCAGCATTGTTTTCTTAAGTTCAGTGTGTGTTTTATGTATCGAAACTTCCATATTGTTTAAGGTTCTAGGTTAAATAACATTACCTGATGCTGAGTCACCTGCTGTGTGATTTCAGAAAGAAGGGCGCTATCCTCAACATCTCCTCTGCCAGTGGGATGTACCCGGTTCCTCTGCTCACAGTCTACTCAGCATCCAAGGTGAAGCGGTTATTGCAAAATCCAAATGTACAATTAAGTGTGAGCATAGATCGTAACACCATTTAACATACCCAAGGCATGGGCTGCTAAAAGATTCTGGCAGTATCATAATCATTAAAAAAATTATCTGGTATGACTGTATTGTAATTACACCTTTAAAGTGTCCTTTAAAAAAAAAAAAAAAAGTTTGGGTTTATAAAAACAGTTGGGTTTTTTTGCCCATTGAACACAACCGATTTCATGTTTAAACAAAATACAGAAAAAATTGGTAACTTTTTAATGTTATGATACCATTTTAAATAAATAAATAAATAAGGAATTTTTCAATTCTTCTGTTTTAATTCTTCCTATTAAGTCACAGTGCCCTATCTATGGTAAGCTATTTTTAGAACAGACCTGCTGGCTACTCATGTTGTCCTTGGGGGCTAACTAGTACCCACCCGTACCGTGTTTATTTTTTGTTTGTTCTTTTGTTTTTTTGTTTCATTTTTTGTTTTGTTTTTAAGAACAATTGCACGTTAATTGACATAGCAAAAAAGAAATCCGTAAGTATGCTAAGTGCAAGTTTCTCTGTTTTTTCCCTCCGTCCTTCTCCCTCCCTTTCCCTGTAACTGCTCACCCCTCCCCTCTCTGCTCAGCCAAGAAGGAGGAGAGAAAAAGGGTCTGTCCTCCTGCCATTAGTTTCAAAGATGCAAATTGTTAAGTGCCCACAAGTCCCTTAAAAAAAAACAAAAAAAAACGTGTTAACCGGTGATGAACAATTTTAGTAGTAATTGAAACCTTGATTTTTAAAACCACGGTACAAGCAGTTAAACCGATTATCAGCCCATGCCTACACTACACACAGTGATTGATAAGGATAAGAATATAATAATACAGGATGGCCATCACTGCATTTTGATCAAAGAGCTCAAGCTATGTCTGCATGGAAAGATATATCACCTAAATGAAAACACTGCAGAAGGAAGAGCTCTGCAAAGACTTAAACATTTCTCATCTGCAAAATCAATGTTGTCAAATGCACAGTGTTTTGGATTAATCTTGGTTTGACTTAACAGCTTCTGACCCTGCATACACATCACATATTGTGTTCAGTTTAGGTAATTAATGAAAGACGAATCATTTAAATCTCTTATGTCTGTTACATGCCGGCTTTTAAAGGGTTATTGAGAGACTCAATAAAGTCCAAATGTAAAAGTGTTTGTTACAACTAAAGCAAACAAAGAACAAAATAACAAAATGAAGCTGTGTATAGCCATGCTGCTGCTTCCAGGACTGAGGGACGGAGTAGGAGAGGCTCTCGGGGGCTTTTTTAGCATTTAGAGAATCATACTGTACAGGTGGTACTATACTACCTGGCATTGCCAAGCTCCTCAGGAGGAAGAAATGACATACAAAGTATAATAAACTTTGTCAACATTAAACTGTCCTGGGTGTACCCTACCTCTCGCCCAAAGCTAGTTTGAGGCTCCAGCTCATGTGACCCTGGATTTCAAATAATGATAGTATTGTAGATAATATCAGAAGACATTTTGACATCCAGTTTTCACACCATTTTTTTTTTTTTTGTGGTGGGGTGGTGCAGAACAGCGACAGACAAGAATCGTCGCGTGCGTATAATGTCTTGCTGCTAGACTATTTAACAGGATATGTACTGTTCCTGTTTTTCTCAACTCGAAGAAGAACACACACTTATTGCACGAGGAGGAAAAAAGTTTTCTCTTTGTCATAGACTAAGAGCAGAACAGGATGAGATGTATGTGTTGGGACGTTATGTGTGTGTGATATTTCAACTACATATATTTAAAAAGCATGGGATTAAGCGGCATTGAAAATGAATGGGTAGATGAATTCAACTGTAAATATGGTTGCATATAATACAAAATATCAAGTCATTGGTCACCAACAAATGTCAAGACTACAGTAAAGACCGTCTGGCCCAAGGCATATTTTTGGGGTTATTTTAGAGCAACAAATTGAGGGATGATGTTAAGTTAGACTTTTTTTCCTCCCTTATAATCATGTATGTATTTTTTGGGGATGTATTCACTTATTTTTCCCCTTTGCAATCATGTACACGTGTGGACAAAATTGTTGTTACTCTTCTGTTAATGATAGAAAACCCCACAGTGGCCACAGAAGTAACTTGACAATCTGACTAAAGTCGTAGAAAATAAAAACGAAACAGCGTCCCAGCATAAATTGTGGCCCCACCCGAAGTTGGCTGATGCTGGTTCAACCAGGCCACCAGTATTTTGGCCACTGAGTCTATTGCTTCACTATTTCATCCACAGGTACGCCTATATACATAAAATTATACATTTTGTAAAGTGAGACATCCGTACGCTTTGCGTTTCACCATGATAGCTTTTCCATGGACCAGAATCCTGTGCGAGCAGGTACTACCTGCGGCAGCCAATAGGAATCCGGACTCTCCTTTCAACAACACTACATCACAGCTCCGCTTTTAGCAGGCCTAGGAGGAGCAAGTATGTCTGCGCGCTTAGCTGCCAGGGCGTCTGGGACAGAAGGGTCCCGCAAGCTAATTATAAACTTGCTTTAATACTACCAGCGTAACCGAAACACGTTTGGATGCAGTTTTTCTGAACACCAAAGGTACACTTTAGTAGCTGTTTGGTGACATGGTGTGTACCGCACTAATCATGGATCAGAATCGAAGGAGAGGGTTGTTGCATGAGAAAGCAGATTATAGACAAGCACGTTAAAGGTTAAAGCTATAAAACCATCTCCAAGCAGCTTGATGTTCATGTGATTACAGTGTCACGCATTATTACGAATTTTTAAGACATGTGAAGATAGCCAACCTTCCAGGACGTGCATGCAGGAGGAAAATTGATGACAAACTGAAGAGACCGATAGTACAGACGCTAACAAAAGAGCCAAAAACAACCTCCAAGAAAAGAGAGACTGGAATTTGCCAAACGGCATGTTGACACGCCACAAAGCTTATGGGAGAATGTCCTTTGGACAGATGAGACAAAATTGGAACTTTTTGGCAAGGCACGTCATCTCTATGTTCACAGACACAAAAATAAAGTACACCTCCCATGTTTCCCCTAATGTGAAACATGGAGGAAGCTGTGTTATGATCTGGGGCTGCTTTGCTACATCTGGCACAGGATGTCTTGTATATGTGCAGGATACAATGAAATACGTGGACTGCCAAGGTCTTCTAGAGAGAATCGTGCTGCCCAGTGTCAGAAAAGCTTGGTTTCAGTTGCAAGTCATGGCTCTTGCAACAGAATAACGGCCCAAAACTCAGCTAAAAACACACAAAAATGAAAGAGTAAGAGCAAAACATTTTGACTTTCTGAAATGGCCTTGTATGAGCCTTGATCTAAGTCCTTTTGAACATCTGTGGAGGAGCTGAAACATGCTGTCTGCATCCATGAAATCTGAGACAACTGTAGCCGTTTGTTCGTGAAGAGTGGGCCAAAATACCTCCTGAGTAGTCTCATTGGAAGTTACAGAAATCATTTGATTTAGGGCTGACCTCAAAATGTTGTGTAACAAAATAAGAATAGCATTGTTTATGTGCAGGCCTGGTTCATTCATCAATCATTTTGTTGAACCACAATTCAAAATCAATTACCGGTAATGAAATTTAAGTTTATTTTCATTTAATTTTTATTCCAAAAGTCAGATTCTATGAATTTCTGTTACCACTGTGGGGTTTTCTCTTACGAACAGAGGTGCACCAACAATTTGCTCCTCACATGTACTAATCTACAATCCATCTGTATTTTGTTTTATAGGCATTTGTGGACTTCTTTTCACGAGGGTTGCAAGCTGAGTACAAAAATAAAGGGATCATCATCCAGGTAGAGCTCCTACAAATCTGCTTGGTTGTTAATACATCTAAAAACACAAATATATCAATACATGTATTTTAATCTCTGAATATGCTGGAGAATACTCTGCTGATTTATTATTTTTCATGTTGTGGCTTAAAAGCAAAACATGTTTGAAGTTAGACACATTGGTAATTTGATCTGACCCTAACAATTCCCTTTCTGTAGAGTGTTCTGCCATTTTTTGTGGCTACGAAGCTGAGTAAAATCCGTAGAGCCACGCTGGACAAGCCGAGTCCGGAGCGCTACGTCGCCGCTGAGCTCAACACTGTGGGCCTTCAGACGCAAACCAATGGTTACCTGCCTCACGCCATCATGGTACAGTCAATTTGAAAGGAATAAGTGGCATTACTGCAACATAACTGGAGTTGTCACTCTCATTATTCTACTTCCTACAACTAACGTGAGTCACTTAAAGGCATCAAATCGGTATGTAATTGATACGACGACATACACACATAGTTAAAATATGTATGCTGTTTTAAATACATTTCTTGTAATGCTAATCATTTCGTCACCCTCTGAAAATAATCACATAGGTCAATTTTTCAGTTATTTCAGAAAACACTTAAAACTGAACCACATTTGAACCATGATGATGTTATATGTATTAATAATTTCATTTCAGGCGTAAAATGGAACGATCTGTTTAACTAAGGATGCAGCCGATTTTAATAGAGGTGGCCAGCATCCTGAGGAGATGTTTAAGGCAAAAAAAAAAAAAAAATCTTCTGAAAATATGACATCGGCCATTATTTTAAGAGGCTGACGATTTATCTTATTCTAGGTTTTGATTGTTGCCCTCTGCTCATTGCTCTCAATTTGTTGGTCTTTTATTGCAAAGTCCAAAGAGTCAAGAGTATGTAAGCCTGTAGTTTATACAAAAACCCTGTTGTCAATGATCAGGAAAGGATAAAATAAATAAATAAAATTAACATTAAATCTGTAAAGAAATGATTAAAGCACTAATTGACTCCAGTCAGCCGAAAGAATTGTAATTGTTCAGGTGAAGCAAACATCACATGACAAAAAATTCTGAGAAACCAAGTAGTGTTTTGTTCCCCCCCAGCAGACCCCACCCCCAAAAATGGTTTGTTTCCCCCCCAAAAAAACAACTGGACCGTCTTTTGATTGTTTCTTTCACAAAAGCACCTTTGTTGTAACACTTGTTCCTCCTGTAGCTTTAGAATCCTTAATGAATGTTAATTTGTTATTTGTAAATGCCACCAGCTGACCGTGTAATTTCTCTCTGCAGGGCTGGGTGAGTACAGCTCTGCTCCCTGCCAGCATTCTCAGCAGACACGTGATGGGAGTGGCTTTGTCCCAGCGTGCTCGTTACCTCAAGAAGCAGAAGCAGGGCTAGCTCAGCGGCGGCCGGCAGCGGACCAGCTGTGCTCATGCCTTGCCTGACTACCGTCATCATCATCATCATCATCATAAGTGTGGCCCAAGAAGAGGAAAGGCTGACAGTTGCTGGGGAGCAAATCACTTCCCCTGCCCTCAGAAAGTGCAAGTCATAGATAATGCAAGGCAGCTTTTGGTCCCTATCGCTGTGCATTAGTCTTCGGCTTTAATCAACCAATTGAACATTCTCTGAATATACACCTCTCGACTGTATTACTATACATTTAACACTCCGAATAATGACAGGATATAAAGAAATTCATTGCAGCTGCATGAAAAGCAGTTTGGACTAAAATGTATTCATGCTGCCATTCTCACCATTCCTAACAAAGCACTTAACAATGCTTTTAAAATTTTAATCTGGGGCTTTTGTCTGCCACTTATTTCACTTGTGATAATTACGTCCTTCTGTTTTTGTAATTGGTCAGTGCTTTTCACTGACTCAAAATCACTGTGCTTTTTCCATTATATTTAAGAACTGACCTTACTCTCTGGGACTACTTCCTGCCCTTAAATGTGATGTTTGTGACAAACCAATGAAAACACATGTGCACAATGTAATGAGGGATAATACAAATGCTTGGTCTCCAAAAATCAGTTCTTATAAAATAGCCCTGCATATATGATGCAATACAGTTTTACACCACAGTGAGTAGAATAATAAACACGTGGATCCATCTTTGACTGCTTCCGTCAAAACATTCTTTGTGAGGACAGATGCTTTGCACACCTTTAGTATTACCAGAATTTGTATCCTATCAGATTGTGCCAGGACAGCTAATGTTGTTGGCTTGTGAGTGCATTTGCATACAGTATATGCACAGCTGTGTCCTTTTAAAGTAAACTGCATCCAAAGACACATTCTGGTTTAATTGTCTGTTGTTTCTCTCTATGTTGATCGAATTATGGTACCAAGCATGTTCCTAAAAAACATATTACTTGAAATCATTTTGGAAATCTCTTACATGCAGTCGAGGTGAAATCTTAAAGCAGCCACACTGACAATTCTAACCTCTTTGGTCTGTAAAAAAATGTACTGAGTGAGCATTAAAGTCCACTTGGAAAGTAGTCAAATATTTGTGTGAAATGAATTGATGTTTTTCATTTTCTTACAAATTACATCTACCAGAAGGGCTGAACGATTTTAGGAAAAAAGTTGTATTGCGATTTTTTTTTTTGACTGGTATTGCCAATTCGGTTTGATTCGCAATTTTCTTGTCCCTTTTTTTCTGTCATTTTTCAAAAATGCTTCAAGTATTACTGTACTACTTAAGTATGAATATGCACTTATGTGCAATTGTGTATACAAACAAAATCTAATTTCAACCCCAAAATGGTTTACGTTTTGTACTAATGTACATGTTCTTTGTACATAAATCAATGTTTCCCATATTTTTGCTAGAGACTTAACTGCTTCCAACAGAGACTGAGGGCTTAGCTGTATGGCTTGAAATACATATAACGGTATTATTTGAATCTTTTGGTCCTAACAGTATTGGTGAGTGTAAAAATCACAATGAGAATATTTGCGATTGGGTTATTTAAGCCGTTGGCGAGTTTCGGCCGGTGTTAGAGCGTTAGCTAACGAAGCCCGCATCTTCTTTTTTTTTTGTCTAGATACGTGTTGATTGTAATACAACATTTCTGTTTTTAACTGCTGGATCTCCACCCTTACGCGGTTCTAGTCAGGCTTCAGTAAAAAGTCTACTGTACAAGCACTTATTTTGCTGTTCTTGACTCTTAGCGATTAGCCCACTTAGCGATCGCCTCCGCGGTGAAAACGAAACTTGTTAGTGGAGGCATTTATTTGTCACAACTGAGGAGATGGTGAGCAGCCCGCAGCTCGTTGCTGCTTTGCACGGAATACATATAAGACCGTGCTGCTACGGACAGGACAAGATAGCTTAGCGCCTAGCATTCAAGCATCCGCGACAGCGTGTAGTAGGACAGCGCTGTTTTTTATTTTTTATTTTTTTAACCAGTTCGGCGCTGGACCTGCCCACAATAGCATGCCACTAATGGTGAGCGTGGGGGAATAAGTAACCTTTAAAGAAACCGCATCTTTGGCGATGCCAAAACGATAAATCGTTCAGCCCTATCTACCACCATCATGTAAAAATCGTTTTTGGAGATGTTGTCTGGTGAATTTGTGGAGAAACGTGTGGCACAGTCTAGCCCCTAAAATGAGAATGGTGCTTCGTTGTGTGTTTGCTTTGTAATTTGTATCAGAAAATTGCCAGATTTTCATTGTGTCCCTGCTTTGTTGCTGAGGGAATAGACCACTTGGAAAAGGCATCACTGGATTTTGCTCCAGCTGGCAGGACAAATATGAGACCATATGATGGGTTTTGTTGCTTGAAAATAACAACCGTGAATGTTATTTTCTCTGAGCAGAAAGCAGTTGAAAGAACCTGCTTGAAAATGCAATGCAACCTTTAAAATGTCAACCAGGTCCAGGAATTGAGATGATACAGAGGTGTTAAAATCATCCACAAATGGTGTTTACTCTGTCTCAGTAAGATTAAGTGCTAGGAGTCTGGTGTATACATTTTTAGGTGAGTCTGGAATTCTTGTCCAATGTCAGTGAATGAAAACCGCAACGTTGATACGTTTTTTTTCTCTCATGGTGCAAATAACCATGACATTTTAGTCCAGTGACTGGCGTTTGCCTCTCTTTTCCATTGTTCGCTGCCAAGCAACGAATGTGTTGGCTCAGATTACTAGTCTGTTTATCTGTATAGCCTGTTCGATAATCATTTAATTTATTCAATTTTCTAATGATTCACAAGTAACACTGGTCAACAAATGTTTGCATTTTTTTTAAATCAGAGATTGGAAAATTCATTTTTCTAGATTACTTTTTTGGTCTGATTCCGAATCTGCCCTGTTTATTCTCGAGCACATCGGGTTTTTATATTGTAATATGGAATATATTAATATATTTAGTAATATTCAACAACAGATGGGTTATTTTCTGCAACGTCAAAGCTTTAAAATACAATGGTAAAATCTGTATTACTTAAGCTTTTATAGGTTAAAAAAATTAGTGCCAAAATTACATTAAGAGACCTAAATCCATCTCTTATTAAAGTGAGCTGTTGACCAGTGTAATTAGTGTGTTGAAATTTAAAACTAGACATCAAGAGAGTAAGCGACTGCTTGTTAGTGTTAGTGAGGTGCACCATTATCATATAAAACGCTACTGTTTGGTACAGCTGTTAGCCTGTTTCCCTTTGTGCAAACATTATTTTTGTGACCCATAATTTTTTGACCCATTTGCGTCACATTCAAGCCTGTTATGTCACAACAGACATTTGTCCCTCTTACAGTAATTCATGGAACACCTACACACAAGAGAAAGTCTTTATTTGCATGAAATAACAGTTCAACACTCCACTGACCTTTGCAGTTATGTTTATTGAATGGTTTACCATTAACAACTGAAAACAACCATTGTGCATTGTCAGAATTATGTTTGAAGATTATATCTGCTTGATTAGTTATGATCTTGAAATTCACGTTTTGCGCACATGTTTTTTCTTTATTGTGACTTTTGTTAAGTGAGTGTATAAAACAACTCAACGTCATTTCCATTGTACATACAAATCTGTTGTTTTTCCTGTTATACTTCTTTCCACCAGAGCATCGTCGTCTGGTTCCCATGCCAACAGTTTCTGAGAGACGATTCCGGCGCACCATGATGGAAACTGCCGGAAGTGTGTCATCACAGAGGATGTAGGAGTGAGAGAAGCTTTGTACGTGGGGGGATGCCCATAGGAAGAAATGGGTGGTGTATAAAGAGAGGCTCACTGGTAATCGTGGACAGTTTGCTCAAATTCACACACACCTGCTGTGAGAATTCCCAGTTTCAGAATTTTCAGAGAAGGGGACAGGATCTCTCTAATCATCTCTCAACAGCAGGGACAAAAAAAAAAAAAAACAGCTTTTGTAAACCTCGTCCTCATATCGCTTCACCATGGCGACCCGCATGGACACAATCCCTTCCCATCTGCTGCCTCTAGTGATGGAAGAGTTCCCTCAGCCACTGGCCATGGCTTGTGTCTGCAGGGCAGGGCAACGGGAACCTCGCCTCCGCTGCTTACAGTGTGGAATCATTGAAGAAGAGGAAGGCGACTGCTCCACTTTGGAGGAGGATCAGGCCCAGCGTTCTTTCCTGCAGACCTTGGAAAGCCTAAGGAGGAGCACCAGATGAGCCTTTGACCTTGTTCCTTTCCCTGCGCTTTGGAATCGCACATGTGTCAGTTATGGGTACAGATGTGCTGACTTCACATGAATCCTCTGTGGCCAGTTGATGTTAGCGTTCCTCTGTCAAATGTGGCATTGGGTATGCCTACAGAAGAAATGGGATGGAGGGATAAGAAGACGGTTCCCTGCAAATGTATTATTGTTTGCTTTATCTGCCATTCACCATTAATTGTTTTTTTTTCCATACAAGGAATTAATAAAATAATGGAAATGAATATTTATAGGCCTGTATCTGATGTCATGAAACCCTTTGTTCGCCTGCTGTTTTGCCTGCGACTTTGACATTGCATTCAATACAATATCTAAACATCACATTGGTGGTTCGTGTTTTCTGTCTGACAAAAAATATACAAATAATTAAAAAGAAGACCTCACATGCTGGCAACACAATACGTGTGCAATTACAAATGTGTGTCTCTGCAGGTGCAGCCATTTTTAAGGTTTTCCATGTGGTGGCACTATTGATACACATCTGGGCACAAAGCAAACGTCAATACAACAATTCATACTATAGTCAGGTTGATTGCATATTAACACTGATGAATTAGCTCCTTCTGATATTCATTCATACAGCCCTCGATCAAGGAAAGAAGCCTTCAAGTCACGACTACGTTTACACGCAGTCGACCCTTTTAAACATGAACATTGGCAGTATTCTGGGTTTTAAGCCACGTGAACGCGCGCAATAACCCAAATATGCACCTATTCGGATTTTTAAAATTCCAAGTATGTGATGCACGGGACGCTGCGCATGTTCAACCGCAAGGAATCTTGGTCTTCGTAGTACAGAAGTGCTAGTATACAAAGTTTTTTTTATTTTTGATTTAACAATTTTAATTAACAAATTGGACATCACGTGCCATAACTTCACACAGAAGACAAATAAGAAAATCAGACACCAAATTTAACAGAGTAAAAATTGATTGTAAAATAAATAACTAAAATAAATAAATAAATAAATACATAAGCAAACACAAAAAAATGCCAGGGGTCCTAAATAAAAACTAAGACACATTGAAAACATTAAAATGGGAACACAATTTCACAGGCATAACAGCTTTCTTATTTTTACAACCAGATATAGAATGTAAGTATATCTCCATCTCTTTCAACAACCCACAAAAGATGGGTTTTGATTTTGAAAATGTACATTTGTGAATAAAACTTCATAGGAAACAATACAAGATGAATTAAATAATATTATATTTCAAATGACATGTCATAGTTAAAACATTTTAAAAGAAATATGTTATGTAAAGAAAGTTCAAAGTTACATAAGATGTTGTCCATGATGAATCTACAAATGTCTTGCCAGAGTTTGCGAGTATAGTTACATTTCCAGAATAGATGTATAACAGTCTCAGAATGGGAGTCACAGAAGGCACAGCTCAGTAGCTAGTATACAAAGTGTTTGGCACGTAACCCACCAGTATACTCCATTAGTGATAAACAAAACGTGGCGAAAGTTCGAGTAAGTACACATATGGAGCGAGGAGGAAACAGATGTCTTCCTTAGTCTAGTGAAAGAAATTCATGTAATGGCGCTTATTGACGAAAGGAAGCTTTCGTGATAGTGACATTTATAACATGGCAGCCGCAAAGCTACTGGAAGCAGGGTTCGTATGAATGCCAGCCCAGATAAAGCACCGCTAGAAAACGCTCAAAACGGCCAACTACAAAGCGAAGCACTTCTATTTAATGGATTTGGTGGAGAAGGCCCATCACCACTGGCCAAAACATCGGGGTTGATGTCGGCTTCGAGATACAAGAGCAATGCACCGCAAGCGACCAAGGCAGGTTATCTTATTTGCTTAGCTTAGCTTATTTTAACTCGATAGCTGCAACGAAACACATTAGTACCAGAAATGCTGCCTAATATACATAGTTGCTGATTACTGGGTAAAATAAATGTCAATGTATTTTCAGTTAATGTTAGTTTAAACAAGTGTTCAGTCCTAACCAATGTGTCCCCACTTTCCTAATTTTTGCCTAGTTTTGCTATTTGGCAGAGAATGATGAAACATCAGCCATGGAAGAGGCTTCCACCCCAGTGTCTATAATCAAGCACTCAAACGAGTGGAAGTGGTTCACTTGATCTTCAAGGAGGAGATCTTGATGATGGTGTGAAAGGAAAACTGTTAGCAAATTTGTAGGTAGTACCATGAACATATGATTTACTTAAGATTGATCACTGTTTGCTTACATATAAGATGTGAAAGTGTGAGAACAGTAGCCTTCCTAACTATTTTAACATCCGCCAATATTGTGATCCTTAAATTAAGCTATTAGGTTTTCCCTTTTTATAGATTCTGTTATCTGCCATCTCATCTACCTCAAGTGAAAAGTACAAACAGTGAAACCATTTTTTCCCAAAATGTCATCCTATTAATGATTATTGCTGTCATAGTATGCCCGATGCTGATTGGCTTCCGCGATGTGAAATGGCAAAAAAGTTCATTTGTTTTATACGCGACGAACGGATGGATTTTCTGTGCCTCGCTCCGCGTCCCACCGCTCCAAAGGCATCATCCGCGCCGCCCCACACGCAACTGCCTCCGCCCGCGTGAACTACATTGACTTCAATTGAAACGCGCCGCAAGAAACGCTCCCAACGGAATTGGTGTGAATGCAGCATTATGGTTACCCCTCATCCATCCATCCCTCATTTCTTAGGCTGAAACTGTTTGCACATGTCACAATCAAGATTGTTTTAGCCTTCATCTCTTGGGCTGGCATGGCTCCGTGGTAGAGTGGTCGTTTCCCAACCCGGAGGTTGTGGGTTCGATCCCCGGCCATGGTGACCATGTCAAAGTATCCTTGAGCAAGATACCGAACCCCCAGTTGCTCCTGATGCTGCGTCATCAGTAGGTAGATGAGGTACAGTGTAAAGCGCTTTGAGTACCCAAGATAGAAAAGCGCCATATAAGTGACAGCCCATTGTAAGCATTACCTTCCTCTGTCTGGCAAGTCAGGTCCTTGCCTGCAGTTAAGCTGTACTCTGCGCTACCTCATCACATAAAACAATATTGGACTGCTGTAATTCTGCAATAAAATGACAGCATTAGAATTGCTTTGATTGTGCACTGGCTTCAATAAGAAGAGAACAGTGTTCTGTCATTGTTAGGGTGGATCCAGATGACCTACTTCATTGATCTATAATATTGATGGACCACCCCCTAGACGCCACTCATGTTGTGTTACTGCTAACATTGCTGGGGAGGGGTTGATTGATCAGGTAATGTTTCTTTAAAGCGTTAATGTTACAAAAGATATGTAGTGTGTGCATTTCATTTTCATTTCATGTTTATTTGAATAGGGACAGATGCCACAACACAGTTGAATGAAAAAAACAATCTCCAAAGCACAGCATTTATAGCTATGATACTGATTTCCAATGCCCGTACCTAGAAGGGCTTTTAAACAAACGATCAGAGAGAGAAAAAAGTACACATTTCAAGACATATTCACATCAGTACATACACATCTTAAAACGGAGGGGCACAAACGCGCGATGCCGGCAACCCAGTCCGTCCCGCCTCCAAACCCACACACAAACTACATATGAATGCAGGCCTGATGTTCAATCATCCATTTCAATTTGTCAATTTAACTTTAAAAAGTTAATCATTTTTTATTGCTTTCACATCAGAGAATAGCTGATTCCATATCTTAACTCCCCTGACTGTAAAAGATGTCTGGCCAAAGGAGTTTTTTTCTATAGGGTATTTTACAATTCCCTGCAACTGCCCTCCTAGTTGCAACTCCACTGACAAGTAAAGGTTTTATTAAATCAGAAAAAATCTGAGGGGCTTGGCCATTCAAGCGCTTCCACATCAAAGCCGAATTTGCCGCTGTAATGTTGTTGTTAAAATGCAACACTTTCAGTTTCAGATCTTCCAAAACTTGACAGTGGTGTGATCTTATTGGCCTTTTCCCCCAAATGTTTTCATAGCGCGATTATAAAGTCTCCCTATGAGTTTTATCATCTGTTTGCCAGCCTGTGACCATGAGGTGACACAGTAGTTGAGGTGTGAAAAAAATCATTGTGCACATAAATATTTTGGCGGCATCAAAAGTTAGACAGTGTCTGATTAATCTAAATAGATATAAATTGGTCTTCATAGTTTTGGCCAGTTTTGTTACCTGCTTGTCAAATTTGAGTAGTGGGTCCAATATCAGACCAAGCTATTTAACCTCTGAAACTTGCTCTATGGGTTGGTTATTAATTGTCCCATCTAATTTCATCAATGTGGTACATTTTCTTGAGGAAAAACAGATAGACACTGTTTTTTTCACATTAAGTATTAAACATGAGTTTTCCAGCCATCGAGTTATAGCCTCTAAATGTAGTGATAACTCCATTTACAGTATGTTTAGTACCACAATTTTCAGTTTTTGACTGCAATTACAACTTTGGCTTCATTATACATATTATCTTTGTTCGTTGTCATCTTTGTTTTATATGCTATTAGAAAACCATAGAAGAAATTGTAATAGGTTCTGCTCTCAAGGTTGCTGTACGCATTTTGATTTGATGAGCCAGACGCTTCAGTTAATTTACAGCCTGCCTTTCAAAGACACAAAAGAGTGTCTTGTATAGCAATAGCCTTGTGTGTCAGAACCTAACGCCATAACACCAACAGGTTGGACAAAGGAGAGCAGCACTAACGTTCCTTCGGGTGGCTTAGTATTTTGTTATTCAGCTACATGCAAAGCTTAGCCTCTGAGATTAGATTTTTTTTTTTTTTTTGCACAAGTCCGTGCAGAACTGAATGACCTAAATCACCGCTTTGACTCCCACCTTGAGTTTAACAATAAGTGAAATATTTTTCCTTAGCAACTGAGGAAAGCATCTGATAGACTCCTTGGGAGAAAGAAGAATCATTCAAAATGTATCTCAGAGGAGCAGTAATGGATGGTCAGTGCCAGAAGGACATTCTCTACTGGCTTTAACACCACTAGAAGCACCGATCTTATATACGACCTTAATTCTATTTGTTCCAAGAAATAGTTTTGATTAATTCATTCTATTCTCTGAATTTTGTAGTGTTTCTCTCGAGGACACAGCTTCCATTACATATGTGGATATGCCTTTTTTTGTCCAATCAGATTTCAGCATCCACTGTATGTGCTGCTGTGTAAATCTCATCTGCCGAGGGCCTTCAGAGTCAGACGTGCTGGACTACGGAACTTAAATTATATGAGCAATGGTGCCCTTTCTTTATCCTTTCGGATTTCAAATTTGTCCTCATAGGCTTGATGGCCCATGATGACGTCAGCAATTTTTCATCCTCTGATTAGTTGGCAGAGCAAAACTTGATACAGCCAACTTCGACTAGCATCACACGCCTCTGCAGAAATCTGCAGACATGAATGCATTTAATAATATTCATCTCCAGTAGATATTTTGTGCAATGGAACCTCCATTTATGAATGACACGTTTGGTGAATTTGGTTTGTGAACTAAATTTTCAAAGAAAAATTACCTCGGTTCACACACTACTGTTCGTTTGTGAACAGCTTCGCTATTGTAATAATAATAATTAGAAAATTCCCGCAGAAATTTTGAATTGGACTGCTGACTCTTTGCAAAGGCTTTGTGAAGAGGTGGCCCTGCCCAGTACAACTATTTGATCATTTGGTGTAAATGTCTTTCACTGAACTAATTTCAAAAAAAGGCAGAAGGTTAATCTATATATAAGATACATCTTACTGTTCAACATTTATTTATTTTTATTTTTTTTTTGTAGTATGAATGATCTGAACATATTACAGTTGAAATGGTTAGAATCGATCAATAAATGCATAAATTAATGGTTTATGTGTTTACTGTAATCCAGAGGAACATTTCTATGATTACCAGAGTGGTTCTGGTTACCTTGCTTGGAGATTGAAAACTGTTGAGCGCAACTCTCCTCAAGAGGTCAATATATCTCAACACACTTTTCAAGATGGACCCACAACTCATCACAGCCCGTGTGATAGTGTGAGGCAGTTGTCTGGTGATGACCGCAAGGAAGCAATGCTTGGTTTAAAGAACTGAAATAAAGTGTATACCATTTTACAAATTTATCTATCTCATGCACTGATTTGCATTTCCTGGCTGACAGTCAATCGGAGTGATTGTCACTGACACCACTTTGCAGACTGCCGTTGCTGTCTTATTCATTCAATTCATATCTAAAAGGCACCATCACACAAAATATCTGAATTTGCCATAGTTCTAAACACTACTTTTTCATTTAGATTTGTTCTCACTTCTACCGTGAATGTGCTGAACAAAATTCTGGACATGTATGCAATGTACTTAATGAAACCATGACTGAGGACCGCAGAACAAACAATGACCTCCCTGCCATGTTAACACAAGCATATCACTGAGTAGGCTGAGCTGAAGTTTGACCATGTCACGTGCGTGAGGACTGATTAGTGGGATGAACTAAAATCACCTTCCACCCTTGTTCAATCAAGCCCTTGTTTTCAAACATGTCATCCCTAAAAATGAGTGTCTGACCAGTCTTGCCCTGGGAGGAAGTGCCCAGCTCTTCTCTCAATTATTTGTGTGTGTGTGTGTGTGTGTATATATATATATATGTATATATATATATATGTATATATATATATATATATATGTATATATATATATATGTATATATATATATATATATATATATATATATATATATATATATATATATATATATATATATATATATATATGTATATATATATATATGTATATATATATATATATATATATATATATATATATATATATATATATATATATATATATATATATATATATAAAGCTTAATCCTCAGTGGCTACAGCTGGGAGTCTGGCACAGCAAAGAAGCCCCTCCCACCACAGGTTTGGTGAGCTCTGACACTATACCTGCTGTGATTCATGCAGCAGATCAGAGCACTCCAACCAAGTTGAAGTACTTGGTGGTGGCTGCTTCTGTGCATACCGAGGTGAACCATAGTCATTGGTCGCCGGAACGCAGAATTTTGGAGAGAGGGCAGATCTTTATCCTATACTATGATCTTCTTTAACATCTTTTCACGATGTCGCCTCGCTGGCTTACACAGTATCCAGAGGCTACCTCTTGGATCTTTTATTCAATATCTCTTGTGAGTAGCACTGGCAAATGTGTGTGCGATGGCAGCAAGGGCGCCTAGTTTGGCAACCGCTTTCAGCATCATATTTGATGGGGCATCTGCTGCGTTGACAGCTGGAGAGACAGGATGAGTAACAGAGGTCACACGCCGAGTTTGACTCTTTCCCTTCACAGTTTGCCAGGACTGCAAAGATGGAACTGTGTCCAGCGCTTCAGTCAGAGCACATAATTAGGGATGCAGCAATGTCACATGGGTGAGTGGGGAGATTTGACCCATCCTGTGTCCCAGTGGTAAGATTTGCACTCAAACCCTTGACCATAATACTTCTATGTGCTTTTCTGTCACAATGAGCCCATACTTCCTGGACTAACTGTCATCTTACCCGAAGTCACCTTTGCACACAGCCAGTTTTAAATCTCTTTTCCTGCTACAGATAATGGGAAGTCTCGAAGCTTGCATCTACATGCCAGGTCTTAATGCCCAATCAAGATTTTCTCCCTATAGGCTGCAGGCACATTGACAGATATTACCAGATTTTTATCTACAGCGTATGATGATTCTGATTCTGATTATGTGGATATCCAATCCCATGCCCTTTTCTCTGCTTACAGGGTCATTTCATATATCTTAACCGGGCAACTTTGAAAAGAATTGTCACTTGAACAATGCACAGTAAATCCATCCTTAGAAGTTTCTAAGGCATGAACTTTCCATCTCACAATAGTGGTTGCTCAATGAGAATACTTGGAGAGAACGTTGACGAGGTTGTGCAGCACACTAGTGGTGTTTATGCGTGCTTCTTTTGAACAAAATTGGGTACAGTACTACTTTTAGTTTCAATCAAAGCAGAGTGTAGCTACCTTCAGCACTGATATATCTCAAAACAGCATCACTGCTCCACACTCCTTATGTCTCTGTTCTAAGATCAAAAGGGATGCTGGATTACCTAGTTTACGTTCATTTGTTTCATGCTAACACATGTCACCATCTGCTCTTTGTGAATAGTTATGGCTGGATGCTTTCTTCTCCCTTCCTCCCAATAGATTAGAGGAAGGGGCATGTTTCCTCTTCTCTAGCCTGTAGGTGGTCTTTTTCACACGCTGGGCATCGTTCCCATACCTGTTTGGGAGAACCTTGAGGCTTTCTCTGTCTTTTGGTGTTTGTCACATCTGTTGTGCCATGTCATGTTTTAAATGTGGACTCTAAGCACTTTTTAGTGATTTACACATTACCTATTTTTATTTAAAATAGTAAAATAAAATAGGCCGATAACTGGATGTGAATAGGAAATTACAGAGATGGGCGTTCCTTCCCAGGGGTGGAATGGTCCATTCGTCCGGGACCTATTTTGGGAACAAAGGATGAGAAGTTTTTTTTTAAAAAGGACGGACTAAGCAAGGACGGAAGTGGGATTTCGTCCATGCCTGTAATCGTCCCTAACCAGGTCAAATACCGACTGATGTATTGTGTTGATTTCTTTTAAAAAGAAAGAGCACAGTTCTCTTCTGCGATACCACGGTGTAGCCTGCCTCCACAACACTGTAAAGTTTTTAGTTTTTTTTCATGTGCGTGGCTACCCTGTAGTCACAGGCATAGTCTGTCCTCTAGTGGTTCGACACGTGTAATACAATGGACTATGCCACAGGACCCCAATTTTGCTGACGAGGGAAAAGGTGGATAGCAATTTTGTTTTGTTAACTAACTGTTAACATTTAGTACATACCTTGTCCCTTTGCATGCGAGCTACTGTATGTCCTAGTCTGGGACATCTCTAGAGCATAAAAATATCTCCGAGCCATCATTCATGCTCATGCAATCGCCGCCATACACTTAAAGCTACATCCCGGAAGTGGAAGTCTTTCATTGTCCTTCTAAAATAACATTGCGTTTGCAAAAAATATTTTTTTTGTGAAATAACGCAATAAAAACTGAAAACGTATTGCATTACAATGCAAAGGTTTTGCAATAAAATGCAACAGTATTACATAATCTAAAATATTCTCGTGATGTCCCCTGGCGGGCTGCATACTCTGGTGATTGACGGTGGTTGTGTTAGCAGCTAAAAATGCTATGTTGGTTGAGACGTAAACAGTCAATCCACTCACAATACTCCCAAGTCGGTAAGTGAATGTCAATAGGAAATATCCAGCTAATAAGCTTTAAATAATATTTATGAATTATGAAACCTCTGTCATTAGGATCTTGGCGTCATGCACAGACGCTTTTTTTGGGGGGGGATGCGGGGGCACGGATTGATTGAATGTAAGGATGGAAGGGTAAAGTGCACATCTCTGAAAACGGGTTTTGCTGTGTCAAGCATTCAGACAAGGTTGTATTTTTGTGACCAATCTTTTTTTTCAATGGTGTGCAATTGCATTACAATTTCTTATCAAATTTAAACTCAAACAAAAACAAACTATGCATCTATACATCATCTGAACGCGAGCACAAATACTTTTCTTAACCCACAAATTCAGCATTTTCAAAGGGTTTTGAATTTTCTCCATTAAGTTCAAAGATAGTTGAACCATACCTGTCAACCCGGGGTGTACTGAATCTTACGAAAGTTGTAATTTGCCCTTACATATCTGTATATAATTTTACATATTACACATTATTTTCGAATGGTTGCTGTGAAGTGAAAGGAAATCAGCGATGTACGCCATACATGTTTGGGAAGGTGTTTCCACCTGTCCAAATTATGCCGAAAGTGTACAACTTGACAGGTACAGTATGTAGTTGACAGAACTGATGCAGCAGTTATGTAATTTTGATTATATTGTATTTGTGGATTGTTTTAATGCTTCGATTACCTACTGCCAGAGTTGGGCACGTTACCCTTTTTTGTCGGTCCGTCCTCCGTCCCCGACCTGGGTACCCTTCCGTCCTCGTCCCTCCATCCTTATTCATACGGGGGCAGCACGGCTCAGTGGTAGAGTGGTCGTTTCCCAACCCGGAGGTTGCGGGTTTGATCCCCTGCCATTGTGACCATGTCGAACCCCCAGTTGGTCCTGATGCTGCGTCATCAGTAGGTAGATGAGATACAGCGTGAAGCGCTTTGAGTACCAAAGTTAGAAAAACTCTGTACAAATGACATCCGAGCCCATAAAAATAATCGTCTTCCAACCCTGTTCGTCCTTTTTCTTTTAAAGCGCTCCCGTCCTTACATTCCGTCGATCCGTGCCCAGCTGCATAAAAAATATACGGGGGAAGGGTAAAGGGTAAACGGGAGGCGATAAATGGACCGCAAATTTTTAGTAAAGTGCCCAGCTCTGCCTATGAATACAGATTCACTTCATAGCTTTCAATTGATGTTATACAAGAATGAGTGTCGCCATTATTGTGTGATGTCAGATGTCTTTCATCTCTGTGTAGTTTGACTTGAATGGCACTCTCATGCATTTTTCATCGTTAAGCTTCGGAGGTATCCGACCGACTTCATTATTTTCTGGAGCGTTTTATTTGTCTTAGCGTTTCTCAGTATTCACTTGTAATTTCTGAGGATTTTTCGTTTCTATGTATAAACTACCAGTACACAATAAACACTGTAAATACTAAAAATGGGATGGTAAATACTTGGTACCTGTTTATTGACATACTTGGCAAGGCAAGGCATTTTTATTTATATAGCACGTTTCATACACAAGGCATCTCATTGTGTTTCACACAAGCAAATATGCAACACCTACAAGCATTTACAAACACAACAGTTAACAACATTCAAAAGCAAAGCAGAGAAAACAAAAATAGCTTGCAAAAACCTACTAGAATCTACGCTCACATTTAAACACATTAACAGAAAACTTTAAAACATTTAAAAGCAAAGTAAAGAAATAAAAGTGGGTTTTTAAAATATGTAAAAGAAAAACAATGATTTAAAACTGTTTAGTGGACCTTAATCAAATGTATGAGAAAAAAAACAAAGTTTTTAACCTGGATTTAAAAGCATTTACACTCAGGGCTGACTTCACATCTGTTGGCATCTTATTCCATTTGTGTGCAGCATAACAGCTAAATGCAGCTTCGCCATGTTTACTTTGAACTCTGGGCTCCACCAATTGACCCAAGTCTGCAGATCTCAGAGGCCTGCATGGTTTATATCACTATGTATTCAGGACCAAAACCATTCAGTGATTAATTGACCAGTGGCAAGATTGATTGACCTGTGGCAAAATTTTCAAATCTATTCTACAGCTAATTGGGAGCCAGTGTAAAGCCTTTACTACACAGTTGTATTGCATCATTCATATTGTATGAATTATAATGCCATAATTTATACGTACACATAAATAAACAAATAGCAATGATAATGGTATCATTTGTGTGGCATTATTGCACAATCCTTATACAAGAGGTTCATGACAATCTTAGTGCTGAGAGTCACATCCATACCAGGTGAAAGGTTATGACACTCTCCAACATTTCTGACTGCATGTAAAGCTTCTAACTTGTGAACAGCTATTGTCATGTTCTCTAATCATCCCTAACTACATTAATTCTTGCACAATGATCTCAACATAAAAATATAATTACTATCAAATGTTTTTTTTGTTTTTTTTTACAGAATTTATAGCAGATGTTGGAACGTAATGTTTTCAATTTTGTGTTTACATAATTGAAGAGTAAGTGTGGGCTCAATGAGTGTCCTTCCCACAGTAGAACAATTTAATGATGTTCTCAGTGTGCCAATTTGATTTCCCTTGCTTTCAAAGCAGTCATTTGGAAATATTGCAGTTAACCCCCCCCAAAATGAAAAGAAACAAAGAAAAAAATACAGTCTGCGAGCACAATTATACATTGCGCTTTCGGATAATGTTACTTACAGGAATTTCATTGTTTATTTAGAGTGAGTGGTACCGGTTGGCGTCCATGGAACAGCCACCACTCCAAAATCATAATGGACCACCCATCTGTTAGTCATCCTCCATGAAACAAAAAGTAGCCTGTAAAGCAGGGGTTCCCAGACTACAGCCCGTGGGCCGGATACGGCCCGCCTTCACATTTGGAACAATACCGGAGACGCATTGTGATTCTTTTTTTTCAGCCTAGCAAAGCGAACGAGACTAATACACACATAGAATGTGACATTCTATTCCAGTTAAAGCCTGAGAGCCGCAGCCGACGCTGCCTCGGGGGAAGCGGCTTCGGGCAGCCGCAGGAGCACTTGGACGCCAGAGTGTGGTGATGAAGGAGCCGTGCATTTTTCTTTTTAACTGTAATATTAATTTCACTGCTGGATACTATAATCGTGTGGATTTAATTGACATTGGATCACAGCACAAATGGATGGTTTCAAACAACCTTTAACCGCACTTAGATAGCGGAACCTGCGTGGATTGTTGTCGGGTCTGTCAGGTGCCATAGGTGGCGGAGGCAACGTAAACAAAAGCGGGGCTGCTGAGATGGGCAACGCAGCTAGGCGAAGATAAATGCTAACCACTCAAACTCTGCTGCCGAGGCGCCTCTCTTCCTCCAACGGCTGTGTAACACACAGAACGTGATCTCCATGTGATCTGGAGTAGAGGTAAGATTTTAAGCCCAAGTCCGAGTCTGAGCCCGAAATTCAGGTCGGGTCGGGCCTGAAATGTCAATCCTTTCGCTCGGGTCGGGCCAGGCTTCTCTCTCGCTGACTTTTTAAAAAAGAATAAGTACATGTTTATAAAAATTTATACTAAAACGATGTGTGGATACTAAACTAAGGAATACTTGTTATAAAATAAATAATTTGGATAAAACAGAGAAGGCACTATTTATTTTGTTTCAATGCTTCTTAAAGCAGGTTGTTTTTTGTGTGTTCCGATGCAAATTACTAAAATAAAGAATGTTATTCTTTATTATTTATCTAGTTTATTTATGTAGATTTCTGTGTTCTTGCTCTTCGATCATTTCATTAGATTTTCCATTTTCAGACCAAATTAAAGGTAGAGAAAATCAAAACTTTTATTTTAAATTTCGTTAAAACAAAACTATAGAAATAACAATTTCATAAATCTTTTCCCATTTATTTGATTTCCATTATTTCTATTTTAAAGCCTAGTGGGCTGCAGTATTTCTCCGCGTGATCAAACAAGTGCGCATCAAGATCTCTTTCCCTCTCTTTGTCTGGCCTCTTGTACTGTGTTCCAGCGTTATTTTGTTGTGCAAATGCATTTATCATGTTCATAAAAATATGTAGATTATGTGTCATCTTCCAAACCGCTTATCCTGTACAGGGTTGCGGGGAGGTGCTGGAGCCTATGCCAGCTGACAATAGGCGAAAGGCAGACTACACCCCGAACTGGTCGCCATCCAGTCGCAGGACACACACACACAGACACCGTCACTGAGCGGGAACGGATCCCACGCTGCCCGCACACAAATCAGGCGTGTGTACCACTACACCATCAGTGACTAATATGTAGATTATTTGAACCTTAATAAATCTTGCGTTTTTTTCTGCCAAAAATACTATGGGATGAATTGATACTAAAAAATTGCAGGCCATGAAATTTTCATAAAGAAAAGTGTTGAAACTTGTATGTAAATGTCTGGATGAGTGCGTAATGTCCTGTCAGTGTCAGAGTCTGCTAGCGTGGGCCATGATGTACAAGAAACACCGTGATTAAATCAGTATCTTGTCACAACTCACTGTGATGTTGCTAACATCACAGTGCGCTGAGGCGTTTCGAGGCCGTGAATAGTTTTGGCTACGAGAGACCGTGGTCCGCAAAAAAACAGAAGTCACCTCTTCACAACACGTACTGCACGAAACTCTTGCAATGACAATTCAAACAACTTATTATTAATCATGGAACCCTGGCTAAAAAATTGTTATCGTGACAGGCCTATCAATAAATGTTTACGTTTAGGCACCCCTGCGATCGTCACACTTTTTCTGTTCCAAACTGCTCCCTATCACAGAAGGGAAAAGTTATATGGCCCTCACAGGAAAATGTTTGGGGACCCGTGCTATATACGAACAAATGTGGATTTCCAGTATGGCACAGTATAATGCAAGGTTATTTTACCATGACCTGGCTGTCAATATTACAAACATGAATTGGATTCTGTTCAATAATTTAGTCAGAACATGTTCAATAAATGTTTATAGAGTCGGTACACAATCAATGGAACGGAAAGAGCAATCATTTTGAAATTTGGCTCATATCTTGTCTTGGAAGAGAACTCTCAGCTCTTGACCTGTTGCATAGCAAAATATAAAAATACACTTCTCCAGCGTCAGAAATTCTGTTGTGCATAAAATATTGAGTTCCCTTTAGATGGTATTATATTGTTGTAACCATGTGTAAGAGAAGCACAAAAAAGATTTGAAATCAATCAAAGAATAGAACGTGTGTCTTTTAGGGCAGAAGAGCTATTATGTTGCTCAGCCCGGCCCCGCACTCTCTTCAGATATCAGTTGGACTCTATTGGTCTTTTTCTGCAAGACAATCAAAAGCAGTCATGGACAGCAATGTAAGGATTGCGGCTCATCATCTCCACCAGTCACATGCCATTTCTGAAGGGATTAAAACGTCACCCTTCTTTGAAGTATTTCACTTTGTAAACTTTGATAGCTGCCATGGCTTGGGTCTTGTAAAAGGTCACAACATAACATTGGGAAGATTATGGCAAAGGCAGACATGTTCTGACTTGTTTTGCTGATTGTTGCTTTAAGAAGAAATAACTCTAAAAGTGAGTCACTAAATCCTGTATGTAGGGTCCACGTGCCCTCATGCCCCTTCGGACTGCTCATTGAGCACATGCACGTACATGATTGAACTTGCACTTGCATCTCAATTCCCACTTCACAGATTGCCACCGGTGTTTTCCCTTAATTCAAGCCAATAAGAGGTTATTTGTATAATTTGCCACTGCATATTCCAGGATTCAGCCATATTGGCAGGAACATTCAAGACTAAATTGAGTGTGAAGATTGAGAGGAATTAATGTCTGCTAGACTGTGAGCTGAATACATGTCACCAGTGCAGCCTCCGGCACCCCAAGGACAAGCGCGTGAGAAGGATTTGTACGTTAAAGGTTGACTTTGCAAAGTCAATAAGTGAGCAACATTGTGGAACTTTGTTGGCCCCAAAGCAATAAAACTTTCTTTTTTTCTTTGATGAAATGATTGAGGCTGCCACACCGCTAAGAGTATCAGACATGTTTGTGAAAGAAAATACCAGGCAATTTCCTTCAGTTGATAATAGTATCAAACAATGCATGGATAGTATTGGTAAACTTTGAGCGTGATGACACTCATACATTGTTTTCCCAAAAGAAATTCAAGCAATATATTGCAAATATTCCTATAAACTCAGCACAGAACTAATTTCAGTCCCTGAATGAGAAAGTAATAATTCGACAATTTGCATATTTGTGCAGCAATGAATTGAGATGGTAAGCAGTTTATTTTTTTACTGTCAATTGTACATATTATATTTGTTTTGCTAGCAAGGAATGATAACTGGTAGGTTTGTCCACTGTATAATCACATTCATTCACTGCATGATAGACAGACTTTGGAAGGTTCTTTTTAAGGCCTAGGGCGTCGTGGATTTCGCTGTCTGATTGATGTAGCAAACACCGTCGTAACATCAGACCCCGTCAGGAAGCGTCTGGTGGGCATTTCAGCATGTTGAATCGGCGTCGTGAGTAGTCACATTTGGCCTCTCAGATTGGCTGTTAACTAGCGCATGGGGCAATAACAGGAAGTGACAAATGCAGATAAGCAGTGAGCATGCCTTTACTGCCTTAATCTTCTTACAAGTACAAGAGCGAGGGTTGACAACGTAACTATTTCACGATGCTGTGGATTCTGTGTCAAGAGCGTGAGGGTTTGCTTTGCGTGGGAGTTCATCAAAAAAATATAGCTGAATGCATTGTTTTCGTTTTTATAATCCGTCCCCGGCCAACAGCTTTCCGGTTGGCCTTTTCTAACCATGAGGAAAAGTGACTACCGCCGCCGATGGTATGGAGGGGTATTACTATATTAATATACAGTAACTGTGGATGTTGCTCATTTATGTTTTGAACAAGGCCCTCAACAACAGCTATAGATAAGTGAATCCTTGAATATATGACCAACTGAGCTTCAAACGTCCAGACAGGCATGTATGAAGGGGCAGCCACAAATTTTGACAGGGCGTTGTGCTCCAGCACCTTTTACCATGTCTAACTGACAACACTGGGTGGAATCGAGAAACACGTCACGAGAAACAATTTGATGTATTTTATATTTGAGGGGGAAAGCAAGACATTAGGACAGTAAGAAGTGGAGTGGAGGAGAGAGGCATGAGATAATGAAAATATGTGAAATATAATATATTTTGTGGGATTTATTTTGCGGGGCACAACATTTATTTGAGGGGGCCAGGCCCCCTCTTGCCCCTGCCTAGACCTGGCCCTGGATGGGAGCAAGTTGAGGAATGCTAAAAAAAACACCTGTTTGGAACATCCCACAGGATATTGACTAAATTCTCCCACAGTATTGTATTACATTATTTTCCCTCCACTGTATGGCATCCTAATGAACAAACCCAGGGAATGCTGTCTGTTAATCTGAATGTATTAAAGCATTATGCAATCATCGATACATTCCAAACCGCTGTTGCATGCTGAGGTGATTAAAAACCTGCGACTGTCTCCAAGCCCAAATGATATGAATCACATCAGATTCCCTTAGCCTTACACTCGGCAAGATTTCATGAGTCTTTTTATTCCATTCTTGTATTTGGCATCAACATTAATCAGCATAAATTGAACCTCGTAAGAAAAAAAATACATGTGAATTAAGCAAGGCACTGTTGTAAATTAGACTCAATCATGAAATGTTATTCATTTTCTCTAATAAACCCCTGAATATATCCCTTTTGGGCAGTTATATTTCTGTTTTAAACAATAAGCGCATTTTCTTGTTGGTTTGAACTGGGCATGTATTGTTGCTTGAAATATTTCTGGTAAGATTGATCCCAAACCTGAGCTGCTATTTTTATTTGCTTGCTGCATCATTATGTAACCAAGTGTGTGTGTGTGTGTGTGTGTGTGTGTGTGTATGGGTGTGCGTGTGCATGCGTGTATATTAGCAGCACATTTCTTCACTTTTTCTTATCAGCCAACGCAGCTCTTTGTAAATCACGTCACCGTATAAACTGTTGAGTCTTCATTTAAAGAAAATTGACAATACTGTATATGATATGAGCAAATTCTGTCGGTGCTTGACGCTCGCAACCCTACGTGACAGTAGTCTATTCATCTGGGATTGTGTACTGGGTAGATTTGTGTTTCAGTTTGACAAGCGATTATAATAATACCTACAAGTTACATCAATCAGCCATGTGATTGTACAGTATACAAATAATGTAAACAAATTGTAATAACATTCATATGAACTTTCTCACTACTCATCGTGTTTCTGACAACGTGATGTGTTACCAGTATGCCACTAAAAGACACAGATTTTACATACATTTCTTTTGTATTACATGACTTAGATGTAGGGGTGTAATAAAAACCGTTTTGAACCGAATCATTTCATTTTAAAATGTATCGAGATACGTATTGAATTGTCTTTTATTGGAGGGATATATATTAGAAGGAATTGGCGTATTTACAGTACTGACAAATTCATTCAATGGTGTGTAAAATAACAGCAAAAAAGTAATTGCATCATTCACTATCAAACTGAGCCATGCTATCGAATTGAATCGTTATCTCACTGAGTCGAACTGAACCGAATCGTTCGACTTTCAAATCGAACCGTCCTTGAATCGTTTTGCACCTAACATATCGAAAACCATATCAAATTGTCTTTTGTGGAGAGGTGCACACGCCTAATGACTTGCTAATGTTTTGGTACCATAGTTGCTTACATCTTTGCATGATTGGAAATGGCTCACCATTTAATAAACTATGCATGAAAAGACTGGGCTCAACTCTGGGCTCCGGCCTTCATGTGTGGTGTTTGTACGTTGTCCCCGTGCTTGCAGGGTTTTGTCCAGGTACTCTGGCTTCCTTCCCAAAAAATGCAAGGTGGGTTCACTGAAGACTCAAAATGAACAGTCACCGACCTTTGTTTGTCTGAGAGCTACTTCTTGGCTGCTGATTAGTGCGAAGGGCTCCTAGTTTGATACACACGTCTGATATAACAAATTTCCTCAAATTGCATTTAATCATACTGTATGTTATTATTATTATTATTATTATTATTATTATTATTATTATATGGCATTACTAGGGTTGGGACTGAAAATCTGCTAACTTGGCAAAGTCACCTACAAAAATTGGTTGCCAAAAAATCTCTGCTTCAAAACTAGGGACAGGGTGTCTTCCAGGGTAATAGATCGAATAAGCCAGAGGATAATCAATTCTAAAAATATTTGTTAGTGACACTTACAGCCGTAGTTATTGTTGATAATTAATGACATTCATTTTTGTGAAGACACTGAGCATGTTAACCATAAGTAAAATAAGTTCACAATTAGGAAATAGATTAGAGACCAATAGACCAACATGCAACACTTTTTTTCTACAAATCTTTTCCATTGTTTACATTTTCAAATGGTCACTTCTACAACGTTCCTTGAAAATCACAATGGGCCAAACACTTCAGAACGGGTCTGCGGGCCTGCTCTAAATTGTCTTTAAGTGTCTTGCCCAAAATCAGCTGTGATAGGCTCTAGCACACCTGTGACCCTCGCGAGGATAAGCGCTATAGAAGATGGAATGTGCTCATTGTGTTTATGTGTTTTACTTTTCTCCCGGCATTCAATAAATAGCTGAAAAGTGCATGGGAGGGCTATACAGTAAGTAAGTATACTCTAAAACTCCCCATAATATAGTCGCTATAACTGCAGAGTTCATGATATAGTGGGTATTTCCACAACAGACAGATAGACGTTTCACAACAAAATCTGCGGTATAGGGAGCCACAAACGATGAACTACGAAATAACGGGCGAACATTGTACAATCATTAGCCATCATATGTCCACGCAATTCATCAAGGGAAAAAGAAGCTCAGGCCATCTAGACAGTCTTCCAGCAACAAAAATAGAGTTGATGGTATTCGGAGCTACTCTCCCTCTACCCTTGCTAACTAGTAAATTCATTCTATTCACTTTCACACATTTTCACTACATTTTTGCGACCTGAGGCCACAGCCGCAGGACGTTAGCATTGAGCCCCCAGTAAGTAAATGATTTCGAATCAGACCTAGTTTTTCTTCTAGTGCATCAGGTTTTACTAATAATATGAATTAATAAATGTAATATAGTTTACATATTACCCTTATGCATTAAGGGTTAGTTAGTTTCAACAATTCTCCCCGTGCCTGCGTGGGTTTTCTCCGGGCACTCCGGTTTCCTCCCGCATTCCAAAAACATGCATGGTAAGTTGATTGGACTCTCTAAATTGCCCCTAGGTGTGATTGTGAGTGCGGATGTTTGTCTCTGTGTGCCCTGCGATTGGCTGGCAACCAATTCAGGATGTCCCCCACCTACTGCCCGAAGACAGCTGGGATAGGCTCCAGCACGCCCCGCGACCCTTGTGTGGATAAGCGGTATCGATAATGGATGGATGGATAGTTTCAACAACTGGTGGATTTTTTTCCTGAAATGCCATAGCTAGAAATGACAACACATGGAAAAATCCGTGTTGGGCAAGCTTTTATGGGACAAATTTAAAAAACAAAAAAAATGTCAAAAACCTCATGTGCCAGAAAAAAAGGAAAGACATGTTTCAAATCAGCGTCAAAAATACATTTAGCGATATATAAAGCAATTTCTGATGAAAATTTGCTGTTGACCGGTGTTTTTACAGTCGCAGGATAAAAGAATCTTTCTATGAATGTTCTGAACTGCTGTTTTAAAGCCTGTGTTGCACTGAGCAGAGTCACGCTGTTGGAGCAGTTGCTGTCGTGGAGGTCTCCGTCCATGTTGGCCAACACCCCATAACTCAGGTAATGTTATACCTCTTTGACTGACTCAACGGTACCTCTACTGATTGCAGAGTGCACTCCATTTTAACCGCAATTGCCTGAAGACACAATTAATCAAGAATCAATTCCATACAATCAACCACATTCCGAATCAGCAATTAATCTAGTAATTGATTGTTTATGCTCAGCCTTCAATTCAATAAACAAGATTTGATGTTGTGTCAAGGAGTTTGCTGCCTTTGAGCAGGGCACAGACAGTCCTTTGCATTTGGTACATACTGCTTCTCGATAAATGTTTGATGAAATATTTTTCTGTAAACAACCGATTCACAAATCCATATCTTGAATGAAAACATGCCAAAGCCCGTTATTCACATACACATTGTACAATACGCTCACACTGTCAGAAAAGATGATTTTATGCACTCTCTCTAGTAGGCGGTGATGTGCGGGCTGTTTTCTATATGCGACAGTGTCCTTCCATTCATGCTTTGTTCGGGTCCCGTCTCTTTCAAACACCAGCTCAATAAAACTGGCCTTTTATATCATGAAGTATTGTGTGCGTGTGATTTGAAAACAGCTTTCTAACAAGGCACAAAGAATTCTCCCACATTGCTGTGTATGCACCAAATGTTAGGCCAAGTTTGGAAGCAGTAAGCTCACTGGCAAAGGGCGTGGTACAGTACTTTGACAAGATGTGACGTGCCCGTATCCAAATAAACAGTTTTTTTTTTTTATTCAACATTTTTTTTCAGTCTATATACGTAGATGGTGGACTATCATGTGAAACAGTACCACTCAAAAAGATCATTTTCTGGAAATGCTAAAACATCAATGCGCGGTCTGATCTTGCGACGAATATTTAATTCTCTTCGTAGTAATACTGCGCCTTCATCCACAGGATCATTATCAAAAGGACATGTCACGTTTGTCTCCACCTACACTGAAAAAAATGGTAGTTTACTCACTTTTATTTCGTGAAGTGGTTGCACGAAATAAAATCATCTGGATCCAGACATTTATTTGGATGTATAGTCTACTTACAAATGTATCCGGATCCAGGTGATTATATTTTGTGCATCCACTTGAAGAAATAAAACTGAGCAAATTCAACCGAAACCTTTTTCAGTGACACTGTGCCTAATGGACTTCTCATATACTGACTCCCATTTTTCAGAACTAAGCTACACCAACGACCTGAATGAATGAGGAAATGAAATGGAGTGTGTGGCTCTGAAAGAGGGCAGAGACAGAGAGAAACTCGAGGTTCATTGAGATAAACCTGGTCCCAAGCAGGTTAGGTTCAGAGTGAGCTGAGAGCTGAGGTTAGTTAGCTCTCTCTCTGAAACCGGCTGGAGTTACCCCTCTTTCTCTGGTTTGAGTTGCCTCCCTTTTTGAAATGGAAAACTCAGAGTTTCCCTCATCATTTCAGGGTTAGCAGACTCTGAGTTTTCAACAAACCTACTTTTGGTGAAACGGACCTCAGGTCTGTCACCTGTGGCCCAAGTGCAGCAAAGTTTTTAGTATTTTAGACGGAACTCACAGCAATATTACAGTGTCTGTGTTTCATCTGTTTTAATCATTGATGTATCACTATTAGATTTACTGCCACTGAAAGTCACCTTCCAAAACAGATAAAACTGCCGTGAAAATATTGACGCGTCTCCTTCGCTTGGTTAAATTTAAAAATGACACTTGGTTTGGAAACCAATTTCAAATGAAGACGTCCTTGTCTACACTAAGAATGTTTTTTGCTGCAATATCGGTTACATCGGGTGGAATAAGGAGAACCCTACCCTCAACCTAAGTAAACTGGATTTTCCTACATGACCATGAATGCAGATGGACAAAGAAAAAGATGGAATGAATTTGCTATGGATTAACATATTTTGAAATTGCATTAGGATCACTAATCCCAACCATGTCTGGGAACATTTATTACCATGTGGTTTCTTCATTCAGAGAATGACAATAACAGAGAATGTTTCATCCATCAGAAAGTCAATGATCATCATGGTGAGCATGGATGTGAATTGAATATCTTTGTCACAGATAATTGAGTTGGTTGAAGATGCTGGGAGAATTCGTCATGCATCCATTGGCTACCTAACTGATTCTGTTGTTTCTATCAATCAATCAATCAATCAATCAATCAATCAATCAATCAATCAATCAATCAATCAATCAATCAATCAATCAATCAATCAATCAATCAATCAAACAAACTTTATTTGTAGAATGCTTTTCATACATGATAATGTAACTCAAAGTGCTTCACATTGTTAAAATACCCCCCCACCCAAAGGACCCAAATACACATATGCACATAAACAAATAAAAAGATAAAAAGACAAGTAGATAAATAAAAGAACAGAGACTGAGGACAGAGTATCTTGTGGGGGAACCACCATCTCATGGAGCTCTCTCCACCAGGACCAAAATGCAGGCCACAGCCGCAGGTCGCTAGCGTTGAGCCCCCGGTACAGCGATGCTGCAGGTGCCTGCACATACAGCAACTGGGGACCCAAGAGGCGGGGCCACAGCCCTGGTGTTCCCCTCTAAGATGCGCATGTGCGCAGTCCGGCTGCTCTCACCATTTCAGCGCACAGTAGATGTATACAGCGCACCAAAAACCACAACAAAAAAATCAAACCTGAGCTGTATTGGCATTTTGCACTTTCATATTAGCCTCATATAAAGAAATTGAAGTTTATTTGGCACATGTGGTTGATGGAGCTGGAAAAAATGCATAAAAACAGACAAAAAATGGTGAAGGTGTGGGAGCATTTCAGATTGAAATGTGTACCATGTCAATTAATAATTGACACATATGAGTGGTTTATGTACATTATTACCATGGTGACAAGTGCAGTATACGCTATCCGTTACCCTTGTAACACACACACACACACACACACACACAAAATCTCGGGTGAAATGGCTCAAACAGGTTGAAAACGATCAAAAATAGTTGCAATCTGTGTGACAACATGTCAATTGTAATTGTTCAGTATTCGTGCTGTCCACTCGCAATCTCACCAATCCCCTCGTAAACTGGGTTGGACTATTTCTGCACAATTGAAGCTCATTACCGCGACATATGCATGAAGTGTTGAGGCCATGTCGTACAATTCAAAAGAGTTCTTTCAGTTCCATGAAAACGAGTAGATTTCATTGCTTAAGCCATATTCCACAAATGCCATATTAATCAGAATGCCATGTTTAGACTACTGGGCCTTTTCAGCCATTTTTATTCTCACTTTTTTAATGAAAAGTGTCACTCACGTCAGTCTTCACGTCATATATTTTGTATCATAAAATAGCAAATACTCAACCCAAAATGTATTCCGAATTATGATTATTACAAATTCCCATTTACTTGCATTGATTTCTGGACAATTCAAGTCAATTTGGTCTGATTCATGACATAAAAAGTGGCATAAAATCCTTAATTCTTAACTGATGTTTACAAATTCTGTCCCATTTTATTGGTTTTACAAATTTCTATTGAATGATAGAGATCCTAACCCTAAATGTAACCTTCTATTTTTATGTGGTTGGAATTTCTTGATTAACTTCATCATGTAACTTGATATGATCTCAGTGAAACTGGTTTGGCCGCTGTGTGCATGTCTGGTGTTGCTCACCGTTGTTCAAGGAATGCTCAGGGAGTTTGTGTGAATGCTCAGAATGGAAAATTAGAGGGAACACCGTCCACCAGAGGGCTCCCACCGAGGAAACACAGGAAAATAAATGACTATGGCTAGAATATAACAAACAATAAAAATCATGTCAAATTATGAACATAAAATAACTATAGCTCAATTGACAAAAATAATTAAAAAAACATAAATGGCAGACTATAATATAAGAGCTAGTATTAATAAAAGACTCATTCACATCCATGCTCACCATGATGATCATTGACTATTGACTACAAGTATTAAAACTTAGTAAAAGTAAGTACATAAATATTAGTTAAAAGCCAGAAAACAAGGGTGGATCTTGAGTGTACTTTTAAAGACACGATTGTTTTCTGCAGCCCTGAGTTCTCTGGCAGGCTGTTCCATAGAAGGAGAGAATTACCTACTGTATCAAACGCAGCAGTAAGATCAAGCAGAACCAACACCGACAGTTTCTGGTGATCAAGATCACCTCTAAAATCATTTCAAATCATGAGAAGGATGGTTTCGGTGCTGCGGTTCATCCTAAAACTAGATTTGAAACCAAATTTGCCGGGAAGTCATTGAGTTGATTAAAAGCAAATTTTTCTAAAATGTTGCTAAAAATTATAAGTTTGATACTGGTCAGCAGTTGTTAAAATGATTCAACTCTGAATTGCTCTTCTTCAGAAAGGGCCTTGCCACTGCTGCTTTGAGGGCAGCAAGGAAGGTGCCCGTCTGAAGAGAGCAATTTCTCATGTTTAAAAGCTCTTCTCGAAAGGCTCCGTAAAATATTTTAAAAATAGATTTTGGGATTGGGTCCAGAACTTTTGTCAAGCATCTCAGCATTAACCAAGGAAAAAACTGTCCAGTGTTACCTCAGGTAAAGGTAAACACTATTTACACATGTTTAGAACCATGTCCTGACTGGAGAAAATATTTCATGTTAATCTTATCTCTGAGGTGGCCTGCAAAATCCTCACAGAGGGAGTCGTCGACACAAACTTACAGTACGTCGCTATGCCACTGCAAAAATCAGCAATCTAACCTAGAGTTGGAATCTTATATCAAGCCAAAAAGTCTTTTTGGTCTTGTCTTTTATTTCATATTTAGTTTATAGGTCCTAAAATTGGTTCATTTACATGCAAAAAAAACTAAATTACTGTCAAAATCTCCGTTTGATGCAGTTTATGTTTTCTGAGAACTTTTAGCTGTAAAAACGTGTTTCAAGGACCTCCTAGTATCCGCCAACACTCAAGTTGTACCAATATCAACAGTCTTCATTCGCACTGGTAATTATTGGAGACCTTCTAGTTACGATAGCTAACGATAGATCCTCAAAAAGTCTTTATTCTTGGTGTAATTTACTCCTGTGTGGCATTGTAGTTGACTGGTTAGCATGTCTGCTTCACAGTGCAGAGTTTATGGTTTCCAATCCGGCCCTGGCCTACCTGTGTGTGTTTTCTCCGGGTAAACCCCACATTCCAATAACATGCATGGTCGGTTAGTTTAAAGTACTTTAAACTTTATTTTAGCACTGATTTCAAGGTATTTCTCTCTTGTCAAAAGACATTTCTTATTTCAAAAAATCTTACCAAGTGCAATTATCTTACTGCACTGACAGATCATTTTCACTTGTTTTTAGCCTGAATCCTCTCAAAACAAGTATTTATTTCTTCTAGATTGTTCTTGAAAGAGCGGTAAAAGAATGAATTCTAGAAGGTTAGTGCAACGTACATGTTCTGAATTTGTCAGGATGAGGAGGCACATTAAGACGCAAACAAATAGATGGAATAGATTATTCCAACACTCCACCTACACTCGTATTAGTCATCCTTTGCTACAAGAGCAAGTATAGTTTGTGCTTTTTATCCATTTTAGGAAGGGAATGGTACTACAGTATTTATCAAGGGCACTGTAAGACAACTAATAATTCCTCTATTCTCATCTTGCTCTCCACCTCATTGGCTTTCCATCAGCGGGGTCTTTTTCTCGGGCTCTCTCTGTCCCCCTTTAATTAGCCTCCTAGCAGACACAAAGAGAAAATGGCGATAATGAAGCAATGAGGAGAGAGATTCCAATTTGGAGTACAGCAAAACTCTTCAGAAACACTATTTCATTTCCATTTTATTCTGCCACGACCACACTGGAAGTTGCTGATATACCACATAAACCCGCGCTAAATGTGCAGCTGTAAAGAAAATGTATGAAAATGCTTTAAAGGAGACAACATTCCAGAAGCCCCCCATTCTCTTTGCATTTATAGAAAACAGTTCATTTTTCATAAACATAAATTTGCTGACAATGACAAATTGCCAGTTCCAGACTATGGGAATGCGACGTTTCTCCTTAACTAACGGTACTTTTTCAAAAGAGAAAATGACACCTTGAGCTGAGGTCAATTTGAAAAATCATACACAAGTAAGTACTAGCCCATGCGACCTCCCTACCAGACCATAACCTCTACTTTCACATTTGGAACACTTGAGAATCTCTCACTCATTTAGATTGATGCCTCTACAAGCATGCTGCTCGGATTAGCCACTTACACTCATTTAAATCATGAAATGAATAGATGATTGCAATACCCAGGGGAGAAAAACTGATAAGCGAATTGATTGACAGATCAGGGGGTGTTGCTATAGCATAATTTATCTCCAAATGGAGTTCACATCGAGGGGAGATAATGTCATTTTGCGCCTAATAAACTAATGGTGCTTAAATCCATTTTTAGCGTGCATATGAGCCGAGCAGCACTACCCTAATGGCGACGATGCAGAGAATAGCTGTGGATGTTATTTCAGTTTAAATCCACTTTAACCTCAAACATGCGGGGGACGGATTAAGACAGAGGAAGTGATGGATGCAGTTTTGCCCCCTCAAGATGCTCTGCCCTTGGTATTCAACATCTTCTTCAAAGGGATTAGATTAGATTTTCTAGAATTAATGCCCAAGTGGCTAAGGGAATGAATTATACATAATTAAGGCTTGATTAGTTTTATGATAAGCTTTTGACATTGTTATATTAGTTTATTGATGCTGATTTATTACAATAGTACAACTCTCAGGGTCAGGTAAACAGCTATGGTGTTTGCCCTAAAACTAAACCAACAATGGACGACAGGCAAGTTTTAATCAGAGATGACTATATGTGTCCTTAAATGTAATTTGGATGCTGATTTAAAAAAAAAATGTATTTGCTGTTATTTCTAGCACATTTTTGAGATATTTTTATTTTTTGTGCTTAAGTTTGACCTATAATGGCTTGCGCAATACAGATTTTGTTATGGGTTGTGTTTTATAGCGCCGATGTTTCAGAAAAATAAAATCCACCTGTTGCGGAACCTTACCTTTAATTCATGAATAGTACTAAATATATTACTATATGACATATACTAATTATAATTGTTATTATTAAAACAATAAACCGACATCAAATCGTCACCCTCTTAAAATAATCGCCTACGTCATTTTTTTCTGTTTTTTCAGAAAACACTTAAAACCGAACCACATTCTGATGATCTTATTATGCGTTAGTAATTTCATTTCAGGTGTACAATTGAATGAAAAGACCCGCCAAGTGTACAGGATGCTGTGTGTGACATAGTACTCCCCGATGCTTTTTGACTGCTGTGAGGCGAAGAGAGAAAAAAGTTCATTTGTTTCGACGCACCGAATGGACAAATAGGCAGATTTTCTGTGCTTTGCTCCACGTCCCACCGCTCCAAACGCATCATCCGCGCCTCCCCACACGCAACCACCAGCGCTAACTACATTGACTTCAATTGAATTGCGCCGCCAGAAACACCCTCAATGGATTTGTTGTGAACACATGTATTAGCAACAAAACTGCTGGAGGGGAAACCAACGAGCCAATCAGCAACCCGAAGGGATGACCAATAGAAGACCGGGTGTCTCCGCCCATCCGTTCAGCCTGACGAACTCCCTCACATCTGCTGCATTGACATAAACAATGACCGCTGTTAAATAAAGCAAAAACTCTTGACTTGCTCACTTCGTCTCCTTACATAAATACGTGTGGTGGCAAGCGGTTCGTCAAATCGTTAACCCAGAAGTGGGTGCCCATAAGGTAAGCGGATTTTAATACAGTAGTAAATTAACCAGCTAACGAGCTTTAAACAAACCTCTGCCATTAGCACCTTTCCCGCGACGTCATGCACGGACGCTTTTTCTTTTTGGTGGCTGGGGGCGGACGTAAGGCGGGACCGCTTTAAAAGGACGAGGGCGGACGGGGTCGCAGGGCGATAATTTTTCTGAATGACGATGGAGGGACGAGGCCAGAAGGGTACCTAGTTTACGGACGGAGGTCAAACCAGCGAAAAAAAGTCAAGTGCCCAGCTTTGTTTATTTGAAAAACTATTGCACAGTTAAATGACAATAAACAAATGTTTTTTCTTCGACTGCCACATCGTCTTCGTCTGCTTCAGCTTCTTCTTCTTATGTCTTTTAACAGTTGGCACTCAACTTTTGGTGCATTACTGCCACCTACTGGAATGGAGTGTGGGCCTGCCAAATACCATTTCATAACCTCCTAACAATGCTTTTTTCAAAAATAAAAATAAAAATGTCAAACTTAACTCACAAGAACATTTCTGTAAAACTGTCGCTGTATTCAAAGCTACTTTATTACCTCTTAGCTCATTAATTAATTCGTGCCCTCACAGCCTGACTAAATCCTGATTCTCCCTTTTGAAAAAATAAAAATTCAAAGTTTCAATGCAGAATTTCAGTTCATGTGAGGAACCATCCGGGCACTTGAGGATGAGCAATCGATTGCAGAACTCAGATCTCCTCTTTGTCTTCGGTTCATAACATTTTCTAACAAACAACACCTTTATTTAACCATTGTGGTATGAGCCATTTGTTCACGGAGGGATGAAAAGGTGCTTCCTTTCAAATTTAGGAAAGGAAAGTGTACATTCAGCAATGTATTAAAACGACACCCAGTAGTCAGTAGGCTATGTCTCGATTTCCGGGCTGTTGTAATTTTTTTCAAACCATAACACCAGCATTGAATTCCATGCCTTTGGCATTACTGGCACTTAGGGGTAGAAATTTTATTCAAGTTCCACTATTCAAATTCAAATTACATTATTCAGATTCAGTTTCTAGTGGCACAAATTTCAGCCCATACATACCGCTAACTACTGTACACATACAGTCAATGCTGTCTACTCAAGTAATGGTAATGGTAATGGACTGTCACTTGAATAGCCCTTTTCTACCTTTGGTGAACCTGCCGTCATAACAAACACATGCGAGACAGACGGAGCACATTTCCGTCACTCATCAGCAAAATGGGCATCCGACAATGATGGGCTGTGAGGTCCGTCTGGATATGACCCGGTTAATGATGATTACACTGATGGACGAAAAAACACTTCTGTCTGTGCTGGGTTCGTCTCCCCCACCCCCAAGTTTCCCATGTATCATATATCGTCAACAAAACTGGCATCCGTCAGTTACAGACTGACAGGCAGTCTGACGGAATGCCAACCTCTGCCTACTCACATTATAGTAAAGGGCAGCATATTACCCAATGTCAGCACAACTATAGACATGTCTGCCATCTAGTAGTGATTGGTGATATTACAACTTAAAACTACAATCAACCACACCATAGTCACAGTTTGGCACCCACGGATTCATATATTTGTGGATTTTTTCCCCTTTTTTCCCCCGGTATTTTGCATTTTTTCCGTGTTTTTTTTAAAAGCCATTTCCTGCATTTTTTGGGGGACAAAAATGTAAAAAAAAAAAAAGTCTATATTTATGTATTCATTTATTCAACTGATCAAGGGGCCACTCAGAATGTGGTCGTGGCACCCATGCAGCCAGTTGCACATCCCTATCATAGACCATATTAAGACAAATGGAACCTGTTTTAAATGGTTAAAAAAATGCATGATGTTCCATTCAGTTGCATGTTTTCAACTACAGTAGGAAATCAGAGTGCACCCACACAAGCACAGGGAGAAGATGCAACCCGTATGATGAAAAGCCCCAGAGATGGATCAAGCTGACAATATGTAAATAGGACATTTAGATTGATGCAATTTGTTCAACCAGTGGCTGTCAATCTTATGTCTTCAAGAGCTCTATGTCTATACAATAAGGTCCTCAGAATCAGTGGTACTGAACAGCAAAACCTATTTTAAGCTTTTCCCCTTGGACAAAATATGAGCGCGTAATTAATTGTGCTTCGGGACCAGTGATGCTTGTCTTTGCCAGACAACAAAGCGGTACATGATTGGCAAACCCTCTTCATCAGAGTATTTTTTTTTTTTTTTTTTTATCAGATTGTGTACTTTAATATCCTCTGTGGAAGCAAAAGCAAATAGCATCAAGGCTTTCTTATCCACAGGAAAACGCTGATATTGTATTTGCGGACAATAATAAACCAACCTTCTAATAATACACATGTCCAAAATAACCACCTGTAAGGAAGGATGGTTGGTTTAAAGCAAAGCATAGTGCAAAGCATGCTCATGTTCCACTGGATTAAGAAAGACAGTCAGATTTACCAGACAATGAGATCTGATTAAAATGATGGCCACTCTTGGTGCTTCTCAATAAACGCAATACATAAGAGACAGGAACGAAGTGAAGCGATAGGCGCTTTGATGCTTACCATATCGGAGGCTTTATTGAGAAACATAAAGGTATACTGTGAATTAAATTCATATTGTATTACCTTAAAAAAGGCTTTGTCACTCTGGGTCTGCTTTTGTATGAGTGTGGTTTAGCACTACTTAGATGCAAAGCATTAGTGGTACCTTTTATGCCCCCCCCTATCTATGATTAAGGTCTTTTAGATAATTTCTATAATCAGTTTTTCAATCATGTTCTTGTGTTGTATGTTCTGTTAGTAATTTTAGTGAACTTCCTTTTATTTATTTACTTTACCTTTTGCTTTTAAATGTCTCAAATTCTTCTGTGTTTGTTTTGAATTTTAATATTTTGTCTTTAAATGTTGCATTAAAAATTTTTTTTGTCACTATGTGAAGCACATAGAGTTATCTTATGTATGAAATGTGCAATTTAAACAAAGCTGCATTGCCTTGGCTATGAAAAACTTGATCAACACATGAAGTAGTTCTGTAATTTTAAGATTGCATTATTCATATAAAAGTTCTGTGTTTTTATTTAAAGGGGAAGTCAACCCAAACATTTTTTTCAAGAATATGTTCTCTGCAAGCCCAATAGTTGAAACAAGGCATTCTGATGAATATTGCGTTTGTGGAATAAGAGTTAATCCACCCGTTTTTTAGCCATCTTTGGGGGCGGCCATTGTGTCACTTCTGTCGACTGAAAATGACATCACCACTACTCAGGGCTCAGGTAACAACCAATCACGGCTGACCTGTTTGCTGAAACCGAGCCCTAATTGGTCGTTATCTGAAGCTTGAGTAGTTGTGATGTCATTTTCAGTCGACAGAAATGACAAAATGGCCGCCCCCCGAGATGGCTAAAAGCAGGTGGATTTTGCTGCTTAATTTATATCCCACAAACGCAAAATTAATCAGAATGCCGTGTTTCAACTAGTGGGCCTACTGGGAACATATCCTTGAAAAAAATATGTTTGGGTTGATTTTCTATTTAAGTGTTGTTAATTGGCTAATTGTGTTTGGTATTAGGTGCAGTCTACATAATGTGACAAGACAAAATAGGATTTGCCTCTGGTTCACTGCAACTAGAGCTTTCATCACAATTCCCAGGCATTTTGCTTCTGACTATTTTTTTATGTCAAAATACTTATTTGAATGACATCATAAACATGATAATCTCTTCCATTTTAAGAGTGTTGAATAAGTACATTTCTGTTGTCAGCGCTCTATAAGGAATTACTTTTAACTGACCCTTTTTTAAGCTTTCAGTAATTATTCGTGTATCATCACACATATCAGATTTTTATTGTACCCTAGATATAAGAGGCATTTTTTTTTTTGACTAATAGATGCACTTTATGGTCAGAAGGTAATAATTAAAAAGATCTTTGAAAAAAGTATATCAAAATTATTTGTTTGTCATCCTTCTTAAGTTTTTAATTGATTTGCAATACAGGTGGGCTGAAGTAGTCTACTTAATTATTACCCCTCTTGAGGTCATAATTTTAATTTGGTCATCTTCAGACCTTTGGCTTTTTCTGTTGCAAATCAGAAATTCGTTTTAGAGCAACGTGATCTCAGAAAGTGGGCACCTGTTACAGCCATAAAAACAAGTCGCCCAAATCAAAGCAGAGAGGACTATCGCTTTTAGCACTTTAATTGAACAGGACAACCCGTTGAAGCCGAAAATCAAGTTGATCTAGAAAGGCACGAACACTTCTCTGCAGGTGACAGGAGCAGAAGGCAAGCTGGCCAGGAAGTAGCAGGCACACCGATAAGCCCTGGACAAAGGTAGCCAAAAGTGAGTAAGATTTTTTTAAAAAAAGAAATTTTTAAAGAGCACTCGAGATAACCAAGTATGGAAACTAATGTAAGCACAACTGAACTCAAAGAAAATTTCTGGCAGAGTGATGAGTCTGAGACAGGCTTTTCTGGAGGAGTTAAGTGGCAAAGGCAATCCGGAGTTCCCTAAAGCAGCTCTGCGAATGTCAACGCTGCTGCGAGAAGGAGAAAAGCAAAATGCAACCAAAAATACAATGAATCTTGAACATGAGCAACACTAAAACACCAAACCATAACAGCACCTACTTGATGGATTTGATTCATCATTGTTAAGAATACAAGGTGTAATTATTTTTAAAAAATGAAACATGAAATACAGTGCATCACAATTGACTTTACATCCCATAATTTGCTTCATCACTTTAGTTGCTACTGCTAGCATGTTGGGTTTTGTCACTTTAACATACTTATGGTCTTTATCGATGAGAAGCAGTGCAAATTTAGTAGAAATAATGTATTTATACTGACCCATTAGCTGCATTATCATCCATCCTTTCACGTCTGGCGTGTGCACTTTATACTTGGAGATAGATGCTGACTATTTAATTTCACAAGTCATCCATTCCCTCATTAGAGTTCCTCCAGAAGGGGACGTGATTAATCTATTAGTTTTAATTGGTACTGTCCTTGCAGTCATTCATTTGTTGTAATTTCAAGTAATCAGCCCTCAAAGACTGTCAAATACCATCTCTGTGTGGTGCTATTTTATGTCTAAATGTTGGATTTGAACTAATTACATTAATTTAACTTTGTGGTACACACTTGTATGGTGTATAATTTCTTTTGTCATCCTAAAATGGCAGAGGACGCTGCAGAGAATGAGGCTTTAAATTGAATTCCGGCAAAAAGAAAACACAGAACATATAAATGAGTTCATGAAGGTTGAGGCAAGGCTGTGTTTTGGACCAAGCCACTTGCAAATGCATTTTTTTTTTTTTAAGTGTCTACCTCTTACTATGTGTGACGGTCGATTGTCAATTGTAGGGCCATTAGTGAAACTAGTTTCATTTCTGACTTATTTGGAATTGAGTTTTGTTAAATATAAAACAGCCTTGATTTTAAATATAGGTAAAAACAACAACATGAAAAATATGTAACCCCTGAGACCTATTGTGTTATCAGTGTAATCTATGCTTGTGATTGCAATAAAATATCCAAACCCATCATAAAAGTAAATACTCAAACATTTAAAACAGCAATCAGAATGCCGCATTGTAACTGGGTCAAGATTCCACAGCAAGCCGCATTTGACTTTGAATCAAGGATAAGTCTGATGTAATGTCCCTCTATAGTGACGCCATGTCTGATGTTTATATTGTTTGTATTGTGCTTGGGCATCATATTCCTTACAGCGCAAATATCTTTCTAAAGACTTCTGGTACATCCAGTCTTTGATAGAAAATGAGCAGTCGTCTGGTTCACTGACATTTCATAAAAGCAGAGGCCTCGCCTCCACATTGAGCCTGGTGAAATTTAAGTGATGCTCTTGGGGATGCTTTTGGCTCTTTTTGTGATCTTGTCTCACATTCTCTGCACACAGTGCCAGTAAACGTTGACGTCGGCACGCCCTTGCAAGCAACACAAACAAATGCACAAACATCTTTTTTTCTCTGGTGACGGGTCACTTACTTATAAAAGCAAATGCAAAAATTGGAAACTCAGCAAGTGTTGACAAAACTGGGGGACACAATGAGTGATGATGAGTTTGTGTTAACAGAAAATGCTGTCTGCACTAAACAAGCACTGTTCGTTTTACCAGTGGTCCGCGGCATTTGTGAAAATTAACCATGAACAAGTGTTGATGGTAGAGCTCAGATCCGTACCCTAAATTTTGCTATTTATGTTGGAAGTTACAAATGAATGGAATCAAGTCATTGTACCTTTCCAGGAAATAATAACACATCATAGTGCAACAAATGACAAATCCAATTTGATCAAAATAGTGGATAGTAAATGAAATGCACTTATATAGCACTTTATCGACACCATGCAGTGTCCAAAGCGCAAAGCCTCACATTCTCTCGTTTAAAAATTTGTATCGGATCAGAGAATACCGGTAAGCTGGCGCATTGTGGCTGCTGCTTCTACTGGGCGGCATGGTTCAGTGGTAAAGTGGTGGTTTCCCAACCCAGAGGTTGTTTGTTCAATACCCGGCCTTGTGACCATGTCCTTGAGCAAGATACTGAACCCCCAGTTGCTCCTGATGCTGCGCCGTCAGCAGGTGAATGTGCACTCAGTGTGAAGTGCTTTGAGTGCCTTAATAGGTGGAAAAAGCGATATAAAAGTGAAAGACCACCACTTACTGTCAGAAAAGTTTTTATTTTTAATTTATATGACTTACTTAAACCAGGATCCATCCATGGCCAAAGGTAAACCTTGATGTGGTTTTCAGTGCCATCAACGCTCGCTGGCGGGGGCGATCTAGCTCTCATCATGGATGTCACCGATGTCACCCGTGAAGAAAGTGTGATTTCAAGGAGGCGTCCTTCTGTGGAACTAAACTGCGCTATGCTGTCAAAATGGCTTCAGCTGTAAACTCTGACTAGACATCATGAAATGTTTTGTATTTTTTAAGCAAATATACCTAAAAATACCTCCCTCTCTTTCTCTCGCTCTCTCGCTCTCTCTCTCTCTCTCTTTGTCTCTCTCTCTCTCTCTCTCTCTCTCTATATATATATATATATATATATATATATATATATATATATATATATATATATATATATATATATATATATACTCCTCCAAAGTACACAAGTGCTCACTTCACAGATATGTGATCTCCCCAGCCAACTTGGTACCCCATGGAGGCCCGCTTGCAGTGCCTCTGAAAACACCAACACTTTGTTTAGTCTTCCTCCATGCAGAGTTAGACCACACCTTACGCTAAGCTTGCACTGGGCACGAAAATAGAACCCATTGACTACTGTACTGTAATAAAATGACTGGATTTAGGGATAAATGGGCATCTTGGTAATTTCAACTACATATAAACAATTATTCATATCCTGGACTTTGCTTACCACTTTTATAAGCATATGAGTTGTGCCTTTTAATTAAGTAATGTAACCACCTGGCAAATTCCCATAATGAACATCAGCCTGCGGTGTCTCAAGTCACACACAAAAGATGAGATAGAAAGTCAGAAAGTTCAAAGAACATGCAGCATACACTCCAAGTGTTCGGGCATCTTTGATTCTTCTGAGGAAGCTGCTGGATATAAACAGAAAGCACGCTGTCATATTAGTGGGTATGAAATAACAAGCACAAAAAAAGGCAAACATTTCCAGCAATGTTCACAACACAGTTGGTGACATAGATATACAGTTTGAGGTCAAGTGAGGCAGCCAAAATACAAGCTTAAGTATTGAAATAGTTTTATATGCATTGAGAAAAACCTAGTCACAACTATTGTAATGTTCAGTGTAAGAACACATTGAACACAGTATTGAGTAATAAACAATACATTTGTCCTTGGACTCACCAAAAGCAGGATAATGTCCAGTATGACGTACTCACATTATGTGTCAATGTACAAAAACAAGTTGGTGAATTTACATTTGTAAGTAATTATGCTTTTACTTATTATGTTGTTTATTTAGCTCAGGTCTACTTCTCGATCTGTCTTTTAAGCGAAACCAGGCTAAAGCAAAAAAAAAAAAAAAGAAATAAAAATGCTTGTCCATGTAGTTGTAAATTCATACACAAGCAATAAATCAGTGCGGTATCCTTAAAAGTGCTGTACAGTGGAAATGCCCTCACATTATGGCTTTGTAAGGAAAAGCTGCTGAATTTGTGCTTACTTACATACTTACACTTACCGGTGCATACACGTACACACTTATATGCCATGCTGATAGAATCCAGCCACAAAGGACAAAAATAAATAAATAAAAATCAAAAAAGTAAAAGAAACCAATGGTCATATTGGGACAGCCGAGGATACTGTATCATTCCATAAATCTGTTTCATTAATAAAAGACAACTCAAACTCAGATGACCTTGAGAAGACTTTGAAATTCAGGCATTGACAGTGACCTTCATCTTCCAAGGCACCCTAATAGCTATATTGTGAAGTCTGATTTAACATAAGTTGATAATTTCACCCCAGGAGTTCTGTCTGTGTCTCTTGACTGTCTCCCCTTGTGTGTCCTTTCTGTTTCAACACTGACAGCGACACCATTTCGAATAAATAATTTAAGAAAAACAACAACACCACAAAGAAACTAGTTTAATAAGGGCATGAGTAAAGATGGTGAAGTAATTTCCCCCAGCAGCAAAAGTAGTAGACTGGTATACTCACTATGTGTACTGTCCATGTATTTAATATGGCTCTAGAGCTTGGATGGGCAACTTAAAAATACACAAAACATTGGGGTTGCACATAAATAATATGAGCACAGATGTTTGAACCATCGGGTCACCAAATGGCACGGGGTATATCAGAATCAAAATGGCTTTGCCCATTCATCATTTGTATCTTGCACAAATCTGAAGACTGAACAGGAAGTAGCTTGCTAACTATCAAACAGATGGGCACACTCTTCACAATTTCCGCTCATTTTCGGTTACAGTTCGGGCTTGGCAGAGGTCTTCACTCCATCGACCATGTCTTGAAGTCTGATGGTTTTCATCATAATGTTTTGTCAAATATTGACACAAATCCGCTATGCACCAGAATGCTCCATGAGCAAGTTGTTTTTGCAATGCGGTTGTGTTACACTGGAATGTTTGTTTTGGCGATACCTTTTTTTCCCTACTTGTAATAATTTGTTAAGAAGTGCACTGACATACTGTACAAGAGGTTTGTTGTGGCTAATGTATTCTAAACATTATAAGAGCTTTGAATGAATTGCAATAAAGATGAGGACAAAGCAAGATTAATAAATGTGCCCATGCAAGGACACTTTCCAGGCCCACCTCCTCATGAATATCCCTCAGCTGTCTCTCCCTCTTCATCTTGAGCCGCCTGTGGATGCTTGCTGCTAAGGCTCCACAGCCACCTGGGCCCTTAGCACTCATGTTCCATTATTACTGCTGCTGTGAGTACAGGCCACTGCAGCCAAACAGCTCTTTGGTTTTCACATGTTGAAGCCTCAAGCCCTGGTGACTTTTTCCTCTCCTGGCGCATTAGTGCCCTTTGTTGCCAACTCTCTGCATCACTGTTATCTGACCCTCAAGATCGATGAACAAGAGGTTAGGCCAACGCTCGTGGGACTGACGGATGTGTTGGACTTTTTTTCAATAAAATCCCTGCGGTCCGTCCGCGTTGCAGACGTAGCGCTTTTGTACAGCCGTGACATCTTTTAGACGCCTCAGTTTGATGCAGAGATTTATCTACTGTCATGGAGGTCACGTAAGATGGCAGAGGAGAAAGACTGGGGAGGACAGATTCCGAGGGTTTCGCTGTGGCCTTACCCCATAAAATATATTTCAAGGAAGCACGACAGGCGATGAGAAGCTTCGCAGCTTCAAAGCGGTCAAAGACTTAATTTAAAAACACATATTCCGGCGATTCCCCAATAAGTAAACACAACCACACAACCATCTTAGCAGTTCACAAATTGTTACCTGCCAACAACAGTTTACTTTAGTTGGCAAAAAACGAAATAAAAATCCAGCAGTGATAATACAAACAGGGCCAAAGATATGCACATACTGTACGTGTGCGTATTACATATGCCACGTAAATATATTTTCTTCTTTCTTTTTTGTTTTACATTTATTCGTTTCAAATATATTTTAGTTTGGAGCATGGCGTAATGATTGGAATCAAACTGATGTTGGCATACAATAAAAATACTGCAGTGATTTTACTATGATGGCCGTCCTGCGATTGGCTGGCACCCAGTTAAGGATGTACCCCGCTGACTGTCCGAAGACGGTTGGGATAGGCTCCAGCACACCCGCGACGGATAAAGGATGGATGGATGATGGCCGGCATGCTATCCGTACCGCTTACCCAGTCTGCAGGACTTTTACATAGCAAGAACTAAGAACTAAAAGTGCAGTCAAAATTCTCCAATCCTCCTCCTCACAGCAGACACCATATTTTCCAACTCCTTCCCTCTGGTTAGCACGATCAAACAAAAACTCACTCATAATTTCATAGTGAGCTCGTAATTTGCAGCATTTACACTTTTGTTCTTGATCAGTATGACCAGAGTATTAAACACTTTGTTTATATTGTTTAATTGCATCTTGGAAAAACTCTGCATGAAACAGCTGTTTGTGAAGACACTTACATAGCCTATGCCAACCAGACACCATGGCCACTGCTGAAATTGGAGATGATGGAGCACTGAACTGTAAGAGGCTGCTTCCCTCGGGTCACCAGCATTCCATTTCAGCTGTGAGTTATTATAAACAACAAATGTTTTGTGCACACGCACTATAAAGAGTGAAGACTGCACTTAAAATAAGACATAGAAGGTGCTTCGCAACAACAGCTTATGACTCACCCGCAATATAACGCCAGCATATTAAATTGATTTTTTTGTAGTAGTCCTGATTTTATATTTTCTGATTGTTTCTTTGGCCAAGGATTAATGTTCACATCTTTTGGCAGCATTGGGCCAGCTACCTGCTATAAAGAAGGTGACAGGATTCACAACTTTCACTTTCAAGTTCATGATTGCTCTCAACCATACAGAGCAACAAAAATATGAATAAATCTATATGAAAAATGACTTACTTCCATACAAAAATACAGTATCATCGTATATTATTTTTGTGCATATTTACAACACTTGAATGTTTCGGAACAAACCAATTAATATCTCACAAAAAAATATCCAGGCGATTATTAAAAAGGAGCCTCTAATTGTTATTTATTAAGGGAAGGTTGTGGAAGGGGGGGATCCAGACCCAACGTGTTTTAAGTGGAAAGAAAAATGAGTTATTTGGTAACCTGACTCTAATAACTACTGCTGTTGTGCTACCCTTGCCAGCGATAACTGAAATCAAGCTTTTGTAATAACTGGTGATGATGATGAGTGATTTGCATCGCTGGGGAGGAATTTTGGCTCACTCTTCTTAGCAGATTTGTTTCCACTCAGTCATATTGGAGGGTTTGCCAGAATGAAACTGAGAGTTAAAGTTCAAACAACAGCATTTCAATTGTATTTAAGTCCTGACTTCAACCTGGCCATTCCAAAACTGTCAGTTATTTACTTATTTTTTTTATTTTGTGCCATTCAATGGTGGGCTTGTCCATGTGGTTTGGATAATTGTTCTGCTGTATGACCAATGAACGCCTGAGCTGGATGGCATGATCTCATGGTTCGGCTGGCAGATTTTCTAGGACAGCCGAATATGTTATTCCATTTATCATAGCAAGTCGTCTTGGTCCTTAAGTGGCAACACTGCCACAGTCAATCAAACTCTTGACATGAAATTCTTTCTAAATCAAATGCTGTATTACTTTTAGGCCAGGTGTGACAGAGGCTACACATCTTCCAGCACGGTCAACTTTTGCCTCATGAGTCCACTCAATATTGCTCCAAAGGTGTTTATGATCATTGAAAAACGATTTAAATATGCAAATGTCAAAAGAAAAAGTCATAATACAAATGAGACAAAGTAAAACAAGCACCTCTGTCAACAAACTGGATGTTAGCAAATGGTGGCATGTAGGAAATTTTCCAGTGTATATCCTCTTTTTCTCCTATGCTTAAGAACCTGGACTATTGCCGCCCATTAACACTATTCTAGTGACTGAAAAAAAAAAGGAACACGGCAAACACACAGATAATGGGATCATGACATTTTTCTTACCAGGGGCCCACGGGGGTCTAGAAACCCCTTTGCAGGTAAATTAGTATTCAAAAGACATCTTACAAGTTTTTGGCTGGGCAAGATAGTTGGAAGTTTGTGAAAAAAATCTATTTACAAAAATTAAACACAAAAAGGTCAGCGCATGAGAAAGCTCATGCTGTGAGTCAGTGGCAAGCTTCTGACCATGTCTTTGTCAGTTAACATTTGCATGTGAACCAGGGGTGTAATGATACATTTTTTTTGACCAATACAATATAAGTCGATATAAGGCCTAGCGATTCGACAAAAGCGATACATCACTTTTTTTAATGTTACCAATCAATAATAAAGAGAATTTCGAGACGATATTTTGATGATATTTTGATACACTAACAATGGCTGGCTTTTCTGTAAATAAACTAATACTAAATGTAACTCCAAATAATCAATAGATTTGATGTTATTGGATTTAATTTTAAAACCCACTCAGCTTTACCGATTCCAAAATGTAAAAAAAAAAAAGAAAAAAAAGAAGAGATCAGAACAAGCTACCGGTAGTACTTTTTATTCACTCATTTACCTTACTATCAGAATGAGCTAGTCCATTTTATGAACTAAAAGATCAATCCAAACCCTTTTTCTTCATCTGTATGTAACAGAAATCAACTTGCCAAAGGCTTACATATTCTTTTTCAAAAGTATCAGCTCGTTTACATCGTCTGGCAGCAAGACACTTATCTGCGTGCTCTCAATTGGCCTCATTTACTACCCGTACATACAGGTATGCACCAATTTGTGCACTAAATGTACATGTGCAATAATAAGTAATTCTTTGAGCATGAGTAAATTTATGATCAAGTTTTTTTTTTTAATAAATAAGGCAGCAACACCTTTTTGGTCCGTCCCACTGCCTTGCACGGAAGCCACAGCTGTTGATTCGTTCAGGTTTGTTGGTGTTTGTGATGCTGGTCAATCAACAAATTGATCGGAGATAACATATACGAGCGAAAAATGGATAATAGTTGATTAAAAATAACATTAACATTTTAATAGAAAAACAAATAAAAGGGAATTTGGAATTTTGAGTATAAAATTATTTTGATAATTATATCAATTAAATCGAGGAATAACTTTGATGTTTCCTTTTACGTGAGGCCAGCATCGATGGAAACTAGGATGGAAGACACATTGATTAAATAGATCATTACACCCCTAATGTTAACCATTTTAACTTCGTATACACCAGTGAATTAAAAGTGAACTGCTCTTTGCAACACTAGTGTGCAAGAACAATGATAAAAATAAACTTTTTTTTCTGAAAGGTGAGCCGCTGGATTAAAAAATAACACAAATTTTAAAAAATGATTCAGCGATGTCAACTGAAAAAAATACCCTCATCATCTTATAGAACCACAGTGAAAAGCAAAACGTGTTTAATAGAAGAAGAATAAAGAAAGAAAAGGACAAAAAATGCTTCTGAAGTGTAAGAAGACAGAAAATCTTAGTGGGAAAAGTGAATCAATAAAAACACCATGAAAAGCTTTGAGAGCTCTTCCTTAATGCTGCCCACTGGCCCATTGAAAAGGGCTGTGACTGTACTGGAGAGCAAATTGATGTAGGCTGATCATGTGCTCCCTTGCTTTAAAAAATGCTTCACATATGGGTTTTTTTCTTTTTTTTTCCAGCCCAGAGTGATTAATCATTCAGATCACAAGCACAGAGGAGCAGCAACGATATTTTAATGATGGAACTCCTTTTAAGAGAATCTTTCAGTGCCCTTTGAAGATTCTGTTATGTTGTGGTTATGACTCTGAGTAGCCTACGCTCCTGTTGGTGCTGATAAACAATACGTGTTTGCCTAAATGCAAATACAACAAATTTCTGATGAAATGACCTTTACATTATCATCAGGGGTTGCTTGTACGGTTTGCCAACACAGGCACACAAAACAGCTGTTTTGTCAACAGTTCTAAAAGTGTTATAAAAAAAAAAAAATATATATATATATATATATATATATATAAAACGGGTTGACTTCCCCTTTAAAAGGACAAGGACGGGCGGGGTCAGAGGACGATAATTTTTATGAATAAGGAAAATAAGGAAGGATAACCAGGTCGTGGACGGAAGACGGACCGGCAAAAAATTCAAGTGTTTTATGTTTTCCAATTCAATGCAAACATCTTGGAAGCTCTTGAATTAATTTTTGGACACATGAAACTAAAATAGCACCAAATGGAACGTTGACCACCAAGGTCAAACTATGAATCAAAGTGAAAACATATTTGTGCCGTGTCATGCATATTTGTGCATGTTTATGGCAACTATATTGTGGTGAGAATCTTTGTCAAAAATCATTAGCATGCTATGTGACAGTAACGAGGCAGTCCAGGAAAACGAGTTGTCTTTTTAATGAAGACACACCCAAACAATCATTCTCAAAATTGCTGTCCTATCAGAGACCCAGTTAACTCCTTCTAGAATGTAAAATTGCAATTGAGTTCACCCTTGGAAAGTAATTACTAAATGTTAGTACAATGAATTGTTGGTACACCGGGAAGATGCACAAAGCTAGGCCGTGTTTTGAATTTGGTTTGGCTGTTTGTTTGCCTGTGTATGCCATGCAGTTGGCTGGCGACCAGTTTGAAGTGTACCCTGACTCTTTCCCAAAGTCAACTAGTAAAGGCTCAGCTTTCATGACCCTAATGAGGAGAGGCCCTATAGAAAATTGGTGGATGGTTTCAACTTTGGTAACTGGTCGCAAGTGTGAGCAGTGAGCTTCTCAAGGTAGCACTGCTAACAGTAGAGGGAGGCTTGTGAAGATGTAGAGGAGACTATGAAGGTAGCCCCCTCGTATTTTGTAGCTCCCTCATTGTATACGTGACATTGTATAGACGGACTTTGTGATGGTGAGGACACGGTTGTGGTGTAACCTGTTCTGTGCGCCAAGTGTTATTTCAAACTAGCATTTAGAATGTACTATAAATATGAATGACCAGTTAGTAAAACCTACTGTATGTTATAATTTATTATTCAGGTCACCTTTAGAAATATACAAAACTCTCCAAGAGACCGCAATTCTGGCACTTTTATGTAAACTTAAAACTGCGAAAAGGTACAAAATAATATTAAAATGGGACATGATAATACAAGTTCAACTCATCATTTCACAAATCATTTTGATAGATAAGATAAGAAGGCCTTTATTGATCCCACAGTGGGGAGATTTTCAGTGTTACAGCAGCAAAGCTATAGGTCACACAGAGACGGCGGCATAATGTAGCCATTAATGTATAACATTAACGGCAAACATTCAGGATCAAACCTATGCAAATATACATAGGTTTGATCCTGAATGTGTAGTATAGCTTTTGAATCGTTTTATTTCTTAACTTGCCTTATTTTGTTATGTCCTTGTGTTAGCAATACAGGATAGCCTAGGATGTAATTGTTGCAATTATATACGGAAACTCCAGTACAGCATCAATTCATGATGCCAAATGTTTCATACTGCATTTTAAATGCAAATGTGCTGATCTAACATTTATGGAGCAATGTCGAGCTTGATCAAGCAAGACTTTTCCTTGTTTGTCAAATTGTCAGGAACACCTGCATGTATTTGTAAACGTTGTAGGGGCAATAGATGAAAGCCACATAAACCTTCGAGTCGACACCAGATGGATAACGACAAGGGTTTGTACTGCATCAGCAGTAAGTGATGCAAATGGTACATTTGACATTTCTGTGGGGTTCCCAGGATCTGAGCACGACACCAGAGTTAGGAAGAATAGCCCATATTTCCCCTCCACCTGGTGATGACGGATACTCGTCTCCAACCCCGTGCGCCCGATTACAACCTTTTCACAGAAGAGTTAAGCAACAGTTCAACTATTGTTATTCCAAATGCTCGTGTGTACAGATATAATTTCTTAACCGCCAGGTTTAATTGAATTGTTTGTTTTATTTTCCTGCAATGAAAAATATGTGAAATATGCGACTTCCTTGTGTTTCAAACAAATGTTACTCTTATTCCTGTTGTGCGATTTATAATTTTCTTTGAACATTTTATTTTGTCATCTCATTCTTCATCTGTATCCCTCACCCTCTCTCTCAGTTCTCTAGAATGTGCACCAAGTTGGGATAATCGAGCTATAATCGACCAACCTTTGACGTTTCCTTTGCTTGATTTGATTCCACTTAAAACATTAAGCGTAACGTGTTGTGATCGTAATAATTCAGCCACAGAGACAACTGATCGGTGACACATTCTGATGACACGGCACCTTGATTGAGCCAAACAAAAAGAGTCGTTGTTGAAATAGCTATCACTGACAACGACAACGTTAGAAATTCAATTACTACTGTCTTCAAATGCTAGCACCTTTGCCTTCTTACAAGTGTAAAACCAGCTTTAGTAGAAGTCATAATTAAAGTACACAACCTTGATATGTTGCTTTTCTATTGTAGCAACACAAACAGCATTGCCTTCTACCCAAGGTCACTCATGGTAATTTTTAGTCATTTGGCACCCACAATTATTTCTTAGTTTTATTTAGTTATTACCCCCCAACACACACACGCAACACACACATACACACCACAACCAGTTCCTCTGAGAAAGCACCAAAACAAAAACAGGCAGACACTTGGAAGGTCTGTCACATCCATTATGGACAACCATGAAGAAGAGTAACCTACATCGTGCTAACTTGACAAGCAGCCAGTATGACTCAGTCAAGGGGGGAGTGAGATCTTCTTTTCTCTCCGTTCCATCAGTCATGCCTTTTTGCTGTCATTAGAATTAAAGAAAAATGTTGATCAGGTTCATAAATCACACACGCAGCAGTTTGAAGTATTCTTGTGAATCCATCCACCTCACAAGATTAGGAGAATCATTTCATAAGAGACCGCTCATCAGTATGATTAGAGAGAGCCAAGGCATTAACATGAGTTTGCAGTGGTGCTGATGTGTCCCGTCCCCCAAATAATTTCTGTCAGACTACAGCAGGAAGAGCGCACAAACTTGACATTAGACAAGTTTGATTACAGCTTGTCATTAAGTCACTCATGGAATTAACAGTAATTAACGGCAGATGATATCACTTGCCACCAGCAACATATGTCAGTTTAATCGTCCAAACAAACAATTCACTCAAGTGTACACATGATCACACACAAGCTCTCTCGCTCGCTCTCACACACGCAAAACATACATCTACTGTAGAATGCATTAAGGAGTTTATGGAGACTCTGAGGGAACAGGACAATCTCAGAGATATGCACAATAAACCAATTAACATCTGTGACTACAAATTCCACAAAATCTCCAATACAATTATGCACTGGTGATAACGATGCCAAAGGCAGCACTTGTCAGTGGTTGTGTTAAAAGGTCAAATGGTACCTGATAATAATTTTTAAAAATCCATCTCTAGAAAGCCAGAAATTGAAATAATTTAATGAGCTATGATTTAATATGCTTATTAAAAGTTATGAGCTACAGAAGACTTGTTTTACAATGAACACAACTGCTAAATATTGGACGGTGTCCACTTGAATTAAACCACTAGTAGAAGCAGTGAATATACAGTATATGTGTCCTACAAAAAATTTAACAAAATATATCATCATATTTTAAGTCGCTTTGATGACTACAAACTGGTGGCTGTAGACATGCATGTTTTCAACTAAAAGAAGAGAAATAAAATCCAAGCCAATGAGTTTGTACCAGTCCTTTCAAAACTCAAACAGACTATGAAAGGTGGTAATTAAAACTAGCAAAGTTTTAATTATTGACTGCATGTAAACATTCACTGAATAAGGCACTATTTTCGGACGCAGGCACCCATGCGCTCTGTATAAAAACCGGCACATCTTTGTGTTGGTGCCGGGGCAAGTCCAATCTACCGTATTTGGGATAACTACTGCGCAACCTGGCATATCAGGCAATTTGGTAATAGAAGTAGGCTGCACTCGGCATAAAAATGGGTGCATCTTCATGTTCCTGCCAATACAAGTGTAGTTTAGTGTTTGTGAATTTGGTGGACGAGCTGATGCAACTGCCACAAATTGGTGACAAAAAATAGATTTGTTTTTAGACGCTCAAAAGGCTGGTCTAAATGGTGGTGCAGGTGGTAATTTCAGTGGCTTTTTATTGAGGCACAGCAAGACAGATTCGGTGCTCTGCGAAAGTATGTGATGAATGTCATCGTATTTCATTCATAAATATGACAACAGTGTGGGTTGATCCCTGTGAATTAATGTAGAAATCAATTAATTGAACAAATTATTATCACCATCATTTTAAGAATATTTTAATAGCAACCTTTGACTGTGTGGCCCAACTCTGTTAAGGGGGCTGTAGGGTGACACACGGACCCACGCATGACCGGGTGTGCAAGGTGGTCTCCAATTGCCCTGGTCTCATGCACAGCCGTCTGCATCATTCGCAAGGGGAGATTTTCTGCTTCTGCAATGTGCACTTCCACTGCCCCGATTTGAATGGGAATGAGGAGAGCTGCTCCCATTGGCTGGGAGATGGCAAACGCCCCGTTACGTCTAATTCCACCTGTGCAATACCAAAAGAAAGCACACTCTACCCATGACTGTGCTTTGCGCAAGACTTGCGCTGGGCATGACAATAGAGCCCTGAAACTGCAAACGGAGCATATTTGGCGTTTAAGTTAGTGTTTCATACATTGTACATTTCCCTGGATTGACTACCATTTAATTAAGGAGACATAATTGTCTTGGGCAAGCAACAAGTGTTGATTAAAACATAAATAAATTCTGAAAATGAAAACGTTAGTGTATGCATGCTGAGTATCATACAAAAATCTCTTCATATTACGTTCCAGGAAACCTTTCATTCAATCCATTTTCTAAAGCGCTATTCCTCATAAGGGTTTCGCATGAGTTGAAATCCATCCCATCTGACATTACCCGGTCGAGGGTCCGTTCTGGACAGGTTGCCAGCCAATCGCAGTCCAGCACACCTTTTTCCCCATAAAGATATTGCATTTTAATTATAAGCACATAAACAACACAAGTTCAAATAGATGAAACATGAACAGTGCATCACTTCACAAAAATGAGTCATAAATCAGTCTGACGGATATGAGTAATAACGCCACAGACACATTCATCACGGCACATAACATCTTTATTAGCTCTTTCCTTAGGACATACATATGTAAAATATGTGTGCAATGAGAGTGAGAGAGAGCAGTGCACAGAAAACAGAGTGTCCCCAGGGACTGCTCACTCCTGCTAGAGCGACCTGTCTGAAATAAATCATTCCATTTCCATGACTAACTTCTCTATCTCCCTTTAATCCAGTGTGGGAGAGAGTGAAGCAAGATAGGGGGGTAAGCTGTTTGCCTTCCTATTCGCCTGTGTGTCGCTTTAAGCCTTTGGTAACTTGAGTTCTCAAACTTTTTTTGACCCACTTAAATATAACAGTAAGCCCACGAACTGGGTTGTACAGTAGCAGCAGCGGGGGGAGGTATTTTGTCAGTAAACAATGTTGTTTTCAGTGAACTGTGAGGCAGCAATTCAAATAATCTCCACAGCTAAAGGTTTACCAAGGTCGATCACATAAATTCTTCTTCTTATGTCAACTGTTAGGATGGTGAAAGAGCATTGATGATGGCTGGATGCTTAGCGGTGGGCAAGCGATGGTGAACCCCTTCAAATTGTGTATTTCAACCTTTATGGAGCCAAGGCGTCCATTTTACATTACAATAATGTCTTGACACGCCGCCATACAAGAATGTCACAAAATGCGGGCTTGTTCCGTTAAACATGAATCTGAAATACTTGAGGAGCCATTACTCTGACGTATGAATGGCAACAGGTATTCAGGTTTACTGTCAGACGTGGGCATTCCGTCAGACTGGCGGACCGGTACGGCAGTGATGGAGGTCCATTTTGCTGACGATAGACAAATGACGAGACGCCATTTTTTAATTAATAAATAATAACGCTTGAACAAATGAAGTGAAATTGGATTGTTTTCCAATGCAGCCCTAATGATCTCTCATTGTACATTAGAGTCCCGCGGCACTCTGGTTGGGAATCACTGGTACAGTATATTGAGTACCGAGCAAATATTTTTGGGTAATTAATGTGTGTGAATAACTGTCTCATAATAGGTTTTGTGCTGTTGCAGCAATTTTCTGTGCGTGTTTGTGTCTGTTTCCTGTGAGTTCTTCAGATATATGGTTCCGTCACGTCAGCCCCTAGTTTGTCATTCATAAATCCTAGTGCAGGGGATGACAATCGGCGGCTCTGGAGCCACATGCAGCTCTTTCATCCTTCTGTTGCAGCTCTGCGTGGCTTGGGAAAATAAATGAAAAGTGTCCGAATGAAGTACATGTTATTTGTCTCAAAAACGTGCACCATGTCTTCCTAGTAAATCAAGGTTTTGGGCCACTTTCATATGTGGTCCTGGATCGGATACCTACCGGATTTTTGCAATGCGACTGCAGTCTGAACCGTAAGGTCGCTTATATCCGACACTGACGTAATTCGAGCCCAAATTGTGTTCCGCGTGGGCGGAAGGAAACACGTGAAACATGAAGCACAAAGTGGACATTTATGGTGATAGTAGTAATTCAGCCATTTCTCAGATCGGCTCATTTTTTTACGCATTTTGGTTATTTTTTTACATTTGGTTATGACGTGACATCATCTTTCGTGATGTATCCATGAAATGAGATTAAAAAGCCTCGCCTCATCATTTCCCCCAACTACTGTATTTCTACCTCCTACCGAATCGCTCCACTGTAGAAATGCCCCGGCACGCTGTGCCACAATTACCTCCGTAAACACTACATCGTGAGTGATGTTGTCTCTTCTTCTGCGCATGTGGATCACTTTGGGGACACATATGGTCACACACGAAAGAGACCATGGTCGCATTTATAATGTAATATGAACGCTTACACACAAAAAAAATCAGATTTTTTTTTAAAAAGACGGCATCATACAGTCCTGCCTAAAGATGAAAGTGACTTCCGACAGCCCCTATTTGGTTCAGGAGCAGAAGTCCCATTAACCAGGTAAAAAAATATTCAGGCAGTTATTTTGCAAATATTTATATTCATTGTTCAGTGAAATAGTGCTCTTTTTTTGACTGTGTTTTTAAATTCAGGCATTTTTGTTTGCTAGATGGATTTAAGTTCAGCTTTTTAATTAATTTGAAAGAGACCTTCAACTCTTCGATTTGTTTTTCTAAGAGTTCAAAATGTGTTCATTTAATAAATAAAATAAAATGTTCTAAAACATGGATGGACTGCATGGATTTCATAAGCTATGTACTATTTTACAAGTGTAAAAGAAAAAAAAAGAAAAAAAAATATATATATATATATATATATATATATATATATATATATATATATATATATATATATATATATATATATATATATATATATATATATATATATATATATATATATATATATATGTGGGCGGCAGAGTGGTTGACTGGTTAGCACGTCCGCCTCACAGTTCAGAGGTCGTGGGTTGGATCCCGGCTCCGGCCTCCCTGTGTGGAGTTTGCATGTTCTCCCCGTGCCTGCGTGGGTTTTCTCCGGGTACTCCGGTTTCCTCCCACATTCCAAAAACATGCATGGTAAGTTGATTGGACACTCTAAATTGCCCCTAGGTGTGATTGTGAGCGCAGATGTTTATTTGTCCCTATGTGCCCTGCGATTGGCTGGCAACCAATTCAGGGTGTCCCCCGCCTACTACCCGAAGACAGCTAGGATAGGCTCCAGCACGGCCGCGACCCAGTGTTTACTTTTCTGTGGAAAACCGGGGGTCGAAATGGCTTTTTGAGTGTTCAAGGTTACCGACCCCTGGCCTAGTGGATGCGACTGTCAATCCTTTTTTTTTTTTCATTGGACTATGGGGAATAGCCCTATGAAACGTGGCCAGGTTTATGTGTGACAGTATCAGGAATATGAGCAATTCTGTTGGTTTGTCTACACATTGGTTTACCTTTCTATGATGAATTATAAAGCTCTCTGCTGTATGATCAATTTATAACATTGCTGTTGTCAGAATGCACAGCTATAAATAAGAGAGTTCTGAAGTGCTCCTCGTGTGTAGCCTACAGTACTTTAGTAGTTGATGCTCATTCACTTTTTAAACAAACAGCCACTGGGAAAATGTTAAACTTTTCCTGACAAATTCCAACCTGTGTGTATTAAGTAGGTTCGCAGAAGAAGTCCAGTAGAATGGCAGGTGACATTTAGGGTTCACATATTTGCAAGTCCTATGAACAGTTATGCTGTTCGCACTACTAACACATACTGTGAGTCTGCAGCATGAAAAGTGCACATAGTGCATAAGAGATCAGTTGACCCTGTCAGACATTCCTCAAAACGATTGACACGGCATGCCTGGAAAGCTGCACTTTGGAACACTTTAATTAGTGCTGACAAGACAATGTTCCCCGCCTAGCACAAGTTTCCCTACCTCACAGAGCTTGGAGAGCCGTCACTCTTTTATGTTGTGATCAAGTGCAGGAGATATTTGTCAACCGTGATGGATAAACTCTTCATCCCTCAGTGAACAAAACAATCTGAATCACTCTGCAAACAAAGCAGACAGGTGGTGGGAAAAAAAAAATGTAAATTTGACGTTTTTCACCAGTCACTCACGTGCACATAAATCATGGCTTGATGCAAGCACTCCCGACACGTTAAAGCTAGTTCTGCAACAATACAAGATGTCTCATTTTAAACTGCGTATAATCAATTACAAACACAGATGCAAACACAGTGAGACACACAGCAATTTGAGACCATGTATGTGTAGAATGATATTCTGTTTGTATAGCAGCATACTATACAGTACATGCTTGTTATGTCGGTTATCAATGAGTAATTCCAATAATTTCTATGCAGTCAGCCATTTTCAGTATTGTTAGTGGAGCATGCTAGAGAAAGGGTCTATACATTCTTTGTCAAAAAGTCGCAAGTGGAAAGATTTGCAACAAACGTCGACTCCAGTCCAATTCATATGACTCGATTCCCCCACCCTTGTCATGAATATAACATAGACATGGGAGATATTGTCCATTACCTTCGATGGCATAATTTTCAGTTCAACGGCACGTAGATCATGTGAATATTGATTATACCCCACAGTTGACATTTGACGGTACTTAACTCTAGGCTACTATGTTAAAGTCATATTTGATAGGATGCAGATGGCTCTAATAACACAAATTAAATATATTAGAGAAAAACAGGCAGCTAATCTTCTTCCAAGCCAACAGATGTCTGTGTCAGATGACCTGAAGGTGTTTAATGATGAAACAGAAAACATTGGCAAACTGGCTAACAGCCTTTGTACTGACAGCAGTAATGTTGCCATCACTCTAATTAGGCAGCAGGTATGTCTGGCTCTTCAAACTTCATCTACATGCCAAAGGTGTTTGACATCACATTGCTACTTTGTCAGTGCGCTTACTGTCTGTCACATTCTGGGGTTGTATAAAGCAGTAAGACTTAATTTTGCTTTTATTAGTTATGCAGCTTGAATAGGGTTGGTCGTTGGAAAAAAAAATTCTTGGTTGGTTGAACTAACTATATTACTGGGAACTAATTCTGACAAGAGCTATTTACGAAGCAATCAGACCTTGTAGCTGTTTCATCAGGGCCGACTCGCTCTTTAGGCAAGAAAGGCAGGTGGTAAGGGGCTGGCGCCGTGGACAATTAATTTCAAGTCAAAAGGAAAGAAGAGTGCATTGAAATTAATATAAACAATTTATTGCTTTTGCACTGTGTAGGTAGCTTATGTGACATCATTCATTCAGCAAGACCAATGTCACCAAAAATAACTTGAATAAAGGAGCAAAATGGTGTTTACCGGTAGATGTTGTCAATATGTTAAGAATTAAGGGAGTTCTGACATTTTAAAGAGTGTGCAAAATGACACTTTTTTCTGAACATGGAAGAGCTAGATTCAAATTTAAAGCAATGCCCAAATAATTCAACTACAAATGGTAGAACCAAATACCTGATTGGTATACTGCTTGCTCTCCGTGTGGGGAGGGGCAAATTTATTGATGTGACCCCAGAGAACTTTGTAAACAGGCCAAAATTGTGTCCAGAGTGCACGGAAGAACAAAGAGGAGTCAAAATGGGATGAAGAGAGGTCAAGTTGTCGTTCCTTTTGGTTTGTCAAATTTGCCGTCGCAGCAAGTCTCTCGCATAATTTGTTTGACAGTAACGAAACAGCCATTTGAATTTATGAATTTATATCGCACATGCAAAAAAAATGTAGTTTAAAAAAAAAACACAAAATAAATGTAATTCACTTGATTCACAGATCAATAACAGTCCTGCTTTGGTAGCAATCCCTAACATTTCAGGATAGGTAAAAAACTCGTTCAAATAGAACACCACCATCTGACCCATATGAGCCAGGTAACCCAAAAGATTGTGGTCTGGAAATCACTGGAAAATGAAAGATGATTAGATGAGAAAGCTCTTCAGCCTAACTAAAGGTAAAGTCTTGAGAGTGAAAATTTGGGATCTTGTCCCACACTAGTTTAAAAATATATATATTCATTATGAAATCAGTGTTAAATAATTCAGAATAGATTAACAACAATATTTCTTCAGTAATGGGAGCCCATGCTGTTTCGGTCATGACCATCTGTCCATCTGGCTTTAAAACAACAACAAACAACAGTCACTTCACCCTCTTCCTGTGTTTTCTCTTGGACATTAGGGATACTTTCATTTTCATCCTACTCATGAGAGTTCCTGCTCACACAAACATTCTATTTTTAGTGTTCACCTTTAGTGAGGTGAGCTGCTCCCTAATGTTTGCTTCTGATATAATCCACCTTTTTTCCATCACACTCAATAATTCTTCTACCAATGTAAATGTCAAGGTGATAGTGTTCATTTCCATTGGAATTATTGCATACCAAAGGTACGTTTGAATAATATGTACTTTGCTTCCAGTAATTCCACGTTGTGCCACTTTAAGATTTAAAAGTGCTACACATTGATGACATTCAGGTGAGGCAGATGCTGTGTGATGGAATCACACTGCAGACACACTAAAAATCTGTGACCTCAACAAATGTAAACTGCACAGTTTTACAGATTTAAAAAAAAATAATAATTACATTAATAGGCCTATTCTTGTACATTTCCATGTGTTCCTTCTTAAGCATATCCCTTTATTTGCAAATATTAGCACCGGTGTTTTAAACTAAATTTACAGTATCAATAACTAATAAATGCCGTCAGCTGTTTAACATTACTGATTTTAGCGCAAACTGAAGTTTTCAGTGCTACTCAAAGTGAACATGTGTCTGCTAATTAACTCTGAAATATAAAACATTTGTGACTTTTCCAACCAGATAAACAACTGTAATAGGGCCAGGTTGAATTTATATTCTCCACAGTTATTCAGGGTGAAATCCATTAATTATTTGTAAAAATGTTTTATCACTACATTTCAGTGTCTCACCGCTTCATGATGTGTGTGGTACAGAGAGCACAATAAATAAAATAGAAAACTACTTTGCGGAGTCTTGCGGATAGTTTTATAGGACTGCGCCACATCCAATAAATTTCAACAAACCTTTGAGTAATGCAGCAACAACAACAAAAAAGCATCAAGAATCCATTACTTCCTTGCAGTTAAATATTTACAGATGATGTTCTTATAACAGTAAATAAAGCAGTAAATGACTGTTTGACAAACAAATCTGGACATCTTGTTTTTATCATGCACACAGGCAAAGTCACTAGAATATAAAACATGTAATAGAACATGTTTATTTACAGAGATGCCTCAATGGACATAGTTTAGTTCTTGTTACTTTTAAGACCAAATAAAGAACAGCCAAATCACACTACCGCAGGCCAGTGTGATTATATCATCCGTATTTGAGTTCTGTATGTATAGTGGAGTATAGTGAGCAGAAATCTTAGAATAGTAGACAAAATGACAAGTTTGACGGTTGTATATTTTGGTTCTTATTTTTAAATAGCTGTAGTCATTTGTGTGTTAGCTTATTTGAAAGCCATTAAAACAAAAAATCAATTCTGGGCAGGGAGCTTTCATTTACTGCTATTCAAGTCTGTAAATGTATACACACTTAATTATAAAGCCCTAAAGCGGATAAATAGTTGAAATTGGAAAATCATTAATGGCCACAAACAATCCAGAAACAAATATTACAAGAACTAAAATAAATCAAACCTACTTGCCAGTCTTGCCTCTGGCAAGAAAATGTAATTATCCTTGTCTACAGTTTATTATTTCAATTCTTCGCACATCAGCAGTAAAACAGCATGCGAGATTGTTTTAGTTACACCAACAATATGACCCCTGATGTGTGCAGCGTGCTAATAATTTTCTCACTAAGAAGGCTTTGAGCTCCATTATTTTCACCATCATTTTTGAGAAAATTTGCATCCAAATAATCTTCAAGCAGACCACTTTGCCACTGACATACAATAACCAGATAACAACTTTTCACCAAACTAATGTCTTCAATTACAATTATTGCGACACTGTGTCCTCCACGTGTCTTATTTGATGCAAAACATATGAAACTGATGACATCCATCATCATCTACTAAACACGCATTCGTCAGGCTACTGTGTGCAGGATGGACACAGATGGGGGGGGGGGGTTGAATATCATAGGGATGTGTCTTAATTAAGTGGCAGCATCATCCACACCAATCCGAACCTGCTTTATTTCAAGCACGTTTGGCCTCGATTTCCCGAATTTCAGACAAACTGCAAACCAAACAAATAAAATAAATTCAAAGAGACCTTAATACATTTCAACTACCGGAGGAAATCAAACGAGTGCACTAAAACTACAAGCTACCCCCATACAGTAATGGAGACATGTGGCTGTATTCTATTTTAGGAAACTTTAGTGGCTGCACAGATAATATTTTGCTTCTAGGCTTGGCCCAGATGTAAGGCTAGTGCTGTGAGTACATTGCCGATCTTAGGAAAGCATCAGCTGGCATCTCACTTGCCGGGGAACAAAACCACTAAGAAAGTAAGGGAGATGTCATTTTTTTCATGAATACAAGTGTCAAAATGTCAAGGCATGTAATCCGTTTAATAGGTGAGACGGTCTTTGGCTAGAGTTTGGCCCGACTCCAGAATCAAAAGCAAGGAAAGTGCTTACTTGAAGTTGTGGAGGTGAATGCTGAGTTCTGATCCCACTCTCCTCCTCCGTTACTGCGGCTCTCCGGTATACTCACTCTCCTTCTATCTGCCCCATGTAGAGGATTATCTTGGTATCAGTATGGATTTGCAGCACTGTACAGTATATCCTCAGTGGCATGTTCCATTTTACTTAATGCAGCACACTTTAAAGCACGTTGCCAAGGGTGTCGAGGGGGCAGAGGGTGTAATTAAGAACAAAAGCATCTTAAGGTGACTACAAATCCTCACTCTGCCTATCCCTGGTGATGTATTTCCGCTCTAATAAGATCCATTCCATTCAAATAAACCATGGTATCCGAATTTGTGGTGCACAGATGTGCGGGCATGTGTGGACTTTATTGAGAGAATTCAAAACATATAATAGACACTGGCGACGGATGGTTCGATAGATGGATGGATCGTGGATGGAAAGATTTTCAGCAAATGTGGTTGAGATAGATAGACGGACAGACCGAGAGACAGATAAACACTGCAGATAGATAGTCACATATACGCCGTTCAGCAATTGCCGTTATTTCTTAACCAATCAAATTACAGATTCAGACAAACTCGGTCCTAGCATGGGTATCAAACTCATTGTTTCATCGGAAGGCCGTTATGACTGTGAACCCAGATAAATATATGATCGCCTTGTGATCACACGTACATAAAAAAATGATGGATAACTAGTTTTGAAATCACAAGTCAGTAAATTGTTCAACTTATTTTCAAGTTATGTCAAATCGGGGATTGATGAAAAGAAAGTCTTGCGAGATCTCAATGTTGTTAAAAGTGAAGGCAATTTGCAAGAAACATGAAGTCTCCACATGATTTGCTTTCATGGACTACATCAAATGTCATGAGCCAGATCTGGCTTGAGTTTGCCACATGTGGCTTAGAATGACATCAACATTTTCCCATCCACTGATTAAATATTCTTTCGATTTCAGTAGATGACGGAGGAGGACGAATGTGGTCATTTTAAAATTTATTTTCTTGGGGGATGCTTCAATAAAAAGTGACATTGCAAGCATAGGTCGGCCAACACTGATGCTGGCTAGTTTGTTTCAACCTGGAAAATGATTTATTGAGCACTTCCAGTGTAGCACATATGAGAGCTACAGCTAGAGTAGCTAGCTCTGATCACACGGCTATTTAACTTACTAGCTCAGAAGAGAAAAGAAGGAGGGGATGGATTTTATGATCTATAAATAATCATCCTCTCTGGTGAGTACGATGTATTTTATATAAAGTTTTTATGCTTGGTCATGCTATTAGATAAATATTGACTGGGAACTTTACCAAAAGATAATATAGTGTAGGTTTGAAGTTCTTTGGGTTAAAGGGTTAACTATATTTCTTACTTTATTATTAGGTGGCTGTGGTCCAGTTGATAGTGGGTTGCCTGGTGACTGAAGGCTCGCCGGTACGAATCCTGGGTCTGACTGTCAACTGTTGAAGTGTCCTTGACACTGATCTCGAACTTGCTCCCAGTGGGCCTGGCAGTGCCTTGCGCGGCAGCAACATGTAATGTGTATGTGTGAAAAGGGAGAATGTGAGTCAGTGTAAAGTACTTTGGGCAATCATATGGTGTAGATCAGCGGTGTCCAAACTTTTTGCAAAGAGGGCCAGATCTGGTGAGGTGAAAATGTGTGGGGGCCGACCATTCAGCTTCAATTTGCTCAAAATATTCACGGCATTTGTTACCAGTCACCTTGTTGTAGCTTGCTTGTTTCGTCTGGACTCTTGATATTGAATTTCTTGAAAAAAGCCACAGTCTCTTGGCGAACTCGGCAGACACAGTTGTTTTGTATATCTTTGAAAAAATGTGACATTTTCCACTTATCCTGGAAGCAACACCCTCTTATGTCAACAGACTTTTACTTCGCTACAGTCTCTATTTTAGTAATGGCCTGGAAACGACTACACAAAAGGCCGACTTTGAGAGTGGTGTGTTTGGAGAGGCAGAGCTCGCTCGGAGCATATTTCCGAAAGTACCCGAGAGTGCAGCCACAGGTCTGATCATCTGGTGGTTATATATAAAATGCCTTTTTTTTTTTCACATGTTTATTTTGTACTGTGGTCAACACCACTGCTGGGCCACTCATTGTTCATTTTATTCCAGAGGCTGTGGGCCGGTCGAAACATTTGGACATGGGCCTCATTTGGCCCCTGGGCCGGACTTTGGCTATATTGTCTGGTGTAGATAAAGCGCTATATACTGAGGGGCTCATAAGAGGTGCACAGATCCACATGAATGACCACTCAACAATTGAAAATTGCACATGAGTTCAAGTCTGTCACTACCTATTTGCGTACCAAGCACCATGCATTTCCAGTTCTATTTTTTGGGAGAGAGTTAGACGGGGGTGAAGTTTTGTTGTGTCATTTGCAAACAACTTGTTCAAAAGAATAAATCTTCTCAGTGCACGCGATGGATGACCTTACGAAATGATTATTCTTTCTCAGTTCAGTTGAGCTCAGCCGTGAGTATGTGTGGCTCCAGTCGGCATCATCCTCATCATGTTCATCACATGATCACGACGGTCACAAGTTGCATCTTGGTTAAACAGTTGTAAACAATTTAATCCACTCACGATACTCCCAGCCCGGTAAGTGGATCTGCGTAGGAAATTAGCCAGCTAATGACCTTTAAATAATGTTTATGAGTGCACTGAGTTTATTATTTTTGGGAGACAGGGGTGGATCGAGGGAATGGGTGAAGCTCTTTAAAAGAATGAGGACGGACGGGGTCAAAGGACGATCAATACTATAAGTCAGGGTTGAGCATTTTTCTAAGGGGCCATGTGAGAAACACCAACATGCTGACTTCCATTCTTTTTATAAAGCAGTAAATTATACTCTTAAGCTGTGACATGCGGTATATGTTATAATTAGGAAATTAAAATGAAATAAAAAACTGTTAATAAATATAATCAGTGACAAATACTGTATAATCGAGTCGCTACCAAATTTCAAGCAAGTCAAGTCATGAAATCTTGCTCAATAAAACATAAATTGGAATAATATTAACATAGTTTTTTCCCTGATCCTACTACAAAGAGTACATTAACTCTATAAATGTAATTAACATTTACATCTCTGAAAATAACAAGAAAAACAATTAACTCATAAAATTCATGTCTACACTTGAATTATTTAGATTCTAAAAATCTAAAAAATCTTCTAAAATTTAGAAGAACGCATGTTATGTTTTTCAGTCCAACGTTTATATGAGTGGCACTTTGTTAATGTGATAAATAAAGTTGATAAATATTGAAATATGCTGAGTGAGGGCGTAAATGTGTATAATCATCAGATTTTCATCAGCTCTGCACCATTCGTAGATTTTTTTTTCCAATATATTAAAAATTATTCTTTTTTTTCCCTCTCTTTGTTTTTGGGGTCTTTTGGGGGCATAAACACCTATTTGTCTTGGAAAATGTACATTGGAGCTTTATCAGCATTTTTGTAGATTATTTTGGATATACAGTACCAAAAAATATCTTGTTTTTTTCCTCCAATGCATTTTAATACCTCAGATATACGCAGATTTTCGCTATCGCCTTCATGTGAGCCAGTCGTTCGGCACGGGCATCCTTTGCACGTCACGCACAAATTTCCAAATTTCTGTCAGCCCCCAAAATATTTTACTGGGCATGAACTACGTCCATTAGGAGGGTCCCGAAATGAAAACTTGGGTAAGGCCACAATTTTGTCAAGGAAGGCTTTGCTTGGATTGCATTTTCCATATTACTTAGCAAAATTGTAATGTGATAGTGATGGTATTAAGAGGTTGATTTGGTCACTTAATTTTCTACTGTAGGCCCAGGTCTGAAATGCATTGCCCATCATTTGTTATTTTTTAAAATTATTTTAGGATGCATAGATTTATTATTTTAGAATGCATACATAAGAAAGTTTATACAAAGGTTCCATTGTATCTTGGTCCCTTGGCCTTTCAACAGGTCGGCCAGCTACACATTGCTCATTATTACGGTTGCTATAAGAAATTTTGGCTACCTTTTCCACATGCAAATAGGATTCAATTGCCCTCAGGGTTACTGAGAAATTCACATCAGACTTTTCATGCTCTTCAATTTATTTCTGAAACGAAACCAATGTTATCATGGTGTAAACATTTAGTTTCATCAGAAGAAATATAGCTTGCTTGATATTGTATAGATTCCTTCTGTGTAGTTAAAAAAAAAAAAACAGCTGTTCTCCCTCTATCTTCCTCCACTCACAGCAGGTGTTGCTAGGCAACAGCTCATTTCTGAATCAGAATATTAATATTCACACAAAAACAATGTTCTATACAGTTTTTTTTAGTATTTCTCTCCCAACTATATACTGTAACATAGGTCATGTCTGGGTTTGAAGTCAGATCTCAGTTGACATTAGAAGCTCCAGCAGATTAAGCTAAACAGCTGTCTCTGCCAATTTATGTTTTTTAACAGCCCAGCACCATTGCAAAGATGAATCCTGCTTTTCACTGAACAACTTCCAATGAGGCTTTATTTAATCTTGTCTTCCTTAATCCTCTGTTCATCATCCCACCTGCTGTGGCACTACTTAAAATTAAAGAATTCACGCTAAATGCATCATATTTCCATTCCACGCTACATTACCTTTTGTGCAGGTTCCAGCAAGGTTTGATTTGATTTTAGAGATTATGTTTGATGTTCTTTACAAGAAAATACTTGAATAATTGAAAATGCAAAGGATGTTCCGAAGATTATGACAGAACCTATTTATCTCACTGTTTCTTTGCATTACTTTGCAGTAGCTTATGGAATCATGAGTCAATGTCAAGCCCAGGGCTGGTTCTCGGCAGACATAAATGAGGGAGCCGGCCGTAATGTGAAGGGGGCATCGTGCATACATCGTGAAAACCCCCTGACTACATTGAGGGCTCAATTCCCCAGGGGAGTAATTACTCAAATACTCAAATATTATCTACCAATTTTATCTTATTAATTGGCCATTAAGTTTCTGTGAGTCTCGAACCTATTTCAACCTAGTAACAAAAAACAAATAAATAAATAAATAAATAAATAAATAAATAAGTAAATAACAAATAATTGCCCTAAAACCAGCATACACGACCAGGGTTTGGGCGTGGGTTTGTGTAAGGGACTGGCACACACAAATCATTTGTCGTCAGTATGTCTGTGTTTTGCAGCGAGCACTCGCATCATGTAGGCTACTCATTCGTAAATGAGAAACGTTCCTGTGAAATGCTCACACTTGGAAAAGTAAAGTATAACAATCTCTGGTTGTCATAAAAATTGATGTTCTTTGAGCGTTAGCTTTTTTTAAATTTTAATTATTTAACAAGCATCTCACAACATAAATTGCTAATATGCAGAGGTGGCCATTTTCCAAAGTATACCGGTTTGTCATTTGTCATCCGTCAGCAGCCTGGGTACCCATCTGTCACCCGTCAATCGGTCTATTTTTCAAGCAGGACCAAACTGTAGTCGTCCGTCGGTTAGTCCATTATGTTATTTTAATTGTGCTTCCTCCAGTAAACGTCAAAGATCACAAGAAATTCTCTGTAAAACTGTCTCTGTATTCAAAGGTACATTATTACCCCTTAGCTCATTAATTAGTTGTTGCTCTTAGCCTGAATAAGACATGATTCTTTGGCCCATACTTCCACCTGCTGTGCATATAAAGTTAATGCAGTTCACGTTTCCGTCTCTCGTCAGCAAAATGGGCGCCTGTCAATGATGGACTATGAGGTGTGTTCGGACTTGACTAGGTTAATTATGGTTACACAGATAGACGAAAATCCACTTCTGTCTGTGCTTAGTCCGTCTTTTTTTTAAAAAAAAGTACATTTCCCATCTAGCATCTAACGTCAGCAAAGCGGACATCCGTCAGTGACGGATGGACGGACCGGTCCGTCGGTCAGATGGAATTCCCACCTCTGCTAATACGCATTTAATGGAGCTTCAGTGCATCCACAAAGTTTTAACCCTTCAGCTGAGCCTGCCTCAATGAGGGAGAGAAATCTCGCTACTTATAGGCTCTAATCATACAAAATGTCAATTGGATGTTTACCTGGGCACGGTCTCACTGCAGACAATAGATCACAAACCGGTGTCATAAACAGCCAGCGCAAAGCACAGTTGTTTCGAAGGAGCAGTTTGTTTGAGGGGTTTTTGCCCATGCATATAGTCAGCGCTCGGCAAGTCGCCATTTCACCTTTTGTTTAGTCTAAATTGGGCATATTTTGTTGGTGTTTTTAATTGTGCAAAACGTGATGTCAGGATCAGTGTGCCTTCATAATAAAATTATCATTTGGGTTATCTAATTTCTGAAAAGGTTGGATATAATGTGTGCAATTAAACACAACTCCAATTTGTTACTAGGCTACTGCAGTTTTATTTTCATTTTGTTAAGAAACAAATTAATTGAATCCACGAGAGTATGTAACAATAATTGATTTTGGATTGATTAAATGAGGATTATGTACTGTATCATCCCCTTCTCTTCATTTCAGCAGTCCCAAAGAACAGGAGTGACTCAAATTCAGGCATCATCACGTGAAGTAGCGTAATTTTCTTGGCAGTAGACAGAAAGAATGTGTGTGTGTATGTGTGTGTGTGTGTGTGTGTGTGTTTTATGTTAAGAGAATATGATTGGGGCTGGTCACAATCATTCTCTCTAATCCTCCATATGATGCCATTATCCATTTTTACTGTGCTAATAGTCTTGAATGCATCATGCATGCAAGTGCAGTAGTGCTGATCGATAACTCATGCAGGCTTTGCCGTCATGATGACATAAACAATCAAGATGATGTGGTGATCATTGCTTGCTAAACTGGAGCTCTCAAATGAGATAGGCTAGTCGGTTACGACTGTTGCAGTTCCTCGCCTGCCAGCTCATCAAAGCAAAGAAAAGGGCAGAGGAGATTGCTGCCACTGCCAAGCATGGCTGCCAACGCAGGTAGCCACCTGTTTAGCAAAAGACACTCCTGATGCATCTCACAGCAACTATCCCTGCAGCTGAGTTACACTCCTACAAGCTGTGCATGGCGCGATATGCTATACAGTAGATTTACATCGCTTGTCTGCTTCAGACTTGGCCAACATGGAATCATTTCCATTTTTTATGCGTTGCATTTGGATTGTTTACATCAGCAGGTTCATCCATTTTGTTTGCACTCTTTAGCAAGGCCATAAACTGAAAATGACTTATCCTACTCCAGGTTTCCAGACACACCTCTTTCTAAATTTCATTCATTCATTCATTATCCATACCGCTTATCCTCACAAGAGTCGCGGGCGTGCTGGAGCCTATCCCAGCTGTCTTTGGGCAGTAGGCGGGGGACACCCTGAATTGGTTGCCAGCCAATCGCAGGGCACACAGAGACAAACATCCGCACTCACAATCACACCTAGGGGCAATTTAGACAGTCCAATCAACTTACCATGCATGTTTTTGGAATGTGGGAGGAAACCGGAGTACCCGGAGGAAACCCACGCAGGCACGGGGAGAACATGCAAACTCCACACAGGGTTGCCGGAGCCGGGATTGAACCCACGACCTCTGAACTGTGAGGCGGGCGTGCTAACCAGTCGACCACCGTGCCGCCCCTTTCTAAATTTGTGTTATCATTTTCCAAACATTTCAAAACAATTTGATGTTCTCAACTTTACGAGGACTATTTGGGGATGTCATTTTCTGTTCTACAAAACAGGGTGCATCCAGTCAAGGCCGCAAGTGAGTTGGAGCTGAGTTGGAGTGCACCCTGGACTGGTCACCACTCAATCGTAGTCCACATATAAACATTCAGCCCCTGACACTCACAGTCACACTGATGGGAAATGAAGAGTCTTCAGTTATCTTAAATGCATGTTTGTGGTGTGTGGTAGGAAGCCAGAGAAAACCCAAGCTAGCGGGGGAATATGCAAACCCCACCAGAATGGCCTTTCTGAGATTCAAAGCCAGGACCTCTGACTGTGGGGTAGATGTACTAACCACGTGTCACTGCCCGGGCCCTGAGAATGACATTTTTAATAAAAAAATACTGGAAATATTGATTCCTTAAAGTGAAAGTCAACCCAAACATTTTTTTTATCAAGAATATGTTCTATGCAAGCCCACTAGTTGAAACAAGGCATTCTGATAAATATTGTGTTTGTCTAATAAGAGTTAAGCCACCTGTTACTAGCCATCTCCGGGGGAGGCCATTTTGTCACTTCTGTAGACTGACCTGTTTTCTGAAGTTGAGCCATGATTGGTGGTTACCTCAGGCCTGAGCAGTTGTGATGTCATTTTCAGTCGACAGAAGTGACAAAATGGCCAACCCATGACATGGCTAAAAAGGGGTGCATTTTGCTGCTTAATTCATATTACACAAACGCTGTATTAATCAGAATGCCGTGTTTCAACTAGTGGGCCTGCTGGGAATATATTCTTGAAAAAATGGGTTTGGGTTGATTTCCACTTTACTTAATGATCATATTATATAGTTGATATCATCACATTTTATTTGCCCGACAAGTTGGTTGACTTGATTAGAACAGTGTTTCTTGTTTACCAACCACACAGACCAGCACTGAGGAAGTAAAACAGTGTCCTCCTCTCCTTTCTGCCTAAAGGGCAACATTGGCTGACATCAGCATGTTGTTTTTATGCACCACCTATTGAAAGAACAGCTTTCAGGAATTGCTGTCCATTCACTCCAAATTGCACACATTGTGTCAAGGTGACATACGTCTCGATTGGTCTCTTGTACTTGGCTGTTTGTAGTTAAGTGTGTTCTGCCCTTGAGCATTAAAGCACAGCGTTTAGCAGCAACTAAGATTGGTTTATGACTGAATGTGTAGAGCTCTTAGCTTCAACGGTTCAAATCCAATCAAAACCTAACACATACATATTCAATGGTTGCCATGACTGCCTCACAGTTCTGAGGTTCGTGGCCCTTGCCTTCCTTTATAGAGTTTACATGTTCTCTCCATGCTTGTGTGTTTTTTTTTTAGGTTCTCCTTCAACTAGTGACCCTAGTAAAAATAACCAGAGCTGGTAGGGGTGTAACGGTATGCTAAAATCATAGTTCGGTTCGGTTTCTTGAAACTTCGGTTCGGTACATTTTCGGTACAAAAAAAACACAAGGTTATTTGCAAAGACAAGGTGTCATTACAGTACATGTATACACTTTTTGTGATGAAAAAAAAAAATAGTTACAATTATTGCTAACTATATTAAAACTATTTTATAATGGATAAAATACAATAACTTTAAAACGTCTTTATGAAATTATATACACTTTTTAGGCATTAAAATCGTTGAATATTCAACAGCATATCGTCGCTGTCATGTGAAAAACACTTATCTCCATTTTTTTTCATTTTCTTATTTTTACATGTATCACGTTTTCGTGTTACAGACATCGCATTAAAGTGAAAATTAAAAAAGTTTCCAAAATTGGAGATAAGTTTTTCACAGGACAACGACGATATGATAAATCTCGCTATTTAAGTTGAAGTTTTGGGTAAAAAAGACTGCTTTCTTCCTCGTGGAAGAAACATTCATAGGCGAATGATGCTGTTTGAAGTGCGTTATTATGTTAGACGAGTCATGTGAAAAAGGTTTCTCTGCTTGCTCAGAAAAATGTTGGTTCTTAATTAGACGTAATCCTCCTTGTTTTATGAGTGTGTTGAGCAAGTTTCTGGATGTGTGCATTTTATTTCACAACAACCCTAACTGTGGATGATATGACAAACAATGACTTCTCAGTTACAGATAAGGTTCCAAGGATGCGTCGGTGCACACGTACACGTACGTGGGTACAGTTTCGCATTTACATGTGCGCATGTCGACAGGTGTGAGCGTGTACATGTGTGAGCGAGGGCTGGTCTGAGCCAAAATGCCCTTGCTAATGTTGAATAACCTGGTGTAATGAGCCACTGCTACAGTAAGGCCTTTAATATGGATCTTTTAAGAACACGCTTTAACAACATGTTCTCTTTATGGGATTGTTTATGGATGAGAGAAGTGTAACACCAAAGTGCAACCAACATGAAGGAATTGCATTTGTGCCTTTGGCAACTGAGGCACCAGCACTATTAAGGTCTACGCTTGAATAGTTAAAAACGTTAAGCCTATGTCTTTTCCTAACCACCTCAGTGGAAAACATGATGTGGTCAAGAGAAGATGAGAATTCATGAAGAATTAAGATGATGACTGTGAAATTGCGAGAACTGGGCTCCAATCTCTCCAATTTATTAAACCACTGCGGATGGTTTAGTACAGTCTGCTGTGGTGAAAAAACAATTTTCCTACAGGAACTAATGCATTATTACTTTATTCATGTAACCCAAGAAGAAATTAACAATGCATGTAATTAAAGTAGAATTACAATTTCTCCCAAAATTGTACAAATAAAAATGTAATTGGCAGACACTTAGTAATGTAGTGTTTTACTCATCTGACTTTCATGCTTGGGTTTGAGTCTCGGTCATTCCCATTCACAAAACGACCTGCAATCATTGTTTGCATTCCTCAATCAACAAGCTAGGTCTCCAACTACTCTTGTTGCTTGTTTGTCAATATGTGCCTTGTGATTGGCTGGCAACCAGTCCAGCGTTACCCCGCCTCTCATCCAAAGTCATCTGGAATAGTCTCAAACTCACCTGCGATCCTAATGAGGGTAGATGGATTATTTCGACACAGTGAGAGATCAATAATGACTCATTGTGTTTGCAAGTGTCATGTGAGAGGAATCTCCTTAAAAAGTGGTCAATTTGACCGCAGCCCCTAGGTTTGATATTTTAGGAATACTCCCCACATTTCAAGATGAGCATTCTCCCATCTTTCTATCCACCTTTCATGTCTAACAGGTGTTATGAGAACCTTGATTATGGACAACAACGGTCACGTGGCAAACCATCTGTTTCACAGCTTGCCGATGATCCATTCAACCTGGCAGTCTCCTCATAGAACGAAGCTCCTCTGAGCAGAGATTTTCTTAAAGGGGGCATTTACAATGACGCAATACAGGTCGTTTTCGCTTTCTTCTTCTTTTGCTGCATTTATTACACTTTTTGAATGCGGTAGAGATCCCGTAACTACAAACTAGCATCTGATGGAACCTGCTAGAAGCAACAAATGGTCAATACTGTATTTAAGGGGGCTAAACCTATCAGTCGGAATATTTGCATTAAATCATATACAAAATTACAAGTGAAACTAAGAATGGCAGTTCCCATGAAAATATTGTGTGGCTGCTGAAGAATGCCAATATCAGAAATGAATAGAGAACCTCTCTATAACGCATGAAAATAGATCAGAGTATAATTATAATTATCCCCCTCCTAGGCACTGTTCCAGCATGGGGATGACATCAGAGCCATCTGATAGGATGCTTAAATACCATTAGTGAGGCTTATTTTACAAGCTCAACAGGACAAATTGAGCGGCATATTTTGCTCATTGATTGAGTTTAAAACTGCTGAGTGGTGGCACTCATTTCGGTCCCATAACAACAGGTACGACAAAAAATATTTTTTTCATTCATTCATTATCCATACCGCTTATCCTCACAAGGGTCGCGGGCGTGCTGGAGCCTATCCCAGCTGTCTTCGGGCAGCAGGCGGGGGACATCCTGAATTGGTTGCCAGCCAATCGCAGGGCACACAGAGACAAACATCCGCACTCACAATCACACCTAGGGGCAATTTAGACAGTCCAATCAATTTACCATGCATGTTTTTGGAATGTGGGAGGAAACCGGAGTACCTGGAGGAAACCCACGCAGGCACGGGGAGAACATACAAAATCCACACAGGGAGGCCGGAGCCAGGATCGAACCCACGACCTCTGAACTGTGAGGCGGACTAGCTAACCAGTCAATCACCGTGCCGCCCCAAATAATTTTTTGATTCTTTGTTTTATTGATTTCTAAAATATTAAAATCTTCAGTGAGATTGTGTGTAGGGCTTAAACTCGCGATGATTGTACAACAACCACTATGGATGGGAAAAAGTACCATCCAACATCTTGCTATGTCAACAATTTAAGTCATTTTGTAAATATCAACATGCACACACTAACCTAGCTGTTTGGCTTTATTTCTGCTGTTCTCTTGACGTCTTATTCACCCCTGTATCGCTGTCTTGCTGATTGTAGCCTGCATTGCTGACTGTGGGGACAATTAGAAAATGACCTATAACGTTGACTGTGTGTGTAGCTTTATTTAGGGTTTTTTAGCCTTTAACAATGTTCTTTGTTTTATCTTAATAGTATTTTAGGGAAAATGTAAGCACTGATTTGTTCAGTTTTGAATCCAGCTGTGATTGAAATGATAGATTGAAATGAAGCTTTTCAAGGTAGAGAATTAAACAATTTTTACCTAATATGTGACAAGAGAAACATCACTTTCTTTGCCTCGCACAGAAAGATCATCGTAATGTAATTGCAAAAGCTATACTGTGTCTCTTCAAAGTGTCATGTCATCTTCCACACTGCTTATCCTATACAGGGTCGCGGGGAGTTGCTGGAGCCTATCCCAGCCGTCAATGGGCGAAGGCAGACTACACCCCGAACGGGTCGCCAGCCAGTCACAGGGCACACATAGACACTGTCACTGAGCGGGAATCGATCCCACGCTGCCCGCACACAACTCAGGCGTGTGTACCACTACACTATCAGTGACCTCTTCAAAGTGTATTCCTCCAAATTATGTACCGTAGTCGGCACGCTATTGCTTGAACATTTATACCCAATGTGTTCATCTGAAAATGGAATAAAGAGAACAAAATACTGACAATATCATGAGGATAGGCTCCGTGAAAGCTATTAGGAAAAAATGCATTTTATTCATATTCATGTACAGTATGAACTACAATCTCAGGTATCAATAAGTGGACTTCATCTGCAGAGAAATTAGCTGAGCTTATTACAAGCACAGTCTCTTGCTGTTCTTTCCTCCACCCATCTTTTCTTCTGCATTTCTTAAAGAATTGAAGCACATGTAAAATTATGACCTTTTTTTTTTGCAATATGTTTTTGAAAATTATTTTATTTTTTTTGTAGAAATGTAACCATTTGATGGTTGTTCTCTTCAAAAATGAGAGAGAATATTCCTACATCCAGTAACCCTCTCCATTCATACACAGTTGGCAGAATAACTCACATGAATTGTGTCACCTTGGCTTGGGTTTTGCACAAAAAAAAAAAAACAAGCTCACGCTGCTGGTATTTCATGTCCAACATTCTACACAGCAGTCTTAGTTTTGTCCCAAAACGGCCCTCCACATAGGGACAGCTTGCTCATGTACATAATACTACCAATGCAGAAAAAAAAATCCATTAAATCTGGAAAGAAAAAAAGAGAAAACCCCGTTCTCAAATATATATGAATCTAAAATCCCAACTGTTTTAATAATAGCCAGCGTCAACATTAAATCCAAAAGTCACCAAAAGCAGTGAAAAGAAACAGAGCACCAAAACAGAAAACGGGAAAGGGAAAGAATGGTTCACACATTTAATGTTGTTGTTGATGCCCAGATCATTCATAACACCAGCAGAAAGGCAGACATTTCTAATCCATTTCTGCAGTGTGCACCCACACACTGGTCTCCTAATGTATATTTTGCTTCCATCAAATTTGTTATTGAGAACTAATGGAAAAAAATGCGGGTGACTAACTGATCAGACACAGATGAGTTTTTGATTGATGGACCTTTATTATATTCCTCTCATAAGCTATGGGTGCAGTCCTTACTGAATTTAAAATCAAGAAAGGAAGGGCAATGGATATATAAACTGGTCACATTTTCAAATCAGGCTGCACTTTATTTCATTTAAAAACATGAAGCTGCAGAGTGCTCTGCAATGATGATGTCACATGTTGCTCGAATTGTATTATTCCATCTCTAAATGCCCATTACATTATTTCAGCTTTAGAAATAATCGCTGGTATCTGTGTAATCTTCACTGGGAAATCAAAATAAGCTTGTTAAACAGATGACCATTACAGACAAAGGCATAGAAAGGCATAGATCTACCACGTCTTACTTTCTGTACAAGGTCACCGTTTCCATGGTGACAGTCTGATGACTAGTTTTGTCTCCTTATACCCTATCTATTTTTTATTCCTCTTCCTTCATATTTCTGTTTGAAGACCCCTCATGACCGTTGTGGGTTTATCCTTCCTCCTCACACCTACGTTTCTTCCTTTTGCCGTTTGGAAAAACTGAATGAAATAAGCAGCCAGACTACCGAGACAATGTTGTGATGGACTATAAATGATGTAGCATCAAATCGTATGTCTTTTCGTTGTTGTTGTTGTTGTTGTTGTCTGACCACAATGACACCGAGCAGGATTTGCTTCCATATCAAAGTTCTCAACCCCTGCTATGCTCGGCAGTCGGCATACGGCTGGTGAAAAAGTCTAATACTGTTTGGTTATCAGTTTTCCACCGTTGGTCTGCAAATGAAGTGCTGATGCAGTTTAATGAGACGTAACCCATCTCCCCTTTTCTTGTGCCAGGTCCCTTGCTGCTTCACTGAGTCTGTTAGCCCTGTCTGCATTGGTCCGACAGGGTCACACTACATTACAAAGCTGCCTCATTTGCCTCTTTATCTGTACCAACAGATGGTCTATCAGCATATGAGCTTGTGTGACCCCAGGGTGATGGCGAGGTAACGCGACACTGCATGGACATACATCATATCTGGTTTAAAAGGGAGGGAACTGACTGCGGCCTTATGCTGCCCTTCATTTTCTCAAGCAATATTCTGCCGTCGTGCGACACATGCCGACGGCTAACGCGAGACAAATGAGACATGGCAAGGGGTGGGGAATGTCCCTGAATTAAGCAGCAGAGACAATCCAAGAAGGACAAGCACGAGGACACAGAGTGAACGAGAAGGGGCGGATTGATAAATGTGAGCAATGTGAGAAAACGAATAGGAATGTGTAAATAATAAGTAAATGGAATGGAAATTAGATGATTGATGTATGGCTGCTTTAAGGCGCCACGGGGGAAAAGGCCATACTAATTTGACTGCTATCATCTTCAGACACGCAGGCTTCCCTGTGATATCATCAAGAGCTTTTTCATCAAAAGATTCTCCTGAATGGCAGCAAGAACAGGATTATTATGAAAATTACCTCATCTTATGCTGGGAATCGTATAGACAGCTGCCTCCGCGTGGACACTGTACACTGAACAACAAGCAAATGAATGCTGGGAAACACTGAAACAATGCCCCTCACAAAAACATAACAGCTGAGAGCAAATACCAGATGAAATGACCTTGTACTGTATAAGACATCCATCCCATATTCACATTTGGCAAACCATTCTTTTCCTTGTGCCATATTACAGAGAGAGGGAGCGAGAGAGATAAAAGAGAAAGGAAAACACGCTAAAAAGCTATCACAATTAGTTTTTGTCTTTAGTCACCAGACATTGTTTTTAAATAAATAATCTTTGTTTTTGTAAAGACACTCAATAAAGTATCAATTGTGGTCCCTTTGCCAAATGTTGATTTAGCACTGTCACTGACACGAATTGTGTTAATGTCACACCGCAGTCTTTTTTTTCTTCTCTGTGGCGTCCTCTGTATTCCTAAAACTGCTCAGGTTGAATATTACTGTATGTGAAATGCAGGCTCAGATTTGGGTCTCTTGTACATTGTCTTTTGAACAGGCTTGAATCAATAAATGTTCCTGTGCGGTAGAGCTGTGCATGGTACTGAGCATAGAGGGGTGATGATAAGTGCTCTTGTAGGTGTTGTAGTGGTTGTAGTGCTCCAGTGGGGGCAGCGATAGGTGTCTGTCAATAGCAGCAACACCTGCAAGCTCTTCTTCAACGGTAATGACTTCCATAGACGAGGCCGGGCCATCGGGATCCTGTTGGTTATGCTGCTTCCTCATTTTGTAGAAAATAACAAGTAGGACAGCAGCCATAAGTGTGATGGCCACAAAGCAGCCGATGATGATCTTGGTTGTTTTCATCACCTCGTCCAGGCCGTTGAGGGCTCCCTCTCCATCCAGATCCAGAACCGGAATGGTGTAAGTCCTCTCCGTGGTCCTCGTTGAAACCGGAGTGGTTTTTGTGGTGGAGGAGGACACCCAACCAAAAGGGGGAAGCGGAGTGTGGCTATCGTCACCCGGGGTCTCGATGGTCTCCACTGTGACTGTCGTAAAATAGGTCACCCCGCTGTTTTCCACGGAAGTCACGTTGAGCATGGCCGAGGCGGAGATGTTGCCCGCTGTGTTGCTGACCATACAGGTGTAAGTCCCAGTGTCTTGCATGGTGACGCTTGTAAAGTTGAGTGTCCCGTCATTGAGTACAGACAGTCGCACCTTATAAGCCCCGTGCGTCACCAGTGAGCCATTTGGTGTGAGCCAGCTGATTGATGTCAAGGAGCTTGTACGACATTTGAGCTCTGCGCCCATGCCCTCGGTCACATTTAAGTCGGAGGGTGGCTCTACTATGACAGGAACATCACACTGGAAGTAGCTATGATCCAATTCTCCAATGTAGCGACCTTTAAAGAGCGTAGGTGTATGGCAACGGGCACAGCAACTCGTATTGGCGGGTACGGACTCCTTGAGCCACCAACTGAGCCACAAGATATCACAGTTGCAATTCCAAGGGTTGTGATGTAGGTGGACCCGTTCCATACGATGCAGAGGTGTGAAGAGGTCATGTGGAAGAAAGGTGAGGTTATTGTGAGCGAGGTTTAGCTCCACTAACGACTGCAAGTCGTCAAAGGAATTCCTCTCAATTGTTTGGATCTGGGCATGCATCATCCACAGCTTCTGGAGGTTGACCAATCCTGTAAATGAGCTCGGCTTGACAATGGTCAGCTGATTTCCAGACATTTCCAGTTCTTCCAGTCTTACCAGCGGTAAGATGTTAGGGATCTCCTTCAGGTTGCACATTCCCAAGTTCAAATAGCGCAAATTGCTCAAGTCCTTGAAGGCTCCATCTGAAATGTAGGAGAGCCGTTTGAGCTCACCCAAGTCCAGCCTTCGAAGCGAGGGGACTCGGTTGAAGGCATAGGATGGTATACTTTCAATTGGGTTGTTCCGAAGCCACAATTCCTTTAGCTTGGACAAATACTCAAATGCTCCATTGGGGATTGTCGTGAGTCGATTATCAAAGAGCTCTAAGGTGTTTAAGCTCGCCAGTCCATTAAAGGCGCCGATTTCAATGCTGCGGATGTGATTCTTGCTCAGCTGCAGAATTTCCAGGTGGCGCAGATGTTTGAAACTGTCCACCTTGATAACCTGTATCAGGTTGTCCTGGAGGTTTAAGTAACGAGTGTTGGTCGAGATACCATCGGGCACGTCCCGGAGACTGCGACGGGTGCATATGACTTTGCTGAACTGGTTACTGCACGAGCAGACGGATGGGCAGGTCTGTGCACGGACTAGCCCGGCCACCACCAAGATCTGAAGGGCCAAGAGTAGCACAAAGAGGGGGTTGGACAGCGCCCCCTTTAGCCTACGACTTCTCATTGTCTGGCGCTGGAAGGAGGAGATCATTTTGTTCAGCATTCATAGTTCATCGGCTGTTTGCGTTTTCTGCAACACAAAAACAAAACAGATGACTTGGTGAGAAGCGCAAATCAGCATTTGGAAGCGTTATAAAATTGTTGCACTGTAACGTGACCTTGGACTGCTGTGTAGGACTGTGGGCAGACATGCCACATTCTGTCATTTCTCTCATGTCATTTCTCTCAGAAGATAAACATAATATAGATATTTGTGCAGTTGTAAGTAACCTGTACACACAATACAAGACTGCGTGCATGCCGCCCCTGTTCTCCATACAGTGCTATTTATTTTAGAAACGAGAACATTTATAATGTAATATGTCTACAATGTGATGAGACCTGTTGCCTACCGGACATTTGTCTTGCATTTGGCATGGCAGGAGCAATGACCCATTTACATTTAATTGCAGTCCAATTCATTCTAACAACCAAATAATGAATTTATAGTGAAGAAGCAGCAAACATTGCAATATGAAAACTTTACTATCATTACTTTACTATCATCTTCCTACTTTTCACAGAATACGATTACTTTAGACTGCACAAATGAATGAATGAATGAATCTTTGTTTGAAAGTAATTCTGTAAAAATAAGATCAATAAAAAAAGCAAAAAAAAATATAGAAATCACTGTTTACAAAGGAGTAGGAAATAATAAATAAATAAATAAATATAAATAATAATAATTAACAAATACTTCAATTATATAACAGTACCTGCCTTACCAATACTTCTTGAATTTTAACATAGAAAACAATCCATAATAATTCAATAAATAATACCAGCCTTTTCAGTGTTGTACAAGCAAAAAGAAAAACAACAACAGCTTAGTACTCAGAAGCTTAGTGTCCATTCAGGGTGTGAGTGTTCTGGAATTTGCTTGCTTGCAGAGCACCAAAAATAGACCAAGACATTCAAATAACAAATATAACGTACAACAGCGGGCACCTAGTTCATGCAGCATGATTGATGTGTGAGCACCCTGTTTTATGTTGTGCCCTACAAGCAACCTGTGCGTGTATCAACACACAACACAGTAGACCAAACATCTCATGCGCAATATGCTGAGCAGACACAGTAAAGTAGGTCACCATTTTTTTTTTTAGAATTCATTCTTGTTTCCGGTTCTAGTGTTGTTGTGTCTTTCCAATCTGACGTCCCAACTTGTCTATTAATCTTCTGCTTTCGTCATCTCACAGTCAAGAAAGATGTATATTATGACAGATGTTTGCTGCACTGGAACAATTGTGAGCTCGGATGGAATTGTTCTCTAGTTAAACTGAGTGGTTGGATTAATCAATATCAAAGGTGCATGGTACATCATGTGGCTTGTTTTCTCCCCGGCCAGGCTGCCATGCTCGCGTAGACGCTGCAGAGGCAGAGGGACAAGGCTCTGTTGGAGAATGCGATGGAATGAGGCCTCCCACTGGCAAGGGCTTATTTTATCTGCCTGGAATCACAAACATTCTGCACTACCACCTAAACAAAGCAATTGTTGAACATAGCGAACACACAGCAAGAATGATTGGTCAATAAAATGTCTCTGGTTCCATTTGACTGCAGTCTTTATGAAAAGTGCATTAGGTGATGATTGTGTTTTTTTCACAGGCAGCAATTATACAGTAGGCTTGTATATATGCCTTTTTATTTTATTTTTTTTAACCATCTGCTCAGATTTTAACAGGACTATCTCTTTGCACATAAAGGGAATACAAGAAAGCAAATAGATTCAATCCAACATTGTCTCATAATTGAATCTAGACAGCTCAAAATGTATTTAGAGCCTCCTAAAGCAGTTTGCTGTTCACATATAAAATCCTGGCTTCAACATAAACATACATTCACTTTTACTTGTGCCGGCAGCCACTGGCATTATGGCTGATGTTACTGAGGTTTATAGATTTATTTCTTGGAACAAGTCTGACACAAAAGCGTTGTAGTGACAATTGCCCTGTAGAGGGGTTGTCAAAAGTAAAAAATACTGATCATAAAGTCATTCAGAAACCACCAGGAATTGTTTTCACATCTTGAAGCTAATGTGTTTTGGTAATGTGTTGTGTGTGCAAAAACAAATGTTACGTGTTTCCCCCAAACTATGTGGGAATAAGTGTACACTACTATAATGTATTATTGTGTTAATACCCCATGTTCAGAGTTTAAGAGGTCTATTTTCATGCCCAAAACAAACGCAAGACGCAGTCTAAATCTGCTCACTGGCGGGATAGGCTAAGGTTTTGTATATTTTTAGAACCGAAAAAGTGGGATAAAAGTAGCACATTTAAAAAAGGGCGTTTTGCGTCGTTATGGGCGTGAACACAGCCAACTTGATTCAGTGCCGAACCTCTCCTTCCCTTCAAATGCTGCACCAAGAGGTGATCTGATAGTCCTTGACATGGTGGAAGAATAAACTGATTTACTCGTGTAAAGAAGGAACTGAAAGCAGAGCTCCACAGATGGATGATATAAAATTGGCTAAATCACAGATCTGTTAAGTGGGCACTTGCAGACCGCGTTCCATTTGGATCGTATGTGTGACCAGACCCGAGGGGTATGTCAACTTATGAGCACAACTGTATGTCTGCTAACTAGTGATGAATGGTAATCTGCACAGTTGTGTTCATAAATTTACATAATTTTGGTATGTTAACATATGAGCATAACTGTATAAAGCCCTAAGAGTTGAGTCACCTTCCTAGTTAGCGAAAAACATATGGGGCATAGTTATTTGTTACACTCTTCAATGAGGAAAGAAACAAAAGTAGAATAAGTGATGACTATTTGCCTCATGCATTGTGACATGTCTTGGTATCTCGGCCAATGATTTGCTGCTATGCTAACTAAAGGTTATTTTTTATTATATTAGGTGCAAATGTAGCCCCAGACTACTCAAAGATAGGGCTATTTGGATATCAACCGCAAGGAATGCCGGTCTTTGTAGTACAGGAAGAGCTTGTATGCGGAAGTGCGGTGGTTGGCGCGCAACCACCGCAAATACACAAGCAGAGGTAAAAAAACTCAGAGACGCAGCGCAAAAGCACACTTTTGGGGCGAGGAGGAAATGGGGTGCTTCATTCCCGTGGTGAGTGACATGAATATCAAGTGTTTTATTGACAGTTGAAAGTAACACGCGGAAATGATGTCCATTGGAGTCACGACGCCATGCGTCGCCGTACACAGTGGCTTATTCAAATGCCGGAGCCACGCTGTCCGCTCATTCATGTAAATGGGATATTCAAAATGTTTCAGAAATCGCAATTTTGACCTTAATCCGAATATTGACTGCATGTAAACATAGTGACTATGGTGCTGGGGACAAAATGGCGGCGGAAGAGGCGCGGGCGTCGTAAAGTCAAAATTTTGTACGTCACAAACGTCGTAATTCGAGGACCGCCTGTTTATTATTTTGTTTTTCTATCTACGACAGTGGCAGTATATACACAGTATATTGGCAGGCATAACAAATGCTCTTGAGTTGAATGGCAAGAGGAACCATCAACCTGTGTATCCACCTATTGCCTTTCGTACAACAGATTCACTCATGTCTCCCAGCAAATACATCAGCTTTGTGTAGAACTATGAAAACCCAGATTTCACACTGAGTAAGCTCATTTTTGACTAAACTGACACAAGATCATTATTTCAGTATGCATACTTTTTTGTTGTAGTTTTTGTTTGGTGGTTTACCGTTGCTGCGATTGGCTGGCAACCAGTTCAGGGTGCACCCCGCCTACTGTCTGAAGACAACTGGGATGGGCTCCAGCGCCCCTGCGAGACAATGGATGGATAATGGTATAGGTAACGGATGGATGGACGGTTTACCGTTGTTTTTCTTATGTAAAATAGGTGCGTTCACTCCAAAGGTTGCAAAACACTGACGTAATCATACTCTACTATATAAAAGCTCAAGCTATTAGTCTTATATGATTCATATAGAAAAAAAATGTGGCTTAATTCATATCCAATAGGGATAGAGGTGATATATCATTTTGTATATTATATATTATATATGTAGGTGTGTGTGTGTGTGTATATATGTACATTTTGCTTTTTAAATACCGATCATCCAGTGCATTATCTCAATTTGAGGAAAGTTAAAAAAATAATAAGCCTTCAGACGGCACCCTGTAGCTAGTGAAGTTATTATTAGTCACAGGGCCATTTGCAGCGGAAGTCGGTGTGAAATCACTTCAGTGATATGAAATCTGACAAGTCACTTCTCATGTCACCATTTAGCGACCTGCTGCTGAGCTGAATGCTATGTAGCCTATTCATTTAGCACATTATGGATTCATTACATTCGCAAACATTCAATGCATGTGTTGTCTGAATCTTGTTTGCGTGTAAATGTTTCACTTCATAAGCCATATGTCATGCACGTGTAAATATGCGTAAACACACCTAATCAGAATCCAGGTCCATGCATTATTTATGCTCTATGTTCTAAGATGCAAAACTATACAAGCCCTTTAGTGGCTTTTGACAGGTTTTATACTGATGTATGATTGTTTCTTCTTTTTTTGCACACAGTTTATGCAATATTCAACTACTTACACTGAAACACTTTCGATATTTATGTGCAATCTGCTTTGGACCATGAGCCCTAGCTTTAAAGCATCAATATGATGTATGCCCGATGCCCTCAAATGTACAAAATAATAGGTTTATGGTTTCCAGTGAAACAATGGCATACTTTACGCTCAGAATAGGGCAATGTCATATAATCCAAACCGTTTATCATGTGCATGGGCTCAGGAACCTAAAGAAAAAATGTCAGTTAATGAACAAGCTTGTTGGCAGAGGGAGAAAAAGGAACAGATTTTTTTTTTCATGAACGATGCACAATGAGTTGTTACAGTTGACCTTTCTGACCTGGAGTTAAACCTCTGCCATCCCCTTAGGGCAAAACCTTTCCAGATGGGATGATCATATTACTGAAAAATGATCAGAATTCTAGATGACTGGTCTCATTTCCCCCTCCATGTGATACGTGTCATCACATCTATCCAAGTGATGAGAGGATATTAAATTAAAACAGGCGCTAAACTGAGAGCAATCAAATTGCCATCTGAAATTATGGTCAAACTGACAATTGCTACAACGACCACCCCAAAAATGTCTAATAAACTACCACTACTACTAATTTGCTACCAGGCACTATACAATATTAAAAAGTACTTGGACCAATTCACTAATCAGTGGTATTGCATTTTCTTAACCTGTTTTTTGTAGATTGACTAAAATACTCTTGTAATTGATATGGCACATACTCTCAGTGTTGTTTAAGTGCATGAAATGAATAAGGTTCTTAACAGATTAAGTGTAGCCTAATATTTTGTCATTGTGTGGGGCACAGTAAGGGTTAGCGCACACAGATAAGTGTGTTTTATTTTTTTCTTCATGAATGAGTGCAAGCTTGATCATGACCTAAATCTATGTGGGTTATTTACTAATTATAGAACATACCTATTTGTTTCTGTTAATATTTCATGAGTACAGAACCCAGTGAAACATGCACATTTTAGACGCATCCACCATAAGTTATGTATTAAAAAAGTGGGTTGAACAAAGATAATAATGTGCAGTTTATTTAACACTGTCAGTGAGATATTATTTTAGCAATACACGTATGACTATCGTTTAAGTTATTGGAGTTTTCCAAAATGGTGCTGCACTTTACTAGCCTATTATTTGGTTAGATTATATTGCCCTTTTTAACGTGGTATTTTCTCCAGATCACAGTACAGAATGTACCAACGTTGGATGGATGTGGGGGAGGCTTGGTATCTTTCAGCAATACAGGGAAAGAAGGAAAGTAATTGAATGGTTTAGTGACACCCATCAAGTGATTATTCAACTCCTAATCAGACATTACCTTATGCTGTCTCCATTATGATAATTGCATGGGCTAAATCATTGTCCAGGGACTTGCATGCATGTTGGTATGCTCTCTGCAGAGAGATTAAGACAGCATGCTCGCATAGCTGAAGCTGAGGGCACACTTAGTATTCGTGTCACGTGTTTAGCTCACCTCTTAGAGTGTAACGTCAGTGAAGAAAGTCTTGATAAGTGGTTGCACAAACAAGGATTTACAGTCTCACTGTAATTACTCACTTTGGGGATGATGAAAAATAATCTAACACATTTCCTTCTTGCTATGGTGCATCAAAATGGATTTCAACCTATATTTGGGAAGGTCTACAGACCTGTGAGAGTACATGCTGCTGTTAACCGGGTTACTCCTTTCAGCAATTATTTAATGGGAATCTACAATGACTGAGATGCTGTTATGAAGATCTGAATGATATACCACAGCATCCATCCACCCATCCATCCATCACCGCTTTTTCCTCACAAGGGTCGCGGGGGTACTGAAGCCTATCCCAGCTGTTTCGGGCAATAGGCAGGGTACACCCTGAACTGGTTGACAGCCAATCGCAGGGCACACAGAGACAAACAAACATCCGCACTCACAATCACACCTAGGGGCAATTTAGAGTGTCCAATCAACCTACAATGCATGTTTTTGGAATGTGGAAGGAAACCGGAGTACCTGGAGAAAACCCACGCAGGCACGGGGAGAACATGCAAACTCCACACAGGAAGGCCCGGCCGGAATCGAACCCACGACCTCTGAACTGTGAGGCGGACGTGCAACTAACCGGCCGACCACCGTGCCGCCCATACCACAGCATGTAATGTAAAATAAGAATGTTACGATATGTATTTGACCAAGATTCACAACTTTATCTATGTTATGTAATTAGCTTCAATCTTGTTTGGAATCTATTGTTTTAATTTTCAAATGTATTTACTATACCTTTGGGTGCTATTACAACAGTCTGTGTAATGACTTTTATTTGCAAGCTTAAAGTAGATTTACTTTAATATCGTTTCATAACACAAAATGGCAGATGCGTGAATTACAATGTAACATTTGGAAAAAAAAAACATTAGCCAACATTAAAACGGTTTTAGAAGTTAGGCCTATAGTGATTACTATTTGAATTGCGGTCTATCACAGTGCTACAATATGTACTTATCATTTGAAACACGGTCAATGCTTCGATGTGACATATTTGTCTAGGGCAATCTGTATTATGTACACAACATTGACACATCTGGTGGGTGCTGCATTTTTTAGATCCTCTTGTTTTTTGCTATCTGCCTTCGTGACATTATTTAATAATCAATTATTAAATTATCTTAATTGATTCAGAGTTGTCCATATCTGCATATAAAGGAGAATGGCTTATTTCTCTCACGGATAGGGAGATGTGTGTTTAAGCTACTAAATACCATTCCTTTCCCTAAAAGGCTGCTACTAATGCTAGACTTACTCCTCTAGAAATATGCTTCAATGTTTACAATCATTTATTAATTGTATTTGTGAATTTTTCGAGAGGCAGTGTATTGGTGATACCAGTTGCATTGCCAATGCGCTGCCTCTTAAAGGCTGAGATGCAGTCATTCAACTGTCACACGGAGAGTGACACAATCACCATGAAGCTTCAGTGGCCTGCCTTGGCAGAGTGCCCTCCATGCAACCTGCCGTGGGCTCGCCAGTGCTCAGTCACAGCTGTTCTTGTCAAGCTATTCTAGTTTGCAAATTGACTGAATTGAAGAGGATGCTCTCTAGGCCTTTGGTGTCCACATTAAGGTGAAAGAATTGCACTTGTTATTTTGCAGCTGACACACCTGGAATAATGATAATATTCATTGGTACAATCACAGTCTTTTTTGTGACCGTACTTCAAGGTACCAAAAAATATTATCATTATTGTGTCGGGTTGGGCATCGAGAATCGAGTGTAACCGGGGATTAGCATCCTTCAGATATTAAAATGACGGTACTAAATTTCCATGCTTCGTAGAACCCACCAAATGTGTATGTGCAGTGCACAGCCCCTCCCCGCCGCCAGAGCAGCGGCGCGAGTGTGAGACAGCTCGGTCCCAGCCACTACTCTTCTCGGTCTGAGACTCTGGACATGCGCTTCAGATCTCCCCAGATGCGACACCCCTGGCCGGTTCCGTTCAGTCAGAATTGTCTGATGCCAACATTAAGATAACAAGTTAAATTCGAACTAAAACAGTGAATAAATGAACACAAATGCAGCCACACAAATGCCCACCTAATATTTCGTTTATGGCACACACAGCATAAACATGAATATACACATACAGCACATCGTTATATAGACTGCTTAGATAAGATGCACTTTCCTTGCTTCCCACTCAATTATATTATATTTTTGTTTGTCATGTATATTTTCTTTCAAAAGAAAACACTAGCCCATCAATGGATGTTCAATAACATGCTTTAAGTTCCTGCTGCATTATTGTATTTTTTTGAGGGTCTCAAAAATAAAGCTCTCTTGTGAAAAATGTATGTACTCATTAAACCGGCACTGGGCAAGAATTCGATCTTAATACATTTTTTTGACAACTCTTTTTATGAAACATTGACTTTCAAGTAGTTGAATGGGACTGGAGGGGTCTGTATCCGTTTTACTAGCACTAAGCAACTTTGAGGAGGATGAGAGCAACTCTGGCACACACAAAAAAAAAAAAAAAAAAAAAAATCCTGAATTGCATCACGGCATACTCACTTCCTCCTTTTGCTATAAGGACGGAAGTCGATTTGAACGTCCATGCGCTATTACTGGTGTCATGGCAGAAGCCCCAAAACAAACAAAAAAAACAAAAGTATTGCTAGAACAAAATTACACATGACACGTGACATGATTTTATCCAAAAATAACTGGTTAGCTCCCTCCTTTTTTCCAATTTTTCTTATGTTTTTTATTTTTTATTTTTTTTTTAATTGAGAATCTTAATCGAGAATCGTTACGACCCAGATTCGAATCAAAGAACCAGAATCTGAACTGGAATCGGACAACTTCAAATGATGCCCACCCCTACTTATCATATTCTCAGTACAATCAGACACTAACAAAACTAATATGATTACTTAAATAGCAGTAAAACACAATTAAAATCTTTTAACACCAACTGCCACATTTAATTCCTCATTTCTTCAGGAGTTAAATTCCGGCGATAGACGAAAACCACCAAGTAGGAACAAGTATTTATTGATTTACTGATCTATATTGCAAAACTACATGGACACACTATAACGCCATAATCAATATACGCATGTGAAGTGCAACTGTCATTTCTGTCCACTCTGTCACCATCTACATATTCTGCTCTATTGCAACAATGGCTGTGAATGTGTATATGCCTTTAAAAGGCAAGCTTCGCCTGCTGAGTAGTGTTGTAGTTAATGTATAAGGACACACAATTGGGTGGCTATTTAGTGACTGTAGCCTTCGCTACTCTGGTGTTCAGTGACGGTGTCAGTTGAGGAGTACCAGCTGCTATGCTAAGAATGTGTTTCTTCTAACTGTACTTAATGTTTAATGTTCGTGGAATAAAGCGATTGAGAACACCATTGGCAGTTTCCATTCTCCCTCTATTAAAACCACACTGTTATAAATTAGAATATGTTCTAACTATGGCCGACTGGTCGACTGGTTAGCACGTCCGCCTCACAGTTGAGAGGTCGTGGGTTCAATCCTGGCCACGGCCTCCCTGTGTGGAGTTTGCATGTTTTCCCGTCCCTGCGTGGGTTTTCTCCAGGTACTCCGGTTTCCTCCCACATACCAAAAACATGCATGGTAGGTTAATTGGACACTCTAAATTGCCCCTAGGTGTGATTGTGAGTGCAGATGTTTGTTTGTGCATTCCTGTCAATTCGGGGTGTCCCCCGCCTACTGCCCGAAGACTGCTGGGCAGTCTCCAGCACTCCCCGCGACCCTTGTGAGGATAAGCGGCATGGATAATGGATGGATGGATGGATGGATGTTCTAATTAGCGATGGTAGGTTATATTTAATTAGCTAACGACGTTTACATTACAGGGGAGGATGTGCAGTTGAGTAGCACAAAAAGTGAACAGCGATATGGTGAGGTATGACTGTATTACTATCAAATTACAGCACAACACACATAAAACTTTACCACTTCACAAATGACAAGTATACATGGCAGCTAACCAGTCTGCAGCTACCTTAAAAGAGGCTAGCACAAGAAGCTAAAATACAGACTTCATCTTCACTCAGTGCTCATTCTTGTCAAACACCAGATGGACTCATATGCAGAACATCAGTCACAGTGGATTTAAGTCGAAGTCCTTTGTTTACAAAAAGCTGCTCGTATGTTGGCTGAATGCTATCAAGCAAATGAAACTAAATGAAACTAAATGGGAACTAACAACCTACCAACATACCATGTACCAAACATAACTGACAAAAGCAACACTTCTGGCTCCCACTGGAAGCCTGGAACACTCCCTGTCTAGGCCGTTAAGGCCTAGATACACCAATCCGACGTAAGCGTCGGGACGTCTGATTACGCCGTCTGATTGATGTAGCGAACACCGTCGCACCATCGGATCCCGTCAGAAAGCATCTGGTGAGTGTTTACGCATGTTGAATCGGCATCGTGAGTCGTGGCATTTGGTCACTCTGATTGACTGTTCGCAAGCAAATCAGCGCTCGGAGCACAAACGGGAAGTGACAAATGCGATTAAACATTATAAAGCCTTTGCCGCCTTTATCTTCTTACAAGAACAAGAGTGAAGGTTGAGGATTTAGGTATTTCACGATACTGTGTCAAGAACATGAGGGTTTACTTCGCATGGGAGTTCATCATGAGTGAAAAATATAGCTGAACGCATTGTTTACGATTTTATAATCTGCCCCCGGCCAATAGCTTTCCGGTTGACTTTTTCTAACCATGAGGAATAGACTACCGCTGCCGATGGTATGGAGGGGTATTACATCTCACGCATGCGCAAAAGGTAGTTTAATGATCAGCGTCGTTGTCTGTTGTTGCGATGTATTTTTCCTGTGTGACGTGCCGACAGCCGGCCCGACGATGGGTAAGCGTTGGTCACTGTTGGCCAATGTCGGATTGGTCTATGTAGGCCTTAATTTGAGACAAAAAGTCCTTTGACACAACCAGAATGGCTTCTACTTGGAATGTGAGTCTACTACTTGAAGGTGGATATGTTCTTCTCATTTTCATGACCACTGCTGTCGTTTCAGAAAAAGAACCACACAAAGTCAAAGCATAAATGCAAAAACACATTCACAACTTCCTACACGCCTACAAGTTTGTGACCTATCAAAAAATACTTGACGGGAAAAAGTGCACACCTGTACGGAAAATCTGAACCATGGGTACGCACGTTTTGGAGATAAGGGGATTTAGCAACACAGTTGGCTAGGTAGTGAATTGAAACCAGATTGTATAATCATCCTTTTCACACGTCCACATTCACTAAATATTAAACATTAATCATTGATTATACACAGATATTGCACTTCATACAATTTTATGTTAATGTTTTGTCGGTCCTTTTTTTAATGATGTTGCTCTTCCCTTTTGAATTGCACCTTGGAGATGAGTTAAGTGTTTTGATAGCAAATCACAGTGGCGTGTTGCGTTCAGGGCAATCACTGCTCTCCCACCAAGAACCCCCCCCAGGTTTTGAGAACTATGACTCTCAGCCCAGGTACCACGTTGCCACCTAATGATTCCAACCCTAGAGGGAGAAATGAAGGATACATTAGATACATTTTTTTATTTTATCATTGCTATTTTATGTGTTGTATTTTTTTCAATATAATATTGGAATGCACTTTTCCAGATTTGACTGTAGGACTCCAGCCATGTTGATGTCTCCATCTACAACATTATGCCAACAACATTTGCATTCCTGATGATTGACAATATATGTGAGGTGTTCATCTACTACTGCTAGTAGTAGCAGCAACATTGTCGATAGGCTGTAATTCTTTTGTGTGGGTGGGGAGGGCATCTTCTCTCAAATCTGACCACTTTATTTTTTATTACTCTTTCTGTCCTGTTATTGTTGTTTTTTCTTTTTTGTATGCTGCAAAAGCCATGAAACAATATTCCCTTCCTTGTTTCCACATTGTTGATAAGCAGCTTGATTTTAGTCTCTGATAAAAGAGCTTTCTTCCTTTTCTTCTCCTTTGCTTGTTATCATGATTCACCCTTCACAAAGCATTGGCCAGCATGGCTTGTTTATATTTGTGTGGTGCTTTGCAGTTTGCACAAGGGGCGTGGTGGCCATCTGGAATTTCTGGAGATTCCTAGTTTGTTGTATATAGACATAGATGAAAATTGGGACCTTTGACCTGAGGTTTAAATTCAGTATTTTCTAAAGAATATCCATATTTTCTGATTTGTACAAAGTATCTGGACACCTTCACAAAATATAACCATGAATAAATATCGATGGACAAACTTCTGCTTTTATCTATAAGCATCGGATGATCTAGAGTAAAATCACACACCATCCATTTCGGCTTTCTGCTCCCACAAAAAGCTGGGAGCAAGCACCTTTGAGACTATAAGTACAGTGTTTACAGATAATTACAGTAACTTGTTAACATAAACAAGAAGAAATGCATTCAAAACCTTAAAAGCTTAACTGCCTCAGTAAATGTGATAATTTATCCCAGGGAGATGAGTTGTTTACTGTAAAATAACATCAGTTCTGCGACAAGAATTAAAGTCTTCTATAGCATAGCAACATGACCACACTTAGATTCAAATGGATGGCTTTAACTACACAGACCATTACTCAATATGCCTGTATGTCAAACCCCCACTATACAAAGTTTAATTGTTTGCACGCCCACTATTTCAACTTGTCTGGATTCTTACTGTATAAAGGCAAGTCCGAATTTAACATTTCACACCTTCATTGTAGTTACTATGTCGTGCTGTAACATGCCGGCAGCACTGAGTTCGATTGGAAGACATGCAGCGTAATTAGTGTTGTCAACTCCCTGAAAAATAAATAAGGGACACCTCATCGGCAGGGACGGCCGACCTGACTGCCTTCAACTAGGGATGGGCGCATCAATACCAAAATATAGATATTCCGATCCAGTGCTCAATTTTAAGTATCAATCCTCAAGATAAAGTAATGATATTTGCAATTAATTCATATATATAACACATTACGTTATTAATCTATAATTTAGAAGGTTGTATTGTCATCCAATCAGAATTTTTACTATGTGTTGCCAAGGGCAATATTATCATACTATAATATTACTATATTTATAGTTAAAGTGTAGTATATCAACTGCCTGTACAGTAAAAATTATGCATATCTGTTTGAACTTGTAATAAGGCTGTGTGTGTATTCTTTATTATTCATCAATTTATTACTTTTATGTATTATTAATCTATTTAACGTACAAAAAACAAATAATTCTTTACATACCATATCTATCTCTGCCGTTGCCTGGTGGACAACATACTTGTCATGCTGCTTTGTTGACTTTCGCGATCTACTTTGGCAAGCGACATTACCTCGACCAATAAAATAAGCGGATTCTGTATCCTGATATGCACGAATGTGCTGTCACCTCATTGGTCACAGAGCAGGGAAGGACCTAGGACCGTTACCGTAAATTGTCATACAAAGGGAACTGTTATTCATTAATTCCATCGACAATTCACAGATTATTTTTCACTCTGACGATATTACGGGACGAAGTGCATCCCTTTACAACTCAATACGGTACACGTGCTGACGTGCCTAAATACGGGGCGATTCCGTTTTTCAACGGACAGTTGGCATCCCTAAGCCATGCCAGAGGAAGAAGTAGCAGAGAAGGTCCCCACCTAAAGTAATAGTCATTGTTCCCAAAGATCAGAGGGTAGATGCGTGTGAGCAATGTGGGAGGAAACCGGAGTACCCGGAGAAAACCCACGCTGGCACGGGCAGAAGATGCAATCTCCACAACAGGACGGCCGGGTCCAGGTTCGACACCACGACCTCTGCACTGTGAGGCGGATGTGCTAACCAGTAGACTACCGTGCAGCCCTGTTGAAATACACAATGTTTTATTCCTTTGTGTTTCATGTGTCAGTTGTATGATAAAGTTCCAAATGAGAGTGACAATCACTTTGCCTCTTATCCGGAACCTGTATGAGTAAGAAAGTGACAACAGATGCAGACACTAAGGAATCCCTTAAAATGTGTTTTAATAAGTTTAATTGAATAAAGATGCGCATGCACTGTCTAAGAAAATCACATACACACCCATAGAGGATTTAGATTCTTCACTTCGTCTTATAATAATATTTTTAGGAATATGAGAGAAAGCATGGGGAAAAATGCAAACTCCACACGGGAAGGCCCGATCAGCTTCAAACCCAATACCTCAGTACTGTGAGGGAGACATGTTGACCACTCTCACACTGTGCTGATCAAACATTAACAATTCATGCAAATGCTCTGCACTCCCAACCCATTTTTATTTGTTAATAGGAATTTTTTAGTAGAGTTTAATTATTTATTCATGATTTGTATTGACAGTGGTCAACATGCCATATTTTTCGGACCATACGGCGTATTTAAAATCCTTTAATATTCTCAAAAATCGACAGTGCACCTTGTGATGCGTGCCAGATTTTCATTTCGTCATCTTTAATTCAAATTCTATTTCGTTTAATTTATTAAAACTCTATTAGGCGTATATGTTTTTGTTATACCAGAACTAGGACTACTTCCTGCTTCTGTGTGAAAGAATCATGGGAAATGTAGTTCTACTAGCCTAATGCTATGGTCAGACCGAACGCCAATCTGAGCGTTTCTGGCGGCGCGTTTCCAATGTTTCAGTGTGGGACAATATCATTGCGGTCTGCGGGACTGAGAGGTGAACAACACAGCCAGCTTCAAATAGCTGCCAGGACTGAGCGAAGGAGCAGGCTTTGACAATGGCGAGCAAGGAAGTTAGCCTATCCGGTGTAATTACTTGTTTGCTGCTGCTGAACAATCAGCAAAGAATGCATTTCACAGCCAAAGTAATAACATAACCACCGGTCATCAGATTGACAAACGATATCTTTCGACTGTCGGAGAAGCCCCTCCTCTTCTCTCCTCGAAGCAACCCCCGTGGTGTGGCAAGATGAATAAAAGCATGCGAGACCCAGTCTGAGCCAGCATAATACCGCTAAATCCAGCAAATAAACATATTGTGCAATTGGAATAAACTATTTGACATAGTATACAATGCTTCACAAAGATAATGCACCTTATAAACGGGTGCGCCATATGTATGCCAATGTATAAAAATAGACCCATTCATTGATTTTGCACCTAATAATCCGGTGTGCCTGATGGTCCAGAAAATACGGTAACTGAACCAAATAAGATGCTTGTAATACTTAATAGCACTTTAAAGTTCCATATTCATAATTAACAAAAATAAGAGTTAATGCAGCAGTGTTTACAACCACACTGTAAGCACAGTCTGCCTGGACACCAGCTGATATCTTAGTGGGTTGACCCATAAAACCAGTCCAGATACATGCTAAGTCGAAAGTTATTTGTGTTTATAGTTCTGCATATTTTTAGTGGCTAATATAAACCTGTGTTTGGTGTCTAACAGAAGTAATCTTGGATGTATCGAAAATGTATTGATGGCATTTTAATGAGCAATTAATGAATGTGCTCATATGTTGATACTCTTCATTAAAGACGGATGAAGATGCATTGCTTCTCTAAATTTATATTGAGGGGATCCTACTATAGTTAAGATCACCATCTTCCCTACATCACAGTCCGTCCTTGTCGAAGATCATAATCGAAGGAAAAATTTAACAGCCTTCAAGACAGTGGTGCCCAAGTCCGGTCCTCATGAGCCCCTATCCAGCCTGTTTTGTATGTAACCCTGTTCTACCACACCTGATTCAAATGATCAGGATCGTTATCAGGCTTGTGCAAAGCTTGCTGATGAGCTTGAATCAGGTGCGGTGGAACAGGTTTACATACAAAACAGGCTGGATAGCGGCTCACGAGGACGGGACTTGGGCACCCCTGCTTCAGGACTAGGCAAAAAAAATGTGCAGTCTGTTTGGACTCCCATACATGCATCTAAACTACTATAAGTCTATTACGCTCGCATTACAATTCATCCAACAGGTTTTTCTCATGTGGGGGTCATAGTACCATACCGGTCCACCTATGATGGTGCTAGTGGTAGTTTGTCGAATGTGGTAGGCGGAAATGCTAATGGAAGCCCGTTTGAAATGATAGTCGGACCGGCCTATAGGCCTTTACTCTTTGGTCCGGCCGGACAAAATAGGATAGATGGACGGCGGAAGGGTACCCCGGCTGTAGTTGTAAAGCGATAAATGGACCTCATTTTTTTGGGTAAAATGCCCAGCTATGTATATAACAACATCTTGAAATTCTAAGAAATGCTGTGTCAAGTCTATGGTCAACAGCCATTTACATCGCAGCTTCCCAGGCAGCCAAAGTCATGGTTTGAAAGTAGGTCATGCTGGATAGACTGTAGTTTTTAAAGGTTGCCGTTATAAGCATGATGCTGCTATACAATTTTCACAGTGCTTCTTGAAAATAAGAAATTAAACTATAAATAGTCAACTCTACCAGTGATATTACTGTATCTCTTCTGTAGTTCTGATGGATTACATATAGTTTCAGAGTTAGATGGAGCAGAGTATTTTCAGGACTTCCTCTGCAAATTGTGCAGAGCAAGTATCCCAACCTGCATAATTTACTCCTTTTACCTGGGCACTATTGAGTGTAATCCCTGTCTGCTTCTCTCTGTTGTACAGAAGCTGCACTGCGTCCAGCTGAAAGACTCTGCAATGCACAGTGATTTCAAAGGGGCACGATCATCAGTGCTCTTCTACCCTCCCTGACATTTTGAACACCCACAAACCCATCGGCATTCCTTGTGGCACCTATCAGCATCCCGTCCCTCACATAACCACATCAGTCTCCTTCTTTCAAGGAGAAGGTAACAGAGCCTTTGAGCCCACTCCACAAGACTCAGAAACAGATTCAAACATTAGAATGTTTAACTCTGTCCGCTACCTTCGCCTTCTAGCCCTTGTCCCTGGGTTGTAATCCATCCAATTGCACAAAAAGACTACCTCTGCAGTTTTTGCACAGACTCATTACATCCACAGGCCATATATTTAATCACAATCTGCTGCTGACGTTTTGTTTTTTTTCCACTTTTGAACTTAAAGTAACAATTTGCACAGCAGTCATACCTCCGTCTGTTGGTGTTTGTTGATTGACCGGTTCTGTATAATACAAGACTGCAAAATGTTTTCTTGCATTGCACACTGTAATGCTGGGGTCACTAACTAACTGCGGTACTTGAGGACACCTGTCCTAATTCAAATGATCAGGATCTTTTTCAGGCTTCTACAAAGCTTGCTGATGAGCTGAATGAGGTGTGTTGGAGGAAGGAAACATTTAAAACACGAAGGAAAGGGGCCCTCAAGGACCGGATTTGGTGACCCCTGCATAATGCATTTGGTTTCAAATCACCATTTGTGCACTTTGTAGTTGTTAATTCATATGACTTCTTTGCAGTTCCCAGTCACTGCCGATGTAAATGTGAGTGTGGATTGTTTTCTTCAAAATAATTCAAAAACTAAAATAAAATTATATATCGTCGCTGTCGGCGGAAAACCTCAGAAGTCTAAAAAAAAGTCTAAAAATTCATTTTTTTTCCCGCAAATCACTTCTAATTGTTATGCAATTCTAGCCATTTTAAAGCAGTGACAATAGCAAATACTCAAATAAAGCACGATTTCACGGCCGCTCTTGACCGAGGTGTGTGCAACACAATGTGTTATGGCCGCCCGTATTTACCGTTGAGTAGTGTTTTGTTTTCCTTCCTAAAAATGTAGACAATAACAAGTGAAAATAGTAAGGTTAGCTGGATTACGCTTGGCAAACGCCTTGTTTGTTTAATATGGATCAATGAGATGCTTTGTTGCAAAAAGCCCCCCCTCAATCGTGTGCCGTTTGTCATGAAGTAAGTCTGTTTCATTTTATTATGCACTTTGTAGACGCGGTTACCAACAAATAGGCTAACATCTTCATTTCAGATGAGAACCGATTTACCGGTACCCCGTCACACGCAGGTGCCGTACTCCTGCCATGCAGCCGATTAAATAAAAAATAAAACAGTGTTATATTTTTTTTTATTTCATTGATCACCACGTCGTGTGTGTCTATTGTTTTTAAACCCATATCCCACTGAGGGCTGAACATTTTAACAAGTGTTGGGAAAGGTAGCGTATGTTGAGTTCTTGTAAGGGTTCGTTCAAGGTTGCAAACGTTCAAAATTTCCTTGTGATAAGAAAAACATTAAACCCGTTGGTGAACATCTGGAGAACGTTTGGCGAACGTTTGCGACCTTGAATGAATCCTGACTAGAACTCAAACTTTGCTACCTTTGCCAACACTCGCAAACGTTCGCACCTCAGTGGGAATTTTTAACTTAAGGCTTAAGCCTTAACCAGCGCTTAAAAACTCTGGCTCATATTATTTGTGGTACAAATCTCTATCTAATGGTATCCTCTATTTTGATATATATGTGGTTTTAAATGTTTTTTGTAACATACATGACAAGCAACTTCTTATGATCTTTTGCTTTTGGACAGGTGTGATACTGGCTTGGCCCCCATGTGCATGTCTGACGTTGCTCACTGTTACAAAGAATGCTTAGGGAGTTTGTGTGAATGCACAAACATTGGGAACATTGGGTGTAACTAATACTACGGTTCTGGTGAAACCTGTTGTTTTCAAAAGATCCAGGATTCAAAGGCATTTTAGGAGCAACTGAGGTCATAAGAATAAAAAAGTACAAGATTTTGATTTGAAATGCTGTCCAATTAGGGATGTTTTCAGTTGGCAAATTCATCGGGACTTATGATAACTGATCTAATTGTTGAAATTGTAATTGTTTACAACACATTCATCTGTAATCTGCCAGCTTCTGTTTCATTGTGCAAAAGATTCATTTGACTTATCGGCCTGTGGGTAATTCATCAACATTGCCACATAAACACAAAATGCAGTAAAATGGTTCACAAATTGCCAAAGAGCAAATTGCGTGATTTGGTCGAAGAATGAATGCAAGCAAAGCTTTCTTTTTTTTCAAGTCTGCAAACAGCTCAATAAGGTGGTTAGGATGTGGTTTCTGTATTGATCCCTGCAGAGGAATTCTCTTTACACTTGCTCTCTCAAGGGAGGTCACAGAGGGGCATCGTCACTCCCAGCGATCATGGCCAAGAATCAGCAGGGAGCCAAAGTGTTGCTCAAGGCCAGGGCAAAAACATTACTGATACCGGTAGTACTCTACTGGAGACATCATCTTTATTCCAGCACGTTTCAAAGTAAAATCTCCATCCAAGATACAAGCCATCCAAACATAGAGTTTATTCTTCACTGAACTTTAAGCGAATACCTTTAGCCTATATCATTCAGTTTATTCTGCTCAGAACAGAAAGTATAGTGTAATGGTAACTATTCATCGGAAATCCATCCTTGCCACCATATCATAACGTTTCCTGGCGACCCATATGCTTATTAGCGACTCAAAGTTACAAAGGTAGATATTGAACATTGTTCTAACACTGATCTCTCACTCAACGCTTACATTTCGAAGACACCGAACATTCCTTTACATAAGCCAGCAAGTCCATCCCACTGCAACAATTTATCGCTGGGAAAATTAAATTCTCTCCAACCAGATTACTGTAATTATCTAACTCACAATGAAGGAGGAGCAGAGGATTAAGGTCTGTTTAAAAATAACCGCCATCAAATATATGTGGACTCAATAACGGAGGGAGCGGGCATTTTCTCACTATGGGGGTTTGGTTTTTCTCCCCCCACCTCAACAGCACACTCTATTCTTTTCAGCGCACTCTATTCTTTTCTCTCTGGTAAGCTGCTTTGATTATCCGGCGGAGGATGCGTGGCGCTTGGTGGTAGAGCATCTTAAAGTCAAAGTAGGGGAAATGCAATTGTTCAAGTAGCAGTAAACTACTTTGCAAACGATGGATGTAAGATGCATACACAGTGTCTGAAAAAGGCTGGGAGCTACCCAGAGGCTCACAAATCATCACCATGAGCCAGATTATTGTTCTGCCTCCACAAGGTCATTTGCTACACCTGCATTTTTGTTGTTGTTATTAGACTTCTTTTGTCCTACGAACATTACATGCATTCTTAACTTTTGTACTATCGCACTTATGGTGACAACAATGGAGGCGGGAAGGTTATGCTGTATGTTTTATAGCTGAAGTGTTTTTCTTATCTATGACGGCAGACGCTGCACAGACTTGTTGGTTGTTATATGTGAGTTTTGTTGCTGCCGATGGATGATTGATTGTGTGTAGCCAGCATTGACAGCCTACGGTAGACAGTCCATCATGTTTTCTCTTTCATTATTCCCTCATGGTGAGAAGTCTCAGCTGGCATGCTAATAAGCTGTTAAAGGCTGATGGTGCGCCAAAATGTGCATTCCTGTCAGTCTGTCCTTAATGTGTCATTGGAATCCATTTTTGTTTTCTACAGAGCTGGGAAGTCCGTCCGGGGGCCGGACCGGTCGGACCCTGCGGCCGGCCGGATGCCCATTTTTGGGGCGGGGGGTGAGGGCTGACAAATTTTTAAAAAGGGCTGGACTAAGCAGGGCCGGAAGTGGATATTAGTTCGGCCCACTAATCGGCCCTCATACGTGTTACGTGGCCGCGAAAAGGGGAAATTTCATCTCAGACTACTCGGTGAAAGGCTTCTTTTTAGGCTTCTTTAAACTCCCGCATCGGCGCGAGCGATAACTGCCGCATTGATTCACATGACATTGTGCTGTTGGCGACAGGTCTGCAAAACATTCCACGCTCACATCAGGAATTGTTGCTGCGTTGATCGGTCCATTATGTCACATGTTGCAATGACAGACAGAGAGGATGCGCCACGCTGCTCGTTGCTGCTGCAAAGCAAGCTAGTTTGGCAGCAGCGTGGGTGTTATGTCACTTATGTGTGTAAAGAAGCTACTCACCCACGTTCCCCCTTAGCCGCCACCTTCCAGATCATTTTTGCAATAAAATTAAATGCATCTTCTTGTCATCTCGGTCCCTTTATGGTTGTAGCAGGCACGATATCCATTGTTGTCACTGTCTTTTTGAAGCGACGCCCCCAGACTTGGAACACAACTGTTTCAAAACAACTTGTCTTCACGAGTACAGTCAAGCTGCGCGCAGCGCTCAAGGATGATGCGGGCACATCAAGGTGGAGTCCATGCACTTCTTTTGGCGTCTTCCCTACTTCCGGAAATTCGCCGTAGCAAACCTGCTGTGTAGTGGTTTGCTGGTATGCTTTTATTTTGAAAACGGGGAAGTGTGAAGGAGGAGAAGTGTGGAAAATAAATAAGTAACTTGTTGAATGCTTGCAGACTTGTTGTCTGTGGGACCCAAATAATTATACAATACGACAAAACCAACCCCAGGGCTCGCAATGGAAGTAAGCACACGCAGAAGGGTAAGTACTAGTGGCATGTTTGAGCATGTTTGAAGCGTGTCCACAGCAGGTTTTAATAGTAAATTAGTCAGCTAATGGTCTTTAAATAAACCTCTTCCGTTATCATCTCTCCCGCGGTGGCGTCATGCACTTTTTTTGTTTTTTTGTTTTTTTTGGGGGGGATGGGGGGCGGAACGGGGCAGGGGGTGATAATTTTCATGAAGGTTACCCAGGTCAAGGGTGGAGTGTCGCGGCCGGACCTGTAAAAAGGGTCAAGTGGCTTGCTCTGGTTTTCTAATTCATACTAAAAGTCATGTAATGGTAGAAACTAATTAAACAGCGTGTTTTGTCAGACGCCCATTTTGGAAAAGGAGGACGAGGACGAAAAGTTTTTTTTTTTTTTTTTTGCTATCTTCTGACTTGTTAAGCCTCAACAATGTATTTTGATGATCACTTCAATGCATTTTGTATTAAGGACACGGATGTGTTCATTTGGATTTGTGTTGATGATCTGGTTTATTACAGACCTACAAAGCAATGATGACCAAATGTGCATCATCCTCTACTGTAATTTTTTTTGAAAACGTTGCTGAAATTATGACAATGTCAATAGTGATGTGCCTGAAGACAAATACACATTTTGTGAACCATTCACTTCTTGTTATTAATACGTTTTTGGGGAAGGGGCCGTATCCTTAGCATAATAAATGAATGAATAAATATAAATAGTGGAATAGCCCCATTATTTGCATTGTTTTGACCCTGTTTGTTGTGTTCATTTAACCCTAAAATTTTGTTCAAAATGGAATAACCCAATTTGTTGTGTTCATTTAACCCTAAAAGTTGGGTCAAAACTAAATAAGACAATTTTTTATTTCCAATGGACCCAAGTCTGGGTCGGGCCTTTTTAACACAGCAATTGGGTCAAATTTAACCCAAAACTAGTTGTTTTTGACCTAACTGTTTTAGAGTTTAAAGTGCCCATCTCTAGTAGTGTGGCTCAAACGACTGGAGACAAATTTCTTGTTGATTCTGATGATGGTAACTTTGGTGACATCTGGACATCACTGTATACTGTACGCTACATGATAATGAACTTTGACACTGTGGATGTGCAGTTGTACGTAAAAAACATGACATTAATTGTTCACACTGTTAAACTTCCCAGTCTAACACTACCTTTGGTTATCTTTTCATTATCTGACACTGTTTCCATTTAATTGAATCCCAGTTAGCCTGAGGCAGAACTCTCTTGTGGCTGGCACGCCGATTTTGTTGTGAAGTTTATTGTGAGCTTCGGCCACCTTGTATGTACAAGTTAGAGCCTGCCCGGTTTGGTCGGCAGTCAGTGCTAACACATATCGACAGACAAACACATTCACACCTACAGGCACTCTAAAGTCCCCACTTTACTTGTCATGCCTGTCTTTGGAAAACAGAGAAAAACTGGAGCAGCTGTGAAGAAAAAAAAAAAAGATTGAGATAAGGGAAGGACACAGCCTCCATGGAGAATTTCTCTGCTCGGTGTGTTTAAATGCTCTGAAGCCTTTAGTTGTATCACTATGACATGTATGTTCCTATATTTGTACAAGAGTGACAATTCTTATCTGTTTTAATGGAATTTGAAATTATGCACACAGAGTCACTTCCTTTGTGACTTATGTCTACAGCTCCAATAGCACCTTAATCCTTGAGTTTTATTCCACTCACTTTCCTCGAAGCACCGTTCTGCTTCTCCCTCATTCCCTTGGGAACCACTATCTGTCCTTCCCTATCCTGGAGTCTTGCTCTGTCGCTGTCTAATCCTCTACTCTCATCACTAAATAATTCCTCACTGAGAAACATCTAATCAAATCTGAGGGAGAAAAGCAAAGACAGGACGAAATTGTGTGTGTGTGTGTGAGTGTGTGCATACGTGGGTGCGTGTGTGTGTGTATCAGGCTTGGGGCAGGAGCGGGTGTGAGCGAGGGGGGGGAAGGCAGCATCAAAACGCGACATTAGTAGTGTGTGAAGGGGTTGCAGAGTGGGAGAAGTGCAAGTGCATTTGCAGTCAGAGCACTTAGTGTGAGGAATCCATTCATTATTCATTAGCTAATTCACCATGTATAGTAATTAAAATCAGGGCTTTCTCTAAAATGGAAAGAGCTATTATACACAGGTTTTCAACGTACAATATTTAAGAGGGCTTTTTTTGATTTTGCGAATCATGTTTGTGCATTTTAGGGATGCACCTTGCTGAAGTCTTCTAGTGCAGTGGATACAATACAAGGGCTGACATCTTAAATTAAATAAATGCAAATGTACCCCATCATCTATAAATAAGACATACAAGACTGTCTATTCATTATGCTGCATAAACAAAGTAATCAATTATAAAACAACAATGAAGTTGGAATTTGTCACAACATACAATATACAGTATTCAATGTACGCATTATACGCATACTAATATACTGTCTATCAAACATTAAATAAAAGAAAGTAAGGCACTGCTGTTTCATCTTTCCTGAGCTAATTTAGATGAGAAATGTGTTGTTTATAACAGTGGTTCTCAATCTTTCGTCAATGATCCACCCCCTGTGTATTATTATTATTATTATTATTATTATTATTATTATTTTATTTTTTTTGCCAAGTACCCCCTAACCAGCTCAACACATTTTTGGATGAAAAGAAAAAGACTTACAACATAGTGCTGTGGCATCAGTGTCGAATTTATTAAAGTTAGGAACACCATTTGTAGTGGTATATGTTGAACTGTTTGGAAATAAAAACATATGACAAAAAAAATAAATAAATAGTAATTATAAATAAAGATTTGTTTAAAAATTTGTATTTTATAATGTGAAAATGTCTTAAAAGCTGTTTTTTCCTGATCATTTGTTTAAAAGCCCTTCAATGGACGAGGATTGAAAACTGTTTTTTCATTCATCAATGTTTTGGCATCTGTCCCTATTCAAATAAACATGAAATGTTCACAAAAAGAAATCATTAACTTAATTTTATATGAAACTAGAAACTGCCCCAAAAAATCTTAAATGATCTATTTAGTAATTAAAAAGAAGACCGACAACATTACATTGCTGCAATTAACTGAGGGTTTTTGCATTTAGTGAGGCACTTGCGCTTCAGGATTTTCTCATTCTTGGTGGGCAAGGAGGCAACTGCTCTGATCAAGTTTTTTTTTTTTTCCACCGATTGCCACTTTTTAAATAAATCTTAAAATCTCATGTTCATGCTGAAGTACCTTCATGTACCCACATTTGAGAGCCACTGGTTTCAAATATACATTTGTGTCTGTAGTGTGCACATTTATCCCTGACATAGCCCAGCTCAATGGAATATCTAAAAATACCTTACTTTTATACAAGCTGATTTTATACAGTTCCAAACAAACCCTGTTCTTGAGAATAAGTAAATGTGATGTGTATACATAATTGACTTTGACTATTACACTACATCACTGATGCAATTTGCAATTCGGTAGATCTATTTTCTTGTTTGAGCCTAACTAAAATAAAAAACTTCAGCTAGTTATTTTATCTTCTCACAGTATTTTTTTTTCTTTTTCTTATTCATGCAACACCTTTACTATGTTAATGACAGTTGTCATTTCTACTTGTAAAACACATGCACAACACACGTACTAGTGCACCAACACTGGAATTTTTCTCCCACACAGCAAAGTGATCACATTTGTATGCTGTGAAAGAGAAGGTGATTTATCTTGTGTTGACAGGTTATGGCTGAAAGACATCAGGCGCATATAAGGGGGACATGCTTGTCATGGCAGAGAGCTTCCATAATAATCAACTGAAGCTGCCACACTGACCATGAAAGATCTCTACTTTTGCTTGTGTTTTTTTTGGGGGGGGGACTACAGGGCACAATCAAGCAAATGGCAGGTTTTCTTCAGGTAGACTCTTGCCTCCTCCCACATTAAAAAAACACAAACAAAACACACTTCATAGGTTAATTGAAGGCTCTATATATTGTCCTGAGGTGTGATTGGCTGCCGACCAGTACCCAATGTCACCTGGGAGCGGTCCATCTTACCCCTGACCCTATTGAGGATAAACAGTATATAGAAAATAGATCATAATCACATATGGTCATTAGAAAGTATAATAAATAGTATACTGTAAACACATCTGTTTTCTACCAGAGGCAATATGGAGGCTCATTTTGTTGAAAGCATTAATCTCCTCAAGAAGTTGCAATCATTGTAAACCAGTCAGAACACAAGGATGACTTGAAAAAGCATCATTGCCACTAATGTAAATCTGCCCATGTTCGACGCACACACGCAGAGCCAAAACTGAAGTGTATGTGGCATTTATAAAAATGTATGTTTTAACTGAATGTATCATTTTCCTTTTACTCAAAGTCAGCTGGGATGGGCTCCAGCTCACCCACGATCCTGAACAGAATAAGCGATGTAGAAAATGGATGGATTTTAGACTGAATCACATGCATCCTAATTTGTGTGTGGCTCAAAAATATATCCGCGCTGGAAGTCATACAGCAACAGCAATGCGATAAATGCGCAGCACTAAGACTGACTTGTTACTCAAACTTAATTGAATCTCATTCTTAAAAGCTTCAATACTTATCATTGATTTATTTGAGCAACATACTACATTCCTAAAATACTATGACAACAAAAAAGGCTTTTTGGAAGATATTTCATTCTACAAAGTAAATACTGTAATGTAGAACCTGCCTACAAAAGTTGAGTTATGTCATCTACAAGTTGTCATAAGGCCATTCTGTAGGCTACATTGTGATAAAGCAAGGGTAGTTCTTTTAGTCATGAACAAAACGCTGTCATGTGGAAATATGTCAGTCACCATTCACAGACTGTTATTTTTCCTTTGGCTTAACTCAGTAATCCAACAGTTTCACCTCAAGAGCCTCTGCATACATCTGCATATAACTGCTCTGTTTCCCAATCCTAGGTCCAACCAAAACAGCACCAGCAGAGATAACGATACATTTTTAATTATGATTTTTCCAGTAGCTTCAATAAGATTAATGAGGTCTTACAGCATGTTTCTCACATAATAGTTTTTGTTTTTTTATGTGTATTTGTCAGAACTTAATTGCTGCTGACTTTCGATTGTTTCACAAGCCATGTCTCTGAGACAAACTCCCTACATAGGAATGGAGAACACAAAAATTGCGTTAGGCGATATCATCATGTTACATCATCATAGTTTTTCCTGACACGTATTGTATGTATAACCTTCCATCATATCCATTTTCAATATGGCTCATGCTGTTCAGGGTCGCGGGGAGTTGGAGTCTCAACTTCAGCAGACAAAGCAGACGACACCCTGGACTAGTTGCCAGTCATTGACAGGGCACATACAGAGACAGACTATTCACACTCACATTCACACTGTCAGTAAGTGGGAACTGAACTACGATGCCTCATGCATGCAAGTCATGGGGTCAGAGTGAACCACTGCACCACCATTGACACTGTATTAACCTCACTTTTGTATTTTCCTACTGAATGAAATGTTCCTGTCGGAAACGATTTTCTTGCTTAAAGAGAAAGTCAACCCAAACTTATTTTTTCAAGAATATGTTCTATGCAAACCCATTAGTTGAAACAAGGCATTCTGATAAATATTGCATTTGTGGAATAAGAGTTAATCCAAACATTTTTAGCCATCTCTGGGGGCGGCCATTTTGTCACTTCTGTCGACTGAAAATGATATCACAACGACCAATCACGGCTGACCTGTTTCCTGAAGCTGAGAGATTGGTTGCCTGAGCCCTGAGCAGTTGTGATGTCATTTAATGTGTATTTGCCGGACCTTAATTGCTGTCGACAGAGTAGACAGAAGTGACAAAATGGCCGCCCTCTGAGATGTCTAAAAGCGGGTGGATTTTGCTGCTTAACTCATATTCCACAAATACAATAATCAGAATGCCATGTTTCAACTAGTGGGCCTGCTGGGAACATATTCTTGAAAAAAATGTGCTTGGGTTGATTTCTCCTTTAACATATCAGCACCGTGATTGAAAGTTTGTCCCATACATGATCCGATTCCTTGTTGAAACTGATTGTCTAGGACCACATAGGTGTGTACAGCTGCCGGCTAGTCACCAGTTACGGGTCTCATTCATTCATCGAAGCACCTCATGCATAAAGATATTGCTTCCTGAGTCAAACTAGTACATCTGAGCACCAAAGTTGACTTAGCTTAAAAAATTAGCGTGTACATTTTTTTTCCCCTTTGGAATACAAGCATCTCCTAATTAGTCACTCACAAGCACATATAGACTAATTTCAAATTTGAATCTTTCAGATAATGACTACGGGAAACAAGAAATGCTTCAATGTTAAGCATTTTTTACCCAACCAACTAAATAACAATTCAAAGTAGCTGACGGTTTCAACAGTACCGCACAGTAATGAATACAGACTACTCCCAATAAAACATTAAACACTGCATTGAGTATGGATGGATATATTACAGTATTGCACACCTCAACCCATCCATTTTTACCTTTTTTTTTACACCTCCGGCAAATTTGTATCATAGAGCTTGTGCCAGGTGTTAACAAATGATTTTATCTTACAGTTTTCTCATACGAATGAATTGCTTCCCCAATTAACATTCCAGACTTGTGGCGTGATGCTAAATGGATGAAAGTGACTGGCAGATGACTGAAAGGATGATAAAGGGAATGCGACAGATGTTGGCTGAAGTCTCTCTCTCTCTCTCTCTCTCTCTCTCTCTCTCTCTCTCTCTCTCTCTCTCTCTCTCTGCCCTGCTGTAAAAGTGGATGCTCATCCCCTGAATACGGATGGCATTACACGAGCAATCCTCTAAACGGCTGCGACACACTAACATGCTGGTGTCTGCAATGGCCCGCATCAATCTCCAGTGCCTAGCAAATGCCAAACACCTTTTGTTAATTGCACGGCCAAGAGCCGGAGGATAGGGTGCAGAAGACGATTTCACTTGCACACAGTTCTCTTTGTTGCATTTGTTTTCCTTTGCTGTGATGCCAATGAGACGAGGGGACAAGCAGTAACTTTTGTAGAAAATGGGAGTGTGTCTTTGAAGGTTCCCTAAGGAAGTTTACAGTGAGGACTTTGTATAATGAAAAACACTATTTGAGCAAACAGTTCCCTTATTTCGAGGTAGCGTCTCCCCTGGTCTTCTCCTTAGTGTGACTTGTACCAATTGACCAAAAGTAATAACATTAAAAAGCAGAGGAAGGGATCCTCACAATTACGACCCCTCAAATAAAATTAAAGGAAACTTTATCTAAAAGTACTTACAGTATGACAAATGATGATGTTCATGCAGGAAACCCCAATTACATCTGGTTTGGTTGCATTTGTCTTTTATGTATGTAAATAAATGATATATAAATAAAATAATAAATAATTTCACAAGCCTCAGCTGTTATCTAAACATCAGCCTCTTGAAGCCTCAGTTTGAGCTGAGAAACAACTGTGAATCAACTCAACCTTTCCAATATGAGAGGATAGAAAACGCTACAGAATGCTGATTCACAGATTTTAACACAGACTGTCCTTACAATGGTTGCAAATTGCATACATCGTATATCAACTTCGATTAGGTGTACGGTTGGCATCGGATAGAAAGTTGACAGGTATACACACCAGTCAGCAAAAATTATTTCAATATATTAGGCAATCTCCAAGCTCTCAATAAGGTTTCTGATAGCCACCTCGATTTAGATGTACATAAGTTGTTACTCTGAATAAGATGCTGCTATGTACACTGCTTTTTCTTATTACCTTAAACCAGAAAAGGTCATATTCAGTGTCAGCAACAGATGAATGAAGACAAATGGAGTATTACCATCGTAGTAGCATTATGTGAACTGTCGACCATCATATCAGTACAAAATAAAGTCTTGTCTACTAGATATACAAACAAAGGACTTGTGTTTTTTCAACACGATCATGATGTGAGCCTGTTTCTTAGGCCATTAATTGGATCATTTACAGTGAAATGGTAATAATAATAATAATAATAAATGGTAACAATAAACAGCTTATTAACTCAAATTAAAATATTGCATAGTGTGACAGACTATCACCTGATGCATTCTATTCCTTCAATTGTATTGGATTATTTGTGACGGTCAGTGACACTACAAGTGTTTTTGCTCCAAGTTACAATACTCAATCACAGCACAAGGTCATTAAAATCTCTATAAGAGCAGCAGTAGCTGGGCTAGTAAGTAATTGGTTGTTGAGCGGACAGTGGTTGGGTCAAGTCCATATGAGGATGAAAATATGAGAACTGCAACTGGTCACTGGAGAGCTGCCAGTTAACTTCCTGAGCCGGCTGAGGTGCTATCAAGCAAGGCATTGAGCACTTCTTAGTGTGCTAGTCAGGCTTCTGCCCTCCACGTTTATTAAGTTACATGTTCAATATACAGCAAATGACTGTTAACATTTGACTATAGCCCTCAAGCGACTCATTAAGGGTTGTTAATATTGTTATTTAAACTTGTGAAAATCATGACTGTTTTCCGTCAGCAACATTCAAAAATTATTCCAGACCTTCAGGTCAAGAGTTAATTACAAAATGGATCTACATCAACCATGACTTTGTCAGATGCAAATGAAATCAACATGTCTTTCATTGCACATTTAATTACCAAGTTATAGCTGCAGGTTGAAACTGTGTTTGACATAATCACACATTAAATTCCATCAATCCGTCTTCTGAACCGCTTAATCTTGATAGAGTTGCAGGGGCGCTGGAGCCTATCTCAGCTCTCTTCGGGCAGTAGGCGGGGAACAGCCTGAACTGCTCGCCAGCCATTCACATGACATATTACGTTGTTTTCTGAAATACTAAACTATAGGTTCAGTTCAAATTTTAGAGTCAAACCATGAAGAACAGTGATGCTAAATTCATATGTGAAGGATCTAATGCTTTTGGCCAGGAGAATTATTGTGTTTGTTACCAGAGGTGGGCATTCCATCAGACTGACGGACCGGTCCGCCAGTCGGTAACTGATGGACGGCTGTTTGACACCTTTTAAAATTGACAGACTTACAAATGACGGAAGTGGGTTCTCGTCCGTCAATGTAATCGTCACAAACCATGTCTGTTACTGATGGACCCGGGTGGCATGGCTCAGTGGTAAAGTGGTCGTCCCTCCCAACCGAGAGGTTGTGGGTTTGATCCCCAGCCATTGTGACTGTGTCGAGGTATCCTTGAGCAAGATACTGAACCCCTATTTGCGCCTGATGCTGCGTCATCAGTAGGTAGATGAGGTACAGTGTGAAGAGCTTTGAGTACCAAAGGTAGAAAAGCGCTATAGAAATTTACCTTGTCTATTTGCCATTTTCAATGGACTGTTAGTCTGTCACTGCCGAATGCCCATTTTTAAAATGTTTTTGGGATGGAGCGACTGACGGAACAATGGACTTCTGACAGACTTAAATGCCGGACTTACTGCCGGATTGACGATTACAATTCAGTTCGTCACGAAAAATGATGGACTGACGAATGACAGACGGGTACCCTTACCACTGATGGATGATGGATGACGGACCAGCAAAATTTTGTCATTCATCAAATGCATGCCTACAGAACTCCTAAAAAGTTCAGAAACTCTATCCAATGAGATGAGTTTCTGTGAAGAGAGGTTGAGGATGGAGACGTATATTCCTGATCATCGTGAGTTGTGAAGGTGGCTACTTTGGAAGAAATACGTGTCCATTACAGGTGTGCCTATGCAAGTAGAGTAGAGCTTTGTTACCATGACGACCAGGGTTGCACCTAGGGCTAGTGGCTACTTGTTTTCACGCTCAGAGACTCAAGGACCAAAAGCGAGTGACAAGTATACCCATGAAGAGAGTGGAAGAATGCACTGTTTTCTTGGTGACATTTCATCAACTAGCGACAGAATTACACTTGTGAATTAGTGAACACAATCTTGTACTGAATGTGGCACATTCAGTAGACATGTAACCCCATGTTACTGCTAGGCCTTGAATACGAGAATTAAAGTAAAGAGAATTCAATGACATGCGTCAACTCCCAAAAAATCCATACTACGTAAACTCAACATAAATCTCTGATATAAGAATAAAAGAAAAAAATTGCCATCATTTACAGCAAGGGCATTATTATTTCATAGTGTTTCAGTAGAAACAGGTGATATTGGGAATGAAAATACAGGATCTTAAAGTAATTTCATGCTAGACATGCTATACTTCACACGGACACTTGCTTTTGCTGCTTAATCTAGACATGGCTTTCATTTGTGAAGTAATTTCTGATTCAAGAAAAAAAAAGGACAATGTTTTGTACTGTCTTGTGTCCACTCCAAGTTAGTGCTGAGCCTGTTTACAGGCACATGACCAAACATCTTCAAAGCTGTTGCTTTTGACATGATAACATTTACATTTAGTCAAGCCATGGTTTGTGTGGCGGATCTTCCCCCAGGTAGCTGCTAAGCCATTGGTGTCAAAAGTTGCTGTGAGGGCAGTGTTACTTATGTAAAGTAGCTCTTTCGAAATGTTACAATCAAGCCAAAATCTGGCAACTAAAACAACTATTTTCTGATATAGGACTCTCCTAAAAAATGTTGGTTGTGTAATTTCACACTTGACTAACCTATCTGCATACAATAAATAAAAAAGTTATTTTTCCCTAATGTGCTTCCTAAAAAATGTTTTTGTTATATTGACAGTGCAGTAGATTTGCCACTGATTATAATTATCTTTGCCAAAGATATGAATTTAACTGACTAGCCGGCTAGGAAATACACAATTCTGAAGTTCAAGCTTGCGTGAAGAACTCACTGGCCACTCTCTAATAATCGCAGATGATTAAACCATAGGCTACTGTATGTCTTTGCTTTTCTTTAATTTTGATTTAGAAAGATGCCCATGGTTCAGTTGTGAACAACCTTCTTGACAATTCACTGGTCTCAAGCTAACACTTATTGATGAGCTTGAGCAAGGCAAAACCGCAGCCAAGCATGCATGCTGGGATGGGTTAACAACTCTGTGGAAGGCAAACCACTGCAGTACAACAATTCAAACTATAATGGCTGCAGTGATACTAACCTCAATTTAACATTAGCATAATTTTCAGGTTTAGGTTTGAGTTTTTTCATGACACTTCTACAGTAGTCAACATTGCCCTTTATTTTTCCAGGGGAGACATATTTACTGAGATCATTTTCAGAGAAATATACCTCAAACTTGTCATATTTTGTTCAAGAGGAACTGTGATTTATTCGATTAGTGGATTAGACCCACTAGACTATAAAACACTTTTATCATCTAATGGGCAACATGGACTATAAATCCACACCATTACAGTGATTGACCAACTGCACTGCAGACTCAAAGTACTCTGAACGTGGCGTTGCTGAATATAAATGAGGTGTATATTAATTTCATTGTTGATTGATTGTGAAGTTAATTTGCATGTCCTATCATTATTCATTTGAAAGTATGTATATTTTGCTGTCTCTCTGGTGACCTCACATATTGCCATGGGTAAAAATCACGGATGATCACAGAGCAGACACATGTATACTGCCGGTAGCTCATGGGACCTGCTTGCAGGGCTCAAACAAGATATATGAGCTTTAAGGGCTCAAAAGGTGACCCCCTCCTCGCCTCAATTATAACTTTTAAATATGTTATCTGCTGAGATCGAAAGGGTACTTTAAAAAACAGCTCAGCTTGCCTGGATACACTTTTGTCTTTCCTCTCTCCTGGCACGGCTTTTAACAATGAATGAACAAACACTTCTCTGGGAAATCCAGTCAACTCTTGCAACATGACATTACAACAAACAAGTAAAAAGCAGAGTGTTGTCTGGTGTGCATATCTGCAAAAAAAATGGGCCAGTTGTTGACAAGGCTCCTTGGAAAACATGACACACCAACTGTTTGTCCTCCCGGACAAGGACAAAACCACATGTTTTATCCATTTTTAGCTAAAATATCCTTGTGTAAACTGTCTAAGAAAATGTAGGAAAATGTCACTAACAACAACAATGAAAGATCAAGGAAGGGGACTCATATGCAATTACTTTTAGTGAATTACTGATACATCTGACTGTAACACGAATATGAAGTATAAACATACCTCAAATTGAATCAGCTCACACAAGTATTTAACAACCCCCACATTGTTACTCCATACAATATAGACAAGGCAAACAATGTTGTCTTATATTCTCACAAATGCTAAAAGTCAAACAGAGTACATACAAATTATGGAGTTTTTTTTTTTAAGAAAAGAAAGAAAGGGCAAAATGCATAAAAAAAGTGTACATATTTGAAATATATATATTTACCCTCAACACAGATGGTGTGATGGGTTCAATTCTCACTCAGTGACGGTGTGAATGTGAGTGTGAATGGTTTGTCTGTCTCTGTCCCCTGTGAATGACCGACGACCAGTCCAAGTTATCCCAGCCTGTCCTAGCTGACAGGGGAGAGGCCGAGCTGGACTACGCTCAAGCAACCTGCAACTCTGAACAATGTCATACAGAACAAACAAACAACAACAACAACAAAATTAAACACCTATTAGGCTTCACCTGCTCATTACAAAAGAGATGGTAGACACATGATAAGTCATGGAATGAAACATTTAAGGCACATTTTAAGCCAGGACCTGCAATTGACTGTCAACTCGTCTAGGAATGTACCCCGCCTACCGCCCAAGGTCAGCTGGGATAGGCTTCAGCTCACCTGTGAGCCTAGTGTGGACAAGTGCTATAGAAAATGGATGGATGTTAAGCCAGGAAAATTGGGTTTCAAGAAACTACTTGGAACCCAATGTATTCTGCATACAGCCCTACACACAGTGGTGTTTTGAACGTCTAATTTGTTCATGAATATTACAACGTGCACCATTTGGCTCATGAATATGAAATAGATGCATCGACAGTCTCCCACCGAAATCAACAGTCGACACACATAGGCCGTCGTCAGCTGCGCTCTGCCACAATGTTTTCTCTGCTTTATTTAGCCAATCGCAGATAGCCTGAGCAGAATGTTGGTGTTGGAACAAATTGTCCATAAAAACATGTGTGATTCTGACACTTTTGTCACCCAGGATGATTTAGGATTTCTTGGGCAGTCTCCCTTGCCTGCTTTGTCACTTCTTTTTTTTTTTTTTTTTCTCCATCTCACATCAACACATTTATCCATTAAAAACACAGCTTTCTGTGTGACAAACATAACTCTCCCTATTTTACAGGACAGACACAAAAATCTGATTGGCATATTACAAGACAGTGTGGAGCAATGCTGAAATATGGAGCTACAAGAGTTAACATTGAAGGTGTTGTTCTAAGATAACCACAAGCATCCCTTCGCAAAGCTATATTATATCTCTCACAATACATAGTCAACAAATACTGTCATCTCAAAATGAGAGTGACGAAACATGTCATGTCTATTTTATCATGGCCCATCGGTGAACCATTTTGCTGATAATTGCTCCCTTTCTAGCTCAAATTCAATAATTCCCCCCCACGTTTTTCTTAGAGTTAAAGTCAACGCAAGTTCTCATGTACTGTTTTAAATCAGCATTGTTTTGCTCACAAACACTGCACAGACATAATTTTTTTAAGTATAGGAATTAGCTATAGATACTGATAAAATTGCATTTGTTACCTGACAAAAACAGACACTAAAGTGGTCAAGTCAAATAACAATTTCTAAAACACCAAGAAAGCACAAAAGAAGAGACAAACACTTTTCTAATTAATATCAGGACCCATGTTAAGACATTAAACTACACATTGCCCCAAACAAAAAAAAATATGACTCCTGACTTCATGATCGAACACAACTTTCAACATGTGTGTGCAGTCTTTGTATTTTGGCCAGTCATTCAGTTTTATGCATATTCAATCAGCAGAAAATTCCTACTGGAAAGTAAGCCAAAAAGACTGATCCACAAATTGGAAGGTGAAGTCAGAGCTGCTGTTCTGAACAGGCCAGTAATGGTGATCATTTTCATTAGGTGCAAATGACATAACTAAGGTATAAATGACAAAGCCTAAAGACTCCCCCACAGTTTGTATCCTGATTCCCTGCTTGGATAATTAAAGTCCAAACAGCAGGTGTTATTTAGATGGGCTTTCAAAATTCAACTTAAGTGGTGCATCCACGGAGCCATTAGAGTGAAATGCACAATGTTTACTGAGTGTAACGAATGTAAGCAGTGCAAGAAATAATTAAGACTGGAGGATTTACCCCTAGCATTTGAAGAGAATAAGAAATCTGACGAAATGTACAGTGGAACCTCAATTTAACGGACCTGGAACCAACGGGCTCTAGATTTTGTGCAGTTGTAGCCAACCTTTTACCGGTTCTTACAAGTCTACAAGGAAAGGGGGGTGGGGGGGGGGGGGTGATAGGGGCGGGGCTGGTGTGGGGAGTTGGAAGAAACTTTTCAAATACGTCTGTTTAGTCATTTGCTAGCTTGTCCATTTAATGACCGTTACGTGACGGAGACAACTTGACATGCGTTAAGAGTCAGTCATTGATAGATGTAAGAGAGAATCCGGTCACTTTTCACAATAAAATGTTTTTCAGCCTCGGATAATAAATAAACCAGAAGTACTGTATTTTTTTAGTTCTTTCATCTGTGCAGCCCGCCGCGCCCCGGTCCAAAGTGGCCTGCAGCCTGGTACCAGTCCTCGGCCCGGTGGTTGGGGACCCCGGATTTAATGGACGGAAAAGAGGAAGCAGCCCACTCAAAATGCCCCTCTCTGTACAGTTTCTAACATTTTTTTTTTTTGTTCCAGAATTGACCGCACTTCTATTATCTGCCGCTGCGTTACAATTTATAGAGAGTGACTGGCATGCATATTCCCGGGTTGTGATGCTGTTATCACGGATATGCAGTGGACTAGAGCAGGCTCACTTCCTATGTGGCAGTCATGATAGCAGGGACGAGTGTCCCATCAAAAATAATGGACAGCATGGATATAAGCTTAGCATCGCCCTAGGTATGCAGCTGAAAAGGAGTGTGCCATATCTACCTATTCATATCTGTGGCTGTTTACTGGAACAAGTCAGGGTGCCCAGTAGATACATAGGGGGTTGCACAATTTTATTTCAAATCATCAAATTATGCATTGAAAATGATAGAAATCCAGTTGAAAATATTATTCATTAACGTTACAATTGAATAAAAATTGTCTTGTTTTAAGAAGTATGTGGTTTTTACCATGTAGCCAGACTTTATGGACAGGTGGTATTTAATTGCAATGTCGATGAATAATATTTTCAACATGATGATTTGAAATAAAATTGTGAAATCCCCTTTGTACCCAGACTTTTTAGACACCCTGTAGTATTGCACACACCTCTCGAACATGCTGCTTTTGATACTCTGTACAGCAGGTTTTTTTTTTTTGTCAGGGCTTTAGCTATGGAATCCAGTCATAACATGAATCAAAATCTAGCACAAAATATAACCTTTCACACTTCCTCATACAGTATATGCATCCACATCCTGACTGAGCCATCCCCTTATCGTGGTTTTAGGTTTTGTAAAGCTGCCAAATGTTACAGATCGTGTGTATATATATATATATATATATATATATATATATATATTATATTTATATTTATTTTGGGCAAGTTGGAGGATGGACATTCATTCACACTGGTCATAGCTATGTACCTGAACCTGATTTATTCATACTGACATTAAACACCAGCTTGCAAACATTTTTCAAATTAAAGATTAGTGCTTATTTCTATATTTACTGCAGTGCAAACTGCTTTAACTCTATGGTTGTCCTTAAAATACTGATACTGCCATGTTTGGAAAGTGTCAGCAGTTATTAATCCGAACACTAATCCGTATTTCAAAGCGCATGCTGTTGACTTACATTTTGAAATTCTAATGATTTAAGGGGGAATAACATTTTATTTAAACCGTCCCATTATTGAAATGTAAAATCCATCAGCTGTATGTTAACAGATTCAGGTTTAGGTATGTATGTCAACAGAGGCAGGTATAGGTATGTAGAAAAAACAGAACCAAAAACTAAAAAACATGCAGGACACCAGCGAGTAAAAAAGGACACAGTCACCATCTGCTTAGCATGTAGCCTAACACATCTCACCGCTTAAAAAAAAAAAAAAGGAAAAAAAAGGCATTTTTCTCAATTATTGATGATACAAGACATAATGAATTGGATCAGAGGAGGACTTCTGTTCTCGCTGAATTTCAGTGACAAAATCCTCTCGTGGCAAACAACAATGATGTTCACCAATAATGTATTAGTGCATGGCAACAAGGGAACAATATGTTCTAACAGCCTTGTTCAGTCTCAGAAAACAGTAGTTGGAAGAAAGCTGTTGTCATAAAAGGCAGGAAACGTTGTAGAGGCGATGCAGATCCACACACTATTGAGGCAATCTTGTCAGCCATAGAAGATTCCCTTTTTGGTTCAGCCGTGTTTGACTGGGGGCCAGTCACTGAAGTTCCATTTCTGCCAAGTACGACAATAGTCTGCATTCTAGCAGCTACAATCTGTGCAAAGCATTTATATCTCAGTTAACATCATTTTCTTAATGTGAGTTAGTTACTCCCTTCATTGTAATATGTTGCAACATAAATGGCCATTTTGGATGGCACTAAATACAAATAGCACATTGTCATTAACGACCCCTTGCTTAAATTAACTTTCTAGAGATAAATTGTGTAGTTGTTATGTGAGAAGTGGAATACGAACAAAGAAGCCAATGGAGAGGAAGCCAAAACATAAAAGTGGCAGGAGTGTCATAGAACACTGAGGGGAAAAAAAGTCTCATCATGACAGTCAACACTTCAGCTATTATCCCAAAATTCTCTGAGGGAATATCTCAGTAATGCCGAGTAAATTTGAGGCTGATAAGCAGACAATGAGATTTGCTGGGGCTTTGAGGAAAAGCCCTTCCAATGACTCGCTTTCACCTCAACTGGGTTCAAACTTGACACATCAAATGAAAATAAATAGGCTGACTTTGCTGTAGGTTGGTCTTGATTGGGAAATTTGAAGTGCAGCTCTGGTCAAAGAGTGCTGGCATATTATATCACATGGTTGTTGGTTTAGTTGTGTAAACTTTCAATGCTGTTTTTGTCATTATTTTTATTTGTATTCCAATGCACACTAGTGTGATATTCAGGTTGATATGGTTAATCAGTAAGTGGGCTGATTAAAGATGAATCATCAACCCACATATTTAGAATTCTGATTAATTTCTGCATCGTTTGTCAGTCTCGGACAAGGCATTATGTACTTAGGTATTTTGATATGGGACGCAGTGGCTTCTGATTTTAATTGTTTCAACATTTCACAATTCTCTCGTTGAATACCTGACTGATTATTTCTACATGTTGATAATTTTTACCTGTGTGCTGCTTGGCAGTCTACGTTTGCCCTGCCATGTTTCCTTTTATTTCCCAGCCAGTCGGCGCCTCGCCTGCCACCTGTCACTTGTTCTGTGCTGTCTTTCCTTATCGTTCTGGTGTTTGCTCTTTTATCTGTCAGATCTTCTGTTAGCCTGAGATTTGTTATCATGCAGAAGGATTTGAGGATTAGTGGGGTAATTTTTGGATCACCCCCCTCATCAGTCCCTGTACAAGGGGTGTCAGAGTTTGGTTCGCATTGTCAGCAGTAAGTCGGCTTCATTTCCAGTGAGGGTTGGACTCCGTCAAGGCAGCCCTCTGTCACCAATTCTGGTCATAACCCTCATGGACAGAATCCCTAGGCGAAGGGGTCTAGTTTGGTGACCACAGTATTACGTTTCTGCGTTTTGCAGATGATGTGGTTCAATTGACTTCATCAAGCCTTGATCTTCAACTCTCCCTCAGCGCATCCAAATCTGAGACCATAGTCCTCCGTCGTGAAAGGGTGAAGTGCAATCTTCAGGTCGGAGATGAGATCCTGCCACAAATGAAGCAGTTTGAGTGTCCAAACCGCTTATCCTCACGACGGTCACGGGCGTGGAAGAGCCTATCCCAGCTGTCTATGGGCAGTAGGTGGGTTATATCCTGACTGGTTGCCAGCCAATTGCAGGGCACACAAAGACAAACGAAAATTCACACTCACAAACATACCTTGGGACATTATAGAGCATCCAATTAACCTACCATGCATTTTTTTTTAATCTGGGAGGAAAACGGAGTACCTGGAGAAAACCCACGCAGGGAGAGAGAAAACATGCAAACTCTACACAAGAAGGCCAGACCGGATTCAAACCCACAACCTCTGCGCTGTGAGGTGGTCGTGCTAACCAGTCAACCACAGTGCCGCCGTAAAGACAAAATAAGCTATACAAATATTGATCGTAAATTAACACTAGGACTACCAGAAGTTTGAAACTATTAGACCTACCAGAGCCATCATTTTGACGGCTTGTGCTCTTTTGCGCTCTGAAAATGACATCATCGCGATTAACACCCTTTATGAAAGTTCTCTTAATTAGCAAGCCTTTTAGCATGCGATGTATAACACTTGTTAAAAGCTGACATGCGCAGAAGCGCCTTGTCAATGCAATAGATAGAGCTTAGGTGGGGAGATACATTCCTTCGCCACGACAACTCCATCATCACATTCAACTGTCGCAGCTCGGTCTACTTAGATGTTAATGCATAAGACATCTGTCATTGGATATCTACATATTGTATGCCTGCTTTGTCTTTTTGCGCAAAGCACTTTCAATATGTATTTGGACTTCTTGGTGGAATCCTGAATTCACTCGCTGTCTGTTGGAATTGTTCTTTATTTTAAATTTGACATCACGTTCCCACCACTGCGTTTTTAAAGGAGCATTTTTTTTTAGCTATTAGCCACGTTAAAATGCAAATTCCTTACCAAAAACACCTCCAAAGTGGTGTTTTCCTCCATTCATCAATCTCTGAGTATTTCTGCTCATTTCTGCTCTCTAAACACCTAAACTGGAAATCCAGACTCATTGCTGTACCGGCGATTGAGTATGGTGGGTAGTCCCATCGAGTGCATTTCTGAGGCCTGGCAAACCTGGGCAAACAAATAGCGAAATGAACCAATCAGCAAAGAGCAGATGTGACGTTGGGAAAAAAAAAAAAAACATGTCTTCTTTTGAAATAAATGCTTCTCGTGCCATCAGCTGCTGGGGTTTTAAGGACTATGTGTGTTTCAGGTCATTTAAAACCGAGTATAATGCTGAATGAAACAAACTATCGTCACTCCCATGCGCCATTTTGAACATTATGAGGATGGACGTTGAAGAGTGACTTTGCTCACAAAGGATACTTCACAGCAAGTAAACCAATTTGATTTGATGATTTGTTATGAATTGAAACCGAGCGCAGCAAAGGGCTTGCTCTCCGGAGTCACTTTCTTAGTGGGTGTGGCAACTAAACGGCAGGCCCTCCCAATCCAAGAAAACGACTGGGTCCTCACTTTTGTACGTCACAAAGTGAGGAGCCACCCCCGAACCGCCTACTAAAGACACGCCCACATTCTCAGGGCAGTCACCAGTGAAAAACTTTCATTTTTGCACTGGAGTTGGGGAAAAGTCGCTCCTTTCACACACTGGGTCCCATTCACTTGAATGAGAGGTCTCCAGACGGCTGTGGCTCCTGCCTCGAGATGGTGGCTTTGGGCAGCCACCGACTGACTTCGGACGCCGCAGAGTGAAGACGACGAGCTGTTCACTCGGAGGGGCTGGTAAATAAATGACACTGAGCTCTCATTCTAAATGAACGAATGGCGTGAGCTTTGCGTGCTGCTCGCAAAATCACTGTCACTCTACTTCATCCATGGTACATATGAAATTGTAAATATGGTTCGCCCGATTCAAGGTTGATCCAAAACACAAAATATGTGAACTGTATACACTGTATTTTTGTCTTGACGGTGGGCGGCTGTGTCTGCCTGGTTTGAACCCAGAAATAGAGTTTTTATCTACATGTGAAAGCTTCTCCTTCTGTGCATTTGATGGGCTGTACTTTACGACGTAGATACACCGTGCAAAGGCAATTCATATTTTAGTGGCTGAGACTCGCCATGTGAAACCTAACACACTGCGAGTGTCGCCATCAGGCGCACTTCCATCCCGCCGTGTGCTTTGATGTAAAAGCAACGGAGGCCGTGCGGTGTGGTACCGAGACAAGCAGAGTGGTGTGGGGATTTTTGGGACTAATGGAAAAGTGGCTAGTGATAACTGTTGGTGGTACATGCAGCAACCTGCTTTACGACGACGCCATGAAAGGGAGACTAGGCATCTTACTTCCGGGTTAGAAAATAGCCACCGATATAATTCATATTTCATAAGAAATTAGATCACCATTATGCCAAAGTAATGTTTAATCATATCTACGACTATAGTTAAAAGTGGTAAATTTAAAAAAGGACGCGATATGGCCCTTTCCAAGGTAGGTTTGGTAACATTGGTTGGGAGCTTGCGATCATGTTGACTTTGTGTGGAACTCACTCAGATACATGCGCATGTGCTGACAACTTCTCCCATCGCTACTACTCTTGTAATACAATTTAAATATGACAAAAATGTTAGTACTGTCTAGTTGATGTCTTTTTCAGTGTGACTGGTTAAATGCCCTGCGATTGGCTGGCACCCAGTTCAGGGTGTACCCCGCCTAATGACCTGAGACAGCTGGGATGGGCTCCAGCATGCCCGTGAACCTCGTGGGGATAAGCGGTTTGGATAATGGATGCATAGATGGTTAAATGCCAGCTGGTGTGTTAGAAGCATGGGAGTTTAGCCCAGCGTTAGCATGTTTGGATCATAATTGGTGAAAGCGAGTTTGAATCCCAGGTTGGCTGTACTGTACCTTGCTAAGCACCGCTGTTACACAGTCACATTTTTTAAATGTTATTTTATTGTTGTGAAAGGGAATTATGCCTTGTGGCTTCATCAGACTGTTGCTTTGTGTGCAACACTGTAAGCAGGGGCGTACAGAAGGGGGGGCCAACAGGACGGTGACCCCAGGCATCCACCTTGGGGGGGGCATATCATCACTGACTGTAAGAATGTGTCACACAGACACACACAGGAATGTAATTGGTGCGCATGAGCACTCGATATTAAAATTGCTTATCAGTTCAAGTCTGCATGTTATAAACAATTCAGAATAGAGCAGCTTTCGATTGAAGCTACCCACTTTTCAAGCAAAAGTATTGAAATGGCCATGATTAAATTAAATTCAAGTGAATAACATTTCATATTTGGTGGCATAACCCTTATTTGCAATAACTGCATCACTAAACCAATCACCTGAAAGTTCTTTTCCTTATCAAATTAAGGAGAAGATAGACCCAATCAGAGCAAAGCTTATTTACATACTGAATATATTTTGTAATATTAATGAGAAAATAAGACCGTTCAAAATCTTTTATTTCTGTCAACGAAAATAGCTTGAAAAAAGGGAGCCTGCTCATTTCCAACACAAATGATCTTGCAAACCCAGTAAAAGAATATCAAGGATTCTGAGAGAATTAAAACAAACAAAAAAACCTAACTAACAGGAAAAAAAACACCTTCAAATCACCTTCAGATCTAAATAAGTTGCTTGAATGCTTTCTATGCTTTGAGCCTCTTCAGCTACAACTTGTCTTTTGAAACCACATCCAAGAGCTTCGAATTCCATCTTGAAATAGTTGAGAAACCAGGTCTCATTTCCAAGAATAATACTATAAGAATTTCATTTGTAAGAACACATTTTCAGTACATTTAATATATTTTGTTGTTAGTTGATGTCGTTTACATCGTTTTACATTAGTGCACAGTTAATCATCAGTACATTTCACTGCACAATTTAAAGACACATTTCAAATAAAGAACCATGACTCTTTTTCATATGAAATTGCATGTTATCCAACCAGTTAAAAGCTGAAAACCTAAAAGTAAGTGTTAACTGTAATTGTAACTTGTAATACTTTTGAATCATGTTTTTTTTAACTTGGGTTTGTGATTTTAACTTTACAGCTGACTCTTACATAACGGCAGAGCTGGTCATTCCGTCTATGTGACGGACCAGTCCGCCTATGACGGACACCCGTTTTGCTGACGGTTGATGAATAAAAAAATAAAATAGATGGACTAAGCATAGTCGGAAGCCCATGTATTTAATTCGTCTTTCGTCTCTAGTCCGTCTTTCATCTATTTTTCGCAGGGAGGCTTTGATGACTGCGGCGAGCGCGGCGATGAACAGTAGTGAGCTGTTATTGCTTGGGGGACAGATTTGAGTGAGGCACCAGGCTGTGAACAGGCTTCCATGGCGCAGAGAGTCACTGTGGGTCACTCTTTCTGTACTCTTTTTGGGGGTGCTATTGAAGTTTACAATCGGAATCGCTGACGGAAACCCATTTAAAGGCCTAGATAGACCAATCCGACATTGGCCAACTGTGACCGATGCTTACCCCCTGTGGTGTTGGGCTGACTGTCGGCACTCGCACTGGAAAAATACACCGCAATGACAGACAGCGACGCTGCACATTAAAATACCTGCTGTGCATGCATCAGAAGGAATACCCCTCCATACCATCAGCGGCGGTAGACTTAGAAAAAGCCAACTGGCAAGCTATTGGCCGGGGCGGATTATAAAAATGTAAACAGCTATATTTTTCACTCACGATGAACTCCCACACGAAGCAAACCACTCACGCTCTTGACGCAGTATTGTGAAATGCTTACATTGTCAACACGGAATCTCCTTCCACTGCGACGCGGACGACTGTCAAATCTATATCCCGCTAAGCAAAAAAGAGGCTTTCTCCTTAAGACCACTTTTGTCCTGCCTAGAGGGCATCAAAGACTGGCTGTCACTAAATGTCCTAAATTTCAACAAAAAGAAAACAGAAGTTATGGTGTTCGGTCCCAGTGGCTCGTCTCCACCCCACCCTGTTGACCTGAGCCCCCTGTCTTCACATCTAAAGCCAACAGTTTCAAACTTGGGTTTTAAAATGGACAGTGATCTTAAATTGGACCAGCAAATCAGTGCTGTTGTAAAGTCGAGCTTCTTTCAATCTTAGACAGCTAGCTAAGGTAAAGCCCCTCCTTTCCCATCAGCACTTAGAAACAGTCATCCATGCCTTTGTTACATCTCGGCTAGATTACTGCAATGCACTTTATTTTGGAGTCAGCCAGTCCTCCCTCAAACGTCTCCAGTTGGTCCAAAATGCTGCTGCCCGCCTACTAACTGGAGCTCGGAAGATCGAGCACATAACACCAATTCTGGCCTCCCTTCACTGGCTCCCAGTGCATTTCAGGGTTCAATTTAAGATTCTCCTATTCGTCTTTAAATCATTAAATGGCCTTGCCCTGGCGTACCTCTCCGAGCTCCTCCACTCCTACTAGGGGTGGGCGATCTGGCAAAAATATCATGTCAAGATTTTTAAAAAATAAAATATCGATAACAATTTCATCACGATTCTTTTTTTACACTAATTTGCACATTTCTGATCATTTTCCTCATGTTAAACATATAAAGAATATTTAAAATGTATATAAAACTCTTTTCCGGTGTCAATTGTATATAGTGTTTTATGTCAATTTATTGCCTTTATTTATTCATATTTTACTTATACTTTATATATTATTCATGTCTATATTTATCAATACATGTACCACAGCCTTTTATTGTTTTTGTTTTGTTTATTGTATTGTAAAGTGCTTTGTTACAGCCGTAGCTGTTATGAAATGCACTATATAAATAAAATTGTATTGTATTGTATTGCATTGTATTGTACTTATAAGAAGATTAAGGCAGCAAAGGCATGCTCGCTGTTTGTCCGCATTGTCACTTCCTGTTTTTGCCCCTTGCGCCGATTCGCTAGCTAACAGCCAATCAGAGTGACTAAATGTCCCGACTCATGACGCCAATTCAACATGCTGAAACGCCCACCAGACGCTTCCTGACGGGGTCCGATGGTACGACAGTGTTCGCTACATCAATCAGACGGTGCAATCAGACTTGAATCTCGGCCTTAAAATCAGAGGCAGAGACCCCCCCAGGAAAAAAAAGGCAAATGACGGACAAACGAAGGGTACTCACGCTGCAGACTGATGACGAATAACAGATGCTCAGTTTTTAGTAAAATACCCAGCTCTGCATGCCGGTTATAATTGCCTTCACAACATTATTTGTTGTGACTGTGCTTTGTTCATTGTAGTGTGTCCCACACAATGCTTCATACTCCTTTCATATACAAAACAAAAAAGTCCCTGCATGCTTGTAAGATTTGACTTGAGCCTTATAGCCAAGATGTATGTTGTATGGAATTTGTCAAGGACTCTATACGAACCATTATTATAAAGTGCTGTAGAGGCACAATAGGCAATATACCTAAAAGCCTGAGAGTAGCTTTCCCATTACGAGGCCTTACTAGTGGTGAGAAAAAAAAGAAAAACACTGAGAGGGCTTCAGTCAAAACAGTGAATGTGTCATCATGACATTAACAGTGTCACTCTCCCTAAGACACACTGATTTGTAAATGAACAGTGAAGGGAACCGGCTTTTCTTTGTAAATGAACAGTCAAGGGCCTTTTCTAGGCATTGCCACATCAGCATTAGTTGATTTGGAAATGCACACTCGCAAGTGACACAGAGCAGGATTCGCTGAATAATCCCCTTTCTGGTGCACAAAGGCATAACTTAATATGCAACATTGGATCCTAAATCTCTCTAGACTGGAATATATTGGATTTAGGGTACCTCTTACCCAAGCAGTTCAAGTCATTCAAATTGGAGTGTCTCTCTCAACCTGACACAAACACATGTTGTTTGGAGGCACAGGTGGAAAGGTTCGAGGAACTGTCCATCAAAGAAGAGCTTGCTTCAAAGAAGAGCTTGCTTCAAGTCAAGATCATCTCAAACTGTATCCGACTCAGTTATCTGTCACCCAAACATACTCTACATCTTAATACGCAAATGCATGCTCATCTTTATTACTGAAAACACACATGCCCGGAGGGACTGGGTGTTTTTCCACTTTCCAGACAGTACCGCAGACATAAATTATCACCGCTCCCATCACCAATCCTAATATCACAGAAAAAAATAATTCAGAAGGCCAATATGACAATAACAACTGATGAAACAAAACAGTGTGCCATATTAGAATGCAAAACCCACAAAAATGCTGACACTCACCATCAATTGCGAGAAGCAGAAGGGCTGTTAGAAAATGAATTTTTGGTTGTTGACAGGTTGAAATTTAGTCCTTTTAGAGGCATGTTTACTTCAGCCCAATAACTCTGTCAACACAGGGGACAGATGTTTTGTTTTTTTCAAGGCATTAACGCAAAGTCCCCTAAACACAACAAATTTTTGGAATGTACGATTTATGCACCTCCACCGTTGGACCGTTCGACAATTACTCTTCCGTGTAGAAGTTAATTACCCTCGAGAACTTAACTGCAATGCAGCCAATATTCACAGCTTGTCTAAAGATGAGAACGTGACAGTGCAGGAGTCATTTGGACTGTCAGGCACCACCCATTCTTTGTTGCTTTCGAGCGTAGCGCACTAGTTTGCCTAAGCCTGGTTAGCACTTAGCACCAAGCTAGTGTGTTACAGCTTTCAAAGAGGATGGGGAGTGAGGTGGTCTAGTGTGTGGCCGTCACACGCCTTGGGGTGAACACACTAGCTCTTCGCTCTAAGGTATATTTTATTCAGCAACTCCAGAAAATACATTCACATAATATCCTTGTCTTTTTTTCTGGCTCTTCAGCCAGAAAGCTGCATCATTTCTGACAGTGCACATCAGTACTGTACTTAACAAAATAAGGGCATCATTAGAATACATTATTGCAAAATTGAATATAGTCAGAGCTGGGCATTTTACAAAAAATTGAGCGTCCGTCATTCGTCATCCCATTCGTCTGCAGCTTGGGGACCCTTACATCGTCTGTCATTCGAGGAAAAAATGGTAACCGTCTATAGGCCGGTCCGCCTCCAATTTGACGGGCCCATCAGCAAGTCCGACTAAGCTTTCACTCCATTCTAAAATTCTGCTACTGGTCTATAAATGACTGAATGGCGTGGGTCCTGAATACATTAAAGAAATACTGATGGAGTATAACCCCAGTAGGACTCTAAGATAGGCAGACTTGGACCAATTAGTGGAGCCCAGAGTTCAAAGTAAACATGGTGAAGCTGCATTTTGCAGTTATGCTGCACACAAATGGAATAAGATGAAAACAGAAGTGAAGTCAGCCCCGAGTGTAAATGCCTTTAAATCCATGTTAATAACTTTTCTTTTCTCTCATATCTTTGATTATGGTCCGCTTAACGTTTTTAATGTTTTTATTATTTTTGTTATTTTAGAAACCTCCTCTTATTTCTTCACTTTTAAATGTTTTAAAGTTTTCTGTTAATGTGCTTATATGTTGTCAATGTAGGCCTACATTCTGTTTGTAATTTTAGTAAACTACTGTTACTCTTCATTGCTTCTGAATATCATTAAGTGGTGTGTTTGTAAATGCATGTGGGTGTTGTGTCTTTGCTTGTGTGAAGCACATTGAGCTGCTTTGTGTATGAAATACACATGCTATATATGTATATTACATAAATAAAGCTGCATTGCCTTGCCTATCATATACTCTCAGGAACAGTGTGGATATTTTGTCAGGAACATTTGTGTCTAAGCCAAAACAAAACAAATAATAATTTCTTCATTATTTCTTTCTTTCATATTGACAGCTTTGCTCAGATCAGTTTTGATTTATTCGCTATAATGACTTGGCACTTAATTGCTGAATATAGATTGATGTAGTTAATAGTTTACAGAATTACACATTACACATTACAAGAAATATCGGGTTGTACAGTTGTTTAGGAGAGCTGACTTGGTTAACATAACAGTAAAATAAGATACGATTTTGAGAACAGTTGCTGTGCAGCTCTCCAAAGTCCAAATCAAAACTCACCAATCTATCGTACAAACAAACAAATAACATTACTGCTATTATAATATTTTACTACATATTAGAGGCCGCTCTTCTTGGCTGACGGATGCAAAAACGTATGAATTCATTTCTGGTTCCAGAATGTACAGTGTGAGGCAGCGTATTGTATTTTCTCTCTCGACACTTTGCAATTTGCTGCTCCTAGTTGGTTACTCTCCGCTGTTACGAACGCGGCTCCAGCGACACTTGCGTGAAAATTGTACTGGGATATTAACCATTTATACTTGTACTACGTGACCACGTTTAAGGTAGCTTAGCACTGGCATAGCATGGCTTAGCCTCAGCATTTGTACTCCTGTTAAATACTACTCATCCTCCTTTTGTGTTTACTACTTGTCAGAAGTGTCGCTTATTCGCCGCTATGGAAGTGATGATCAGTGAGTTTAGTGGAGCGACTTCACTTCAGCCACCATGCTAGCCAGGCAGGCATAGCCATGGCACTGAAAAGCTGCTTTTGTACATGGGGGAAAATGCAACGACGTCAACAAAAGTTATCGTGATTGGTTGATCAGTAGAGTCCAAATGTTATGTCAGCCAATCCAAAACCTAACAGACTCACTTGCAAACTCCAACTTAATCTACTGCACAAGTTGTTCCCGCCTTCTCCAGAACATCTTTGACTTCCAGAAGAACACCTGGCAACTGCCCGTAATAAAATAAGGGCAAACCAGAACACTTGGAATCCCTGCAGAATTAAACGATCACTCTCAAACTCAAGTTAACCAGCATGCACCTGACACCATTAAAATATGTTAGTACAGTAGCCTATGTCTTTTCTGACATGTTTGTAGTCAAATATTACAGCACAGTTCATGGTCCACAGAGAGCTTCATCAGATCAGAGGTTTCTCATTGTTCAAAGGTGTCAATCAGAAGAAGGGTACACAATAATTTTCCAAGGCATTAAATACTATATACCACTGCAACACAGTGAAGACAGTCATCATCAAGTGGAGAAAATATGGCACAACAGTGACATTTCCCAAAATGGGATATCCCTCCAAAACTGATAAGACAAGAAGAAAACTGGTCAGGAAGGCTGCCAAGAGGCCGACAGTAACATTGAGGGAGCTTCTGGAATTTCTGGTAAGCATTGACTGCTAGGACAACAGCCTTCCATTTCCCTCAAACAGTATGTCTGGGCACTAGGGTGGCGCGATGGAAAGCCTTTTCTTACAAAGAAAGGCATTCAATCCTGTCTATGTTTCACAAAAACACATTGAAATTTCCCAAATACATCTGGGGAAATGTGTTTTGTTGTGATGAAACCAAGGTTGACCTGTTGGACTGCAGCTCCAAAAAACACAGTTGGTGCAGAATTAAAACTGCTCATCACCCAAAGAACACCATACCTATAATAATGCATAGTGGTGTCAGTACGTGTTTTGGGGCTGTTTTTCTTCAGCTGGAACTGGGGTCCTCATCAAGGTGGCAGGAATTCAAAATATCTGTCAGTGTTAGCACAAAACCTATGCGCTTCTGCTAGAAGTCAAACATGTCAGGAAAAGCATACTAGAACAGCTAAATTTTATGTAGGGTTAATCAGAGACATTTTGACTGGGGCGAGTGTGCGCTGAATCGCATTTAACATGTTGTTTGAATGTCACTGGTTAATTCTGAACACAGCCACATCCCCAGTTATAAGAGGGTATCCATATTTAAAATCATCTCTCTTATTTCTTTTTTCTCCCCCTCTCGAAAACATAAGATAATTTAAAAAAAGATAAAAGTGTTTCTATATATACAGTGGTATATACATAATCCCATACATTTTACAAATCTAAGGCCCACACGTAGCCGGGGTTTTTTAACAACTGTATATCCTCCTCCCGCCTGTGTTGGAAAACACATAAAAAAACACATCCACACAAAACCGCGGAAGTGTGTTTTCAAACGCCAAGCCTCTAGGCGGCAGTAGTTAGCTAAATACTGTCCATTTAGAAGGAACTTCCGTGCTTTGACGTCACTTCTACAAAACCAAAAACACGGCGCCAAACGCGTTCGGGAGGACCGACAAGAGGTCAGAATTGCTTTTAAACCTTTGAAAGAGAAGCAGTGGATGGTTGCCGACAAATAAGTAAGCAAAAAGCACCTCGGAATCCACGTTGACTCGCATGAAAATACAAGTCGCTTATATCCGGCGTTTGCAAAAACCCCGGCTACGTGTAGACAGGGCCAAAGTGCTACCTTGTCAATCAGCTCCGCTTCATGTAAACCGCATCACTGCAAGGCACCAATAATTAAGGATCATAATTCACCTTGCAGGTTATTTGAGAAGCAAAGGGGAAACACTTTTTTTTTTTTTCCCGGTATCACTGGTCCTTGAAATTGCTCAGTGATTAGCATCCCACCATGCTTAGTGTTGTGAAATAAAAGGTTGGGTACGGCCAGCTCTCTCATTATTTTATTTCCTGTGGTTCGAACAAGTAATCTATGACTTTAATAAAAGGCTGACTGTTGTGGTGCACGTGCTACAGCTGCCTCTGCTACAATTTGCAATGTTCAACCTATAATGTGGAATGATTGAACAACGGGGTTTAGGTGGGTGGCAATGACAGAACAATTGTAGACAGACACAATCACTGGGGAATATATAAATAGCGCCTTAGTCTGTTGTTGAGTTCACCATAAATGTCTTCGTTTAAGATGACAGCTTGTCACCAGAATTTTTGAGAGCAAATTAAGAACTGTGTCCCATCAAGCCGCAATTAGACGACGCTTTTTGCTTTTCTTCCCAGAAGGTTGTACAAGAACAAAACTGGGGAACAAAAAAAGCCTTGGATACTAAATGAGTCACTGTTCACTGAGGTAAGCCAGTGGTTGACTATGTGCATGCCACGCATGAAGAGGTCTTTTTTTGCCCAGGACCCAGTTTCCCATGGTGAAAGCTTCTGTCAAAGCTGATGAAATGACTGGTTCTGGCATGCTTTGCAGCTATTTGGTCCCTTAGCAGGTATACGTAAATGTCTAAACCTACAACCCCTGTCAATTTTATTGCATTTCTTCTGCTGTGGTGACAAACTCAAATCCACATTATGTGATGGGTCCCAGAGTGGTTCAATACACATGAGAAACATGTTCATCATGATATGCTGAATAGTTCTTTTCCCAGCATGATGACTTCCTAACCCAGATGGTTCAATATGACTCATTGCGACTCACCAGCCACATTAGCTAAACCTGCACAAACTAAGGAGATCTAATTACAACAGCTCCATCAAAAATTTCACCTAAAAAAGACCACTTTACAATTTTGTTTTAGGTTCTCCTAGAGAAAATGATACAACGTACGTCTGTAAACCTTATCTGGGACATTACCAAACTGAAAAGAATTTTGAAAAAAAGAATGAAGAAAACAAATTGGCACTGTTTGTGATATATTAATTTTACAATACGTGTTTATTAATGTGTTTGTAAGACGTTGTTTTCTTGTTTGAAATGGTAAAACTTGAAGTGTGACTGAGGTCACGTTGCCGGACCAACATCGAATAATCAAAAACTATGATGGGTAGTGGACATCTGCACTAGCAATGGGTTCGTTGACGCAGGCAATGCAAGATACAAAAGCCCCTGTTTCCCCTGATGCTGTGTCATCAGTGTGTCAATGATCTTAATTTCCCTCCATGGTAGCATCATTGGGGGAATGTTAATGTGATTGGCTGCATGAGGCCCGGGAAGATATTTGATTACTGTACATTGAATGTAGCAGAGATAGCAGCAACATGAGAATACGTCACCACGCGGCACATGAAGGCACGCTCGATGTCCACCGTTAATTACTGTTTTTCATTTGGTTATTTTATGTTCATGGTGTCAGAGTGTTTTTCATACAAATATTTAGTATTTTCATGACTTTACTATTGTGTTACTGTGGGTTAGTAATAGACTATGCCACGTACTAATTTGAGTTACGTTGACGCCGTAAGAATGAAACTGTCGTAAACTAAGCAGCTCCTGCATTGTGTAAATGTGTACTGCATGTGGAATGCACATTGTTCGCTGTACCATAAACTTAATGTACAGGCTGTACATGGGGACAAAGTCGTCCAGGCTTATTGTCTGATGCTTATTCCTAATGCAGCTCCTTCACACCAACCTAAAAGCAAATATTTTCAGTATTTACGTTTTTAGCACCCGCAACACTGATGAATTGTTCTATTCTGATTCATATTTTATTTTATTCAACAGATTGGCCAAACTGACTGTATATTTCCAAAATCCGCCTTGTGCCACAGTGTAATTAAGTACGAGGTGGGAGCTTCATTTCGTGAGTTGCACCAGCACATCGAGTACATGCTGGGAGAAAGCAAGATACATAGGGGGGCATAGACATACTGTGTGCATAGATTCAGTGAAAATAAAGCTTGGTCTTAAAATCTTCCACTCCAGTTCCAGAGCCCCTTCACGTCTGGCCCAATCCCTGCGCTCTTTTTGTGCTGCAAACGTGTATGCTGAGAATACCTGAACAGAATTTGAATTACCATATGACGTACGTCTCTTCTAGCAGTGATGTCCCGCTGGCAACAGGGAGTCTCACACATCCGTACTGCCTCCAGCAAGCGCTCAAACCAGCAATTTGTTGCATAGACCCCCTCCACACCGATCCTATCTACATTTATCTACATCGAACATCATTTATACATCTGAATGGGCTACATTCACATGCACGCATATATGCACACACAAACGGATGAGCCAGAAATAAAAAGCACACTGGAATGAAAACGGACCTAGCAAGGTGTCAAAAAATAATAATTTTTTAAAAAGTACATTACCATACATTCAGGTCTAAGTATCCCGTTTACCGCATTGCAACCGGTCGATGCGAGATACATGACACGATCCGTGCAAATCACACTGGACGTGGGCTGAATCTGAGTGAATGCAATCAAATACTTACGCATTTTATCGAGTGAATACAAACTGCGAGCGTTGAAGGAAAAATCAGCAGGGCACTGGTCCCCGTTTTGGAAGATTTGCAGTGCGAGCGAGGCGCAATTCTCCATGTGAGAGGAGCTTTTTTTGGGAGGCTGCTGCAGTCCGAGTCTCCCCCTCGATCACAAGTCAGAATGCCCGCCTGCGAAAAATGCCAAACATTGAAAAAAAGAGTTGCGCGGATCTGCGATGCTCGCCACCCGTTCCCATGGATGGTGATGAGCCCGTCTGTGGACCGGTACCAGCACTATCAGCGCCACCAAGACCTGAAGATATTCCGATCTGGAGTGAGGCTGGGGAGATCCTGCAGAGTTTCTGATGATGGTGGTGGGATCGAGTCTGTGATGGCGCCCTTTTTACCCAAACCAGCAGGTTCCTCTTTTGGGGGGTAAAAATTACAACCTTACATGCGCAAACTCACATTCACACAAACAAAAATTGGAGTAATTTAGGTTCTGGTCGTTTTCCTCCAATCACCCCCCACTTTACTGATGCAGATAGATGAGACAATTAACTCTTGAAGGCATAGATGGCAGCAGGGCAGGAGTATGCGGGGGGTGGGGGTGTACATCGGAACACCTATTGGATACAATTTTTAAGATAGCCATCCCACTGCGAGCATCACACCTCTGGGACAGGAGAAATGGGCTGACGTATACGCTGCTATAAAAAAAATTACACAGCATTTGGCAAACTGTATTTTCAATCAAACAGAATGTGGAGAGTCGCCTGCATGGTGCTGTCACCACCCCCTAAAGCAATTCGATGTATTGATCGTATAAGCGCAGCTAATAATAATTCCGCAGGTACGAAGTGGCGGCAGCAGCATCCGTGCGGTGCAAGAGAAGCAGCTTTTACCACCGGCTTTCCTCCACCTCCTGCTCACTTGGGGAGCGTGCACGTGCCTGGAGCCATGTGCACGGCTTTTGTACGCACGCGTGGGGAGTCATGTGAGCCGGTGAAGCAAACTGGAAGTGAGCGCCCAGGGACCACTTTAACTTGGACCACTTTGCCTGCGCGTCCATCTGCCCATTTAAATCACACAGCGGTCGTCAATTATCAGGGATCAATGGCATTAACGCATCAAGCCTGTGTGCGCGCGCTCATGTGCGTGAGTGCGCGCGTCTGTGATTGAGTAGACTGATGAGGTATGGTTGCCACCTACAGGCGTTAGTCTCAAATTCAGTAATCTAATAGGTCATCTATGGATTATTTCAGTCAGCATGTTGGAAAGAGGGTTACTTTTAAAAACGTAGACTGATAGGTTAGTTAGTTACCTGTTTAAAACATGTAGCTAGTAACATAATCCAAGTACATACTAGTACTTTTGGATTTGGATGCTTTTGGATTAATCCAATACTAAAAAATGCTGTATGTTTAAAAAAAGAGAAAAGTAAATAAATACGATATACAGTTATAATTTTTTGTCTGGTCCTTTCCGTGTTATGCATGATAACTGCATGGTTTTGGAATGCAGGAGGAAGGCTCGGCACCCGGAATTCTAATCCTACACCAGAGGTGGGCATTTGACTAAAGTCCTTCATTCGTTATCCATCAGCAGCCTGAGTACCCCTCCGTCATCCGTCCATTCGTCTAATTTTAAAGCCGAACGAGACCGTAATCATCTGTCGGTCAGTCCATCATGTTATTTTAACCACGCATCCATCAGTTAACATCAAAGGTCCGGAAAAAATAAGGTCCAACAGATGAAAAATTCATTCATCCATCCATCCATTATCTGAACAGATTTGATTGAAGTCGGTTTGCTCAAACAGCGTTACGCTCACGTGCACATACTGTACATTTGATCTATTGAACTGTAATTGGGAGCTTGCTGCCGATTTAACTCTTCATAAAGTTTTGCTTACCTTAACCAGAATCCTGTGTCACATTGTTACCAAAGGTCCAATCCTGGTGGATTAAAATGCTTCCTAGTCCTTATGCAAACTGAAATAAAGTACGCATTAGCAGAGATGGGAACCCTATTTTGCGTGTCCGTCCTCCATCTGCGACCTAGGCTCCCTTCCATCATCGTCCCCCCGTCCTTATTCATATTTACAGCTCATTAGCTGGCTAACTTCTTATTCACATCCCCTTACCGATTGGGAGTATCACGAGTGGATTGAATTGCTTGCAACTGTTTAAGTGTCGACCATGATAGCATTTAGATGCCAACACAACCACAGACGGTCACCAGACTAAGGAGCCTGCCACGATCCATCACAAGAATATTTAAGATTGCTTTATAACGCAACACTATTGTGTTTCATTGCAAAAATGTTGCTTTATAACGCATTAAGTTTTCAGTTTTTATTGTGTTATTTTGCAATAAAAATAATTATTGCAAAATAATGCAATGTTGTTTTAGGAGAACTAAAGACTTCCACTTACGGTTTGTAGTTTTAAGTGGACAGTGGTGCTGGTGTGAGCATGAATGAAAGTTTGGAGAGATTTTTTATGCTCTAGAGATGTCCCAGACAAGGACATACTTTACATGCAAAGGGATAAGTGATAGGTGACATGTGATATATAAGGGCTATGTACTAAATGTTAACAGTGTGTATACAAAACAAAATTGCTATCCACCTTTTTCCTCGTCAGTGAAATAGGCGTCCTGTGGCGTAATCCATGGTATTACATGAGTTGAACCACTAGAGGGCAGACTGTACCCTTGAGTACATTATGTTACTGCAGGTAACTTACAGGAAATGAAAAAAAAGGTCTCTACAGGGCTGTGCGGGCAGTTAAAGGCAGCTCTGTGGTATCACAGAAGAGAACAGTGGTCTTTTTTTTTTTTTCAAAGAACCCAATACAACATGTCAGTCAGTATTTGACACGGTTAGGGATGATTACAGGTATGGATGAAAACCCAATTCCATACTTGCTTAGTCCGTCCTTTTTACAAAAATATTCTCGTCCTCCGGCCCTAAACTGGGCGTCCCTCTGGGACGGCCGGACGGACCCTTCCGTCCCTGCCTTGGAATGCCCATTTCTGAGACAGACGAAAATCTATTTCCGTCTGTGATTAGTCTGTTTTTTTTTTTTTTTTTTTTTTTTTCTAATTTTCATATTGTATCATCTAACGTCAGCAAAACGTCTATTCGTCAGTGACGGACACACAGACTGGTCCGTCATTCAGAAGGAATGCTGACCTCTGTCCTAAGCATAAGAACTGTGAGGCAGACATGTTAACCTCTTGTACCATGCTGCAGAGGTGGATGGATAGATGCATAACTTCATCCCGCGATGTAAAACAAATTTGCTCTCTTCATAATGTTATTTAAACCTGCATGGCCAGTTTGTAGAACAGTTTATTATTATCATTAGTAGTACTAGTATCATCATTATTATTACTATTATCATCCCTGGTGACAATTTTAGCAAATTATATTGGTAATGTGGTGTTTAAATGGTAAAACTGTGGTGTGGGTTATTTGTGACAGGAATTACACAGGGAATACAAGGACTAGCCTGACCCGTTAGGTAAACGAGCTCAGTTGATTAGAAGTACCCGTGGCTCAAAACAAACTGTGGCAGGGGTTTTACTTTCTGGACCTGAATTTCCCATCTCCGCTAGCACCCTCATAAGTAAGAAATATTCCGGATGATTTTGACAGCTCACACGTTTCTTTTTGAATGTTGTTGTACAAATTATATGAAGAAGTCCTCCAGCAAATACAATCCAAAACAGTCACTCTCCATTCAAGTTACTTTTGAAACCAACCACTTTAAAACCAACATCTATCCAGTGACCGGTGTCATTTGGTTGTTTCCCAACAAAAACTTTACGTGGGATGAGTAATGGCGTTGCATTGAGCTATATTGTGAGCAGTTATCCACTTAAAAATTGTTTGACCAACTGCCTTAATTGAAAACTGGCAAAGTCTCGACTGCTGGCGACTTTCTCCCCACATGAAAAAAATATAAATGGGAAAAAATGAGGGTGTGTCCTGCAGTGCTCACTAGTGTAAATGTAATTATGAAAAAGTAGTTTCTACTTGTTTGCATAGTTTAGGGGGACAGTTATATTTTCACAGTGAGTTTTTTTTCCCGACTTCAATAAAATCAAGATTTAAAAAATGCATTTTTTGTTAACTTGGGATATCTTTGTCTCATATTTACATTTCTTTGATGATCTTCCATATCAAAGAGGGGAAACTGCAGAATAGTAAGAATTTGAGCAGAGGGAAATACTTTTTCACAGCACTGGATATAAAAAAAATGTAAATGATAGGAGAGAAGAGCTCTGGATGTGGTGTTTGGTGGGCCTAGTTCCTTTTCCTCCTTGCTTGTGTTTGGTTGCGTTTCTTGTTCAGGCTGTGAGGGGCTCTTTCTGGAGGGCATCCACTCACACCTGCAAGCCATCTGTAATTAACTTAGTTTAAGAGCCAATCAGAGCAGCATGCAGGTGCTAGATGATTCCCGCTCTCACAGTAGTAATTCGGCCAGCTCAACAGTTTGTAGCTTGGGGTTTTTGAGTGTCTAGCCACTGAGCCCCCATCCCAGCCTCATCCATCTCGTTACCACAAGTCCCACTTTTTCTACAGAGGACATGTTGGGCCACCCCCTCGACTCATCACTTGTTTCCTTGCTTCAAAGAAGCCCACTAACTCATAGGCTACTTTGAATCACTCCCAGACACAGCCTGTGTGCTCAGTTCTTGTCATTAAACCCTCAACTCTCAACCTGTTTCCTCTTCGCTTTTGGGTCCACCTCTAGAAACATATTGTCAGTCCTAACACTGGAATGGCTACATCCCGGCTGGCTGGCGTCGTCACCACACCTGTCACCATTTAATGTTACATCTGAAGAAAAACAACCCCAAAACATGCTTCATTGTAGGTGTGGTGTTCTTTCAGTGATGAGCAGTGTTGTGTGTGCACCAAATGCACTGTAACTTGAAATTATGGTTCAAAATGTCAACCTTGATTTCATCAGACCACCAGACCATGTGTTTTTACACTATGTGGCAGGGCTTGGATGCTTTTCTTTCCGGAAAGGCTTCCGTCTTGTCATCCTACCCATAATGCAGGAATATGAGGAAGACGAGAGATTGTTGTCACACGTACTAAACAGCTAAGGCTTTTCAGAAATTCCTGCCACTTCTTCAGTGTTGCTTTCGGCCTCTTGGCAGGCTCCCTGACCAATTTTCTTCTCAACTTTTCATTCATTCCTGTGGGATATCCAGTTCTTGGGAAGGTCAATGTTGTGCCAGATTTTGATGATGACTGTCCTCTCTCTCTGTGTTCCATGGTATATTTAATGCCTTGTAAATTCATTTGCACCCTTCTCTGGACTGAAACTTGTAGTAGCTCTCTGCGGACTATGGCTTGTGCTGTAAGATGTGACTGCCAGAATGTCAGGAAAAGCATACTAGAACATCTGAACTTTACTTGTGGTTAATTAGAGGTAGCTCTGAAAAAACATTTTTTTATTCCTTTGTTGTTGTTTTTTTACTTTTATTAGATTTTTTAACCTGTTTGCAGTTTTTTATGTTGTTTTGAAGCACTCTATAAATAAAGTTGAGAGTTGAATCTCCAGTTATACGAGGATGTGCACACTTGTGCAACCACATTATCTCAGTTGTTCATTTTTCCTTATTTTCTCTCTCGAAATGATTGCATTTACCCCCCAACTGCGTTGTATAGTGTATAGGCTATTAATGGTGAAAAAGAAAAGTTTGGAATGATTAATCTTGGTCAATTTTTGTGTATCACAAAATCCTGTCATTTCAACAGTTGTGTGTAGGCTTGAACTGACGATAGACACATAGAGACATTATAATACAGATAGGCCCAAATATACACATACAGTACACCCCCACTAATATTTGGTTACATGTCCCATTGGAAGTTTCACCGCAACTAAATATTTTTTTGTAGCCATCACCTAACTTCTGTCATAATGGTAGTATTTGTCATAATCCACAAATATTCAGCAGTACCAAAATACATTTAAACTTGTGCAACAAAATATGGATTTTGAAACTCACTAATGTTGTATATTCCTCCCATCTGGAAAAATAACTTAATTAATAAAATCAATCATTAAAAGCCCCCCCCCAAAAAAACAATACAAATGTATGTCCATGATGAATTCATGTTAAATTCTCATCAACTGGTGATGCATTTGTGTGAGTGTGTGTGCTTGCGTGTGCATGTGTGAATGTGTGTGTGTTCATGCGCGTGTTGCACAGGGTGTTGCAAAGATGAATCAAATTGTATCACATTTGAAATATGAAAATCTGAGTAAGTGCATGTGCCTGGAAATTAAAATTGAATGGGTTTCATGACGAAAAATAAAATATTTATCAAAATTATATACAATGTTTTAACCGATTTCACAGTGTGTTACAAGATTTATATCTTATATAGCATGCCTTGTACTTAGCGTTGGCCTCACAGTCAACGGAGCGAGGTGAACAGTGGTGAAATTGTTCAATTGTTGAGATCATATGATGAAAATTGGTTATAAGACTATGACAAAAAAACTTTGGGGCACCCCATAATGCATTGTGTTTTATAATCCGTGACTGACAATGCCACATTGTTTTGTCTACAACCCATGTACAGTAAGTCGCATTTATGGCATGAAGAGCAGTTGGAAATGATTTGGCTCAAGTTTTCTTTTCTATGTAGTTCAAGATGAAAAGTAAACAAAATAACATTCCTGTGAAGCCACGAGGCATAAGATTAACATTCTTCCAAAACATATTTTATTTTTATTTTGCTAAGAAAGATTTTCTGTTGTGTTGAAGTCTGCCCATGTACTGCATATGACCATAGCATTGTACAGGGTCAACATCCTTCACTTATACCATGAGTAGCCAATAATGTCCTGACTGCACCGTAAGTAAAGTGCCCATTTTCATACAGTTTTCCCAATCGTCCTCTTTTTGTAACCTGTTTATTTCCTTTTAAACCTAATCCAGACAGAAGCAAATAAAACTCTTGCATACATTACATTGCGCTAAATCGACCAGATGGGCAATGTGTGCCATAATTTACTTACAAGGAACACTGCCATGAGGAGAAAAATGTGTTATTTTCATTTCACTAAATTATTACCCATGTAAAAAAAAAAAAGAACATTATTTTTGAAAAAATAATCTTTATAAAATTGTTCTTCCCTTGACAACCTTGGTTTTGTCTGTCATATTAATCAAAATGAAAAGTTCTGTTTAATTGTTAAACATGTAAAAGAAAGAGAGGAATTTAGTTGGTTCTTTTCTGCTTCCTTTTAGGTCGCTAGCCACTTGTCTGTCAAATTGTATACTGTGAAGTTACTCCATTTTCCTTCTTCTTTCTCTTCCAGCATTCCACTGGGATTGTTGGTTGCACTGCTTTGCTCGTACAAGTCCCAGACTGCTTTCTGGGACAAACTTCAAGTAGCTAGACTGGAGAATAAAATGAAGGGGAAAGAAGATGGTGGCGACAGTGAGTGTAAAGAAGAGAGAGGATCCTCCAGCACCACGGAGTCTCTTCAATTATTCAAATGGCCGCTGTCCCACTGCGCTTGTTCTCTCTTCTTGGTTTGAATACTGAAATGGCTAAACCCAAAGAGACAGTTATCCACCAGACGAGTCCCGCACAGCAAGTATGTGATGTGCACTTGACTCCTTGTAGCCTCACCACAGAAATCAATGAAAGGTAGACATGTAAAGAAATTGACTCTAAGGAGAAAAACATTGCAGTCACATTTGGCCCAAATAGCATTATGTGCCTAACTGTTGCTTAACAGAAGATTGGTACTATAGTATATTTTATTTCTCCAAATGACACCCGCAGTTAAACTAAAATCGGTCTGGATTGCCACGTTCAGCATGAGCATTACGATGGATTATGACCAATGTAGATCTTAACGGGGAAGCCTGCGTTTTTGCGCTCTCTCTGCGGACGGTCACTTCTGTCGACTGGGAATGACGTCCCAACTGCCAGGGCTCAGGTAACGAACAATCACGGCTGACCTGTTTTCTGAAGCTGAGCCTCGATTGGTTGTTACCTGAGCAGCTGTGATGTCATTTTCAGTCGGTTCAGTGGGGGCACTGACGAAATGTAGGGACGGAAGCGCTTTAAAAGGACAAGGACGGACGGGGTCGAAGGACAATTCTTTTTATGAAAAAAGACGGAGGGGCGATGATGGAATGGTTAGGGGCCGGAGGACAGACCGGCAAAATAGGGTTTAATGCCCATCTCTGGGTATACACACACATACACACAAACACATACACGCCCAACCCCCCCCACACACACACATGTTAAAATTCCAGCACATGACACAACAGCAGCACACGGGGAAATAAATATACTATAATCATAATATAATGGCTATAAGTGGAATAAGGTTACATTGTTGTTATTGTTTTGTTATTGCTGTTGGGGTCTATCCGAGATGCCCATCTTTGATTACAGAGATGGATCAAAATCCACTTCTGTCTGTGCTTTGTCCATCTTTTTTAAAAGTTTCCCGTCCATTGTCTAAGGTCAGCCACATGGGGATTCGTCAGTGATGAACAGACAGACTGGTCCGTCGGTCAGACGGATTGCCCATCTCTGTCCAAAAGAATAAGAAATGTCCCGGACAGATGGACCATTCTGTCCCTCGGAAGGAATGCCCATCTCCGATAAAGTAATAATGCAATGTATATCATGTAATGTTTTGATCACTCCTCAATGTCGTCATTTCATGCAATGGCCCCCGCAGCGCCTATTTGGAGTAACGTGTTCAACAGTATGTATTTTTTGCAATCTAAATATGGTTAATCAGTTCCAGGACCTCTTTCTTTAACGGGTCTAGTTCTACTTATAATTGAATGCTTTCATTCATCACAACAAGTATGTCACAATCACAAGAGCGTCAAACACTCCTCTGTTTACATGTCAGCACCGCGAAGCACCTCCCACCAGTTGAAAGTGAGGAGTCGACATTTTGATGGAAACGTTTTTCAAAGAAATACCTTGTAATAAAATAATGTAAATTATGTAATGTTTTGATCACTCCTCCTCAGTATCGTCATTTCATGCAACATACTTCTGTCAGTGAGGAGCAGTATGCTTGTGTAGGAGAGTTCTAAAGCTTCAAATTTCCACTATTTTGAGTGGATGAAAATAAAAGCAGATGAAAGAATGATTGTTTGTGGTTGTTCTTCCAGCCTGGCCCATAACGCATGCAGCTCATATTTGGAGTAACGTGTAAATATTGGATATGTTCAACCATCTAATATTTTTTTTCTTTATGTGGACAAATGCATTGGAGATAGTCTCCATGACAAAATATCAATACACTTTCTTGTCATAGACCACACCACAAGGCAAACAATCTTATCACACGAAACTCCTCGATCAAATTTCCCATTGCTGTAATTGCACCTCCAAAAAAAACAAAAACAAAAACACACAAGTAGCAACAATAAAACAAGCAAACTTTGGCAGATAATGAGGAAATTAATTAGAAGCTTAATGGGCTCGTCAAAGTTGTTTTGGGGTTGAGGCCAATTCACCATTTTTCCCTTATTTCAACTGTTGAGATGTCAAACTTTATTTTAAAAGGTTAAAATCTCAGATAATGTCCTAACTTGCTATTACAATTTACTCCCGATAGGTCTTTCAACACTGCCTTAACGTTTGCGGTCAATATATTTTTTCTAAAGTATTGGTTGCTATGGCCCATTGAAAAATTTGTGCCCAAACTTTGATTTTTTGACTTTTTTTCTCAAAATGAGTGTTTTCAGCATGCCAACATTGAAATTGCTCTCACTTTGTCAATTTTGTAGGTATTTCCAGAGCCGGGCATTCCACCTATTTGACGGATCGGTCTGTCTATCCAGCCATGACGGATGCCCATTTTGTAGGCAATAAACGAAAGACGGGAAACATAAAAAGAAAAAATGGATTAAGCATATTCAGAAGTCAATTTTTTTCTGTCTATGTAATCGTCCATCATCTTTTTTCGCAGTGAGGCTCCAGTGGCCGCGGCGAGGTTTCCATTTTGCGTTGGCCATGGCCAAGGCTTTTCGTGGGCTCGTCCTCATCTCTGCCGTGGCATAATGTGAAAGAAGCAGCTATGATCATATCCCGCGATCAAACTCATACGAGGCACGAGGCAAGGCGACATTTTGTGTTTGGTCTGAATGTCGCATGATGGTCGGATCGGAGAATTGTTATTTTCACAAAAATGACCCAATTTATGTTGACTCTAACTGATATTTTACATTTCGATCAAGACTTTTTTCAATAAAGTTTGGCTTCACATTGAAATGTGAGGTTGTCCTGTTAACTACAGGAGCAAGAATTTTTACCGTCATCACAGCTAATTCTCTCACTGAGTTGGTTTTCTTTAATCCACAAAGGGCTTTTAGTATAATATGCATACACAAAAATGCCACTTCAATTATCTGGAACTGTTTGTAACAAGAGGAAAGCAAAGTCCATTAAGGTTCATCCTCCCACACTGTTTACTTTCATTGTTACTTTAGGAAAAAAACAAAAACAAAAACATCACACGTTGGATTCATATTCACTTGTAGCCTTCCTCTCACAGGTTGTCTGAAGCCTGCAAATTATGATACTTATTATTCAGTGACACATCTGTAGAGGACAATTTTGGTTGAACTCCGTATTGGCCAAAAGGTTAATCATTCCGATAAAGCTGTTACGATGGGTGTCTTTTTTAATAGTTTCGAATTAGCATTAATTATCTACCATTTGTTTTCTAGCATGGTATTACCCAGGTGACACCCGTAAACTCTTTCAATGTATTATGAATCACCACTAAGGTGAGACATGTTTACTGCAAATTTAATGAATGTCATTCTGTTTTATTTTTACTATCAATAATATCCATCGTACACAACAAACAGTAAACCTGTATGTATGTAAGCGTGTGTCAATCAAGGCTTGAAAAAAAAATATATATATATGTATATATATGTATATATATATATATATATATATATATATATATATATATATATATATATATATATATATATATATATATATATATACATATATATATATATATATATTTTTTTTTGTATTATGAATCACCACTAAGGTGAGACATGTTTACTGCAAATTTAATGAATGTCATTCTGTTTTATTTTTACTATCAATAATATCCATCGTACACAACAAACAGTAAACCTGTATGTATGTAAGCGTGTGTCAATCAAGGCTTGAAAAAAAAAAATATATATATATATATATATGTATATATATATATATATATATATATATATATATATATATATATATATATATATATATATATACACACACACACACACTACGTGATCAGCATTTGTTGGGATCAATTAGCGACCAGTGAGTTTAAAAAAATGATACTCAGTCATCGTTTCGATCAGAAGATGGAACAATACATCCAACAAACAACTTATATATTTACACTACAGTCAACCCCAGCCATAGCGATGATGAAATGGGGAAAAAATTTAAACATGTAAACTATAAAAATTCTTTAAAAAAAACTCTGCTAAACATGAACTATAACATTTAGTGTTTACAACATCTTCTCTGACATTGATGAAAAAAAAAATGCATGAATATCGCCAGTCATTCAGACGGCCAGGGGTTTTTACCAAAACTTTGGCTAATGCTAAATACTATTACTATCTTGGTTCTACAGCTGTAAACAAGTCTGGACACTTACCAGCTTCACACCGCGATCCTGCTGCCTGCTCCTTTTTGGCTCATATTGGAAACTGGCTGTGTTATAAAAGTCCTGGCTGGTGCCCGCAGACTGCAATAATTATTTTGTCCTACATTGTTTGTCCACTTTTTACCTGGCGTGTATGTGCTGTGTATGTGATGTAGTTACAGTAGCACATTCTGGAAACTATTTGGCAAAAGCAAAAAAAACACAGTTACGGTACAGTTTATCCTCCAATACATAATCCCATCAACTCCAAACCTCTACAGTACAATAGAGTACTTCACAATCAATTTTTATATAAAAACTTTAAATAAAGGGTCGCGGTGGTATAGTGGTACACCGGCCTGAGTTGTGTGCGGGCAGCGTGGGATCGGTTCCCGCTCAGTGACGGTGTCTGTGTGTGGCCTGCGACTGACTGGCAACCAGTTCAGGTTGTAGTCCGCCTTTTACCTATAGTCATCTGAAATAGGCTCCAGCACCTCCCCGCGACCTTGTACGAGATAAGCAGTGTAGAAGATGACACATGACACATGACTTTAAATAAATAAATAACATTGTACTCACCACAGATGGCTGCTCCCTGTTTGTGTATGCTAACTGTTCCAGTCATACTCTGTTGTGTCTGTCTACCAGTGTCCCCGCCAAAAAAAAATCCACACTGAAACAAGACACTCAGCAAAATGCTGGTTGAATTAGCTTCATGAAGTCCAGTTTTTTTTTAAAAGTGCATCTCGAAAGTGAATTTTTGATCATGGCCTGATGTTGCCCTCTATCGTAAATCAAGCTTTGGAGCTCAACCAATCAGTAGCGACAGCTGTATGTGTACAGCGGTGGGCATTTTACAAAATTTTGCTAGTCCGTCATTCGTCAGTCTGTCATTTTTCATGACGAATTGAATTGTAATGTATTTAATGTAATGTAGTCCGTCAGAAGTCCGTTGGTCCAGTGACAGACTAGCGGACGGATGATGATTACACTGGTGGATGAAAACCACACTTCCGTCATTCGTCAGTCCGTCATTTTTAAAAGGTGTCCCGTCAATCGTGAGCAAAACAGGAATCCGTCACTGACGGACTGACGGACCGTTCCGTCGGTCTGACGGAATGCCCACCTCTGTATATACAGCATACAGTATGTATAGAAAAAAAAACAACCAACCCAAATTATCTTGCAAACCCAACAAATGTATATTAAACATAATAAAACTAAAAATTAGAAATGATAAAAGGGGACTTTAAAGTTGAAAGACAGCCATGGAATTAAATGTAATTTAAATTCACATAGAGGCCAACATTTTTGGCATTATAATTCGGAATATTAGCATAAACACAAAGGTTGAGTATCCCAAAACGACTATGGTGTTTTATTTTTAATCTGCTAATGTTCCCCACAGTTTTACTTCCTCACATGAACCTGCAGCTCTGCAAGCCTAAATGTATGGAAGGTGACAGATGCAAATGCTTTGGGCAATGAGGAGTGCAAGGACAGCAGTTAAGGGAAATTTAGTGTGTCCTGTTATTTTGTCATGAACGCTGCACATGTCAAATAAAGTAAACCCTCTGAATTATGATGCTTCTCAGTGGTTTCAGTGCTTCCAGCGCTGAGAAATGCCAAAATCAATGCATGTCTGTTGTATTTGATGCGGTGGGTGTAATCTGAGTCAGATACATAAAACATTCTCTCAGCATACAAGTAGACAAACCTAGAATTTAGAATAAGATGTATAATGTATAAAATATATGTTCAGTGAGATGCATCTGCTCAGTTTTGAGATGTTGTGTGTCGGTTACCTAAAACACACCTCTCATTAAGATACAATGTAGTTCCACTCCTATGCAAACTATAATAATATATTGTACAATGTTAAATTACACTGGTCAACAAATTTACTACAATTTTTAATCAGACATGCAGGTAAAATTTTCTATATTGATTTCTTGTGCTCATTCGGAATCTGCCTCATTTTTTTCTCTAGCAAATCTTGTTTTCATAATAATAATAATAGTAATAATAATAAAGATAATATTCATAATAATAGTAATACAGGAATATATGTTGTAATATTTATAAATTATGGATTCAAAAGTTGATTTTTTTTTCTGAAATGTCATAGCTACAATCCACGGTAATTATAGGTCAAACTTAAAGCAACACTGGGCAAGAATTCGACCTTAATAAAAAAAAAAATTCACAACTCTTTTGATGAAATATTGACTTTCAAGTATTTGAATGGGACTTTTGTCATGCCCTGGGATGTGTCTGTATAGTTTTTACTGGCACTAAGCACATTCCTCCTTTCGCTATAAGGACGTCTAGGCGCTATTACTGGTGTCATGGCAGAAGCCCCAAAACAAACAAAAAAACAAAAGTATTGTTTAAACAAAATTAGAGTCATTACCTCATCACTATTCATCTTTCACACAGCCACTGGAAATGGAAATGGAATTCAGTCCAACTTGCAGGCCAGCGAGAACTCAGGATTTCACGACACTACGCGCTGCCATGAATGGGAAATGTGGTTGACTTTTGTCAAAACACTACCGCTTATGTCCACATGGCGCCGCCATCATCAACAAAAACTGACATATGATACAGTGTTGCTTTAACAAAAGATGTAAATATCTCAAAACCCTGATATCCCAGAAAAAATGTAAAAAAGATTGGCATAAAAAATGTGTATTGGGGCACATATAGACATCTCTGATTAAAATGTGCTGTTGACCAGTGCTATTAGTCCTCTGACAGTGTCATTCAAGACTAAAGTAAAGACAAAAAGATCATCAACAGATACTGTTTGTTTGTTCGGCTATTTAAGATTGCCATTGTCATTCCAGACAATTGTTTAGGGTTCGTGTGTATTTACTGGCTGTGGACCAAGTGATGGTATTTTTGAAGAGAGGCGTAAGCCGGCAAGTATATTTTTTAAAAAAAGGACGATTTGTTCCATTGTGGACGTGACCACAGACGACCGAATTAGCTGTCAATCAAAACGGCTCTCTCATTAACTTTAAAAGCTGCGCACAAGAAGAGCACTGATAGTCCCTAAAATGGTGCAAGAAGCAAGTGATTTTATCGAGTCTGGGAGTAGGGCGCAAGGCGCAAGGTACATTTTAAGGAACTGCAAGTAGATCACAGATATTTGAAGTGGGCACTTGGAGACCGATTGGAGACCTGATTGTTCGTGTCTTTGTGTCCACAGAATTGTCCACAACAACCTCTACTTCATTCTCCATCTGAAGATCTCCTTCAGATGGTGGATGAAAGATAGGATGAAAGTCTTTCACAAGCCCATGTGACGACAAGTGTCTCCTTTTCTATTTGCACATAGCGCCTCTCAGTGTCAGTCAGTCGTCTTGAAATGTGGGTCATTGGTCGCCACAGGCTGTCTGACTGCTGTTGTGTGAGTATGGCTTCGATACCATATGGCGATGCATCTGCAGCAACTCTCATGTCTGCTATGTTGGAGTAATGAGCAAGCAATTCAGGAGAGCTTGTGTTTTATTTTACTGCTTTCACTCTCTTTGTTCTTGTATTATTGCTATTTTGCGAATGTAAAGTGCTTTGTTACAGCTGCAGCTGTTATGAAATGTGCTATCTAAATAAAGTTGCGTTGTATTTTATATTTCTAGCTGTTCTGACTGTATTGTCCGTTATTCCAAATGGAATAATGTATTTTATTTCCTCTTTCAATCCACAGTTTTCTGCAAATTTATGTAAATCTGTGATAAATGATTCAGCACATTCACCGTCCTGTTGACATATGTAGTTGAACTGCGCTCTTTCAAGGATGATGCAATATTTTCCCACATAGTGCTCTTCAAAAGCTACTTTGACTGCTTCATGTTATTTTTTTGTTTTCAGCAGTCAATGACAAAACTGCATCTTCATTAGCAAAATCTCCCATTGCATACATGAGATAGTTTAGCTGATACTCCTCTGTTTTACTCTCCAAAGCTGTTGCAATACGAAACCGTTCAAATCTTCTGTCCTCACTTTGGCTATTCTTGAAAAGTCGAATGACTACGGGAGTAATCAGCACCAGCTCAGTTGCTGAATCCCAAGTTTCTTCTTAACTTTCAGAATAGAAGGTTGATGCAACGCTTTCTGCACCTCTACCGACATGTGCCAAGTGGGACCGTATTCTAGCAGTGCTTGAACAGCAAACAGCTAGCTCCAGAGCAATCTGCCTCCATCTTTTTCAAGATCATGTTCGATCTTCGAGTCTAGACGCTAAAAGACTTCTTCTGTCAGTTACCTACACACTGTACTGCACCTGAAAATATAGCAGAGGCTAGCAGCTTGCTGCTAGTGACACCACGTATAAAGAGGACACGAGACAAAGTGGACTCTTCATCAGAATCCATTTGTATGTTACTTGGTAACATTGAAGCAATCTGGTTGAATGTACAAAATATAAAGTATAATTGTAGAAAATAACACTTCTCCAAAGGTTGAGGATGGAATTTATTCGTGTATGTTGTCATAACTTGACCCGTACTGTAGGAGATGAAAAAGTCCTGGAAAAGTCAAAAGTCCGGGAGAATAATTTACAGAAAAGAGTGGGAACCCTGCTCTTTCTTACTTCACTTTACCATCAGCTAGTATCTCTCTCCATATCTCCTCCGGGATGCTTTCACCAAGTGGACATTGGCCAGCCGGCTCATTGGCCAGCCGGCTCCATGATGGGGTGAAGCTCCTCGCTCTTGTAGCATTGCAAACAAGCAGTGAAAGCCCAATACGGCCAATTATCTCCACTCAATAAAACACAGGCGAAATGCTGAAATAGAACAAACGGCTCAGCACAACGCAAAAATAGTGGAGAGTTTAAAAAAAGAGAGAAAGGTAGCAGAGCTTGCAGAGTTTGCTGCCGGTGAAGGCACACTCAACCCAAAGTGCCAATACACTCCACCAAAGAATGCCATGGTCAAAACAGATGAACACAATGCAAAATGGGTTAAAACAATGCAAAAGAAAACAAAAATGACTATATAGGGGTGGAAAAGTACAAATTAGGAGAAAGTAAGCTGAGTTGTAACAGGCTGTCAATTCAGAGGCGCCTCTTTGAACTCCAAGTTTCATCAAAATGGGGGTTTATGTGGGGGTTTGAGGGATCAAAGGTCACAGGCATTCTATGTTAGTTTTTGGCCTTGTCGCTTACATTGCAGTGATTTCTCCCGATTCTCTGAACCTTTTTTATGTTATTATGGACCATAGATTTAATGCAATTGTACATTGAGAAACATTGACCTCAAACTGTTTGACTATTTTCTCATGCAGTTGTTGACAAAGGGGTGAACCTCGCCCCATCTTTGCTTGTGAATGACTGAGCAATTCAGGGAAGCTCCTTTTATACCCAGTCATGGCACCCACCAGCTCCCAATTAGCCTGTTCACCTGTGGGATGTTTCAAATGTTGCTGTTCTCATTGTATTTGCTGCCCCTGGTTCTATCCTTAGAAAACACAGTATTTCCTCCCACTGCTATGCGGATGACTGTCAAATCTACTGTATGTCCCGCTGAGCAAAAAGGACGCCTTCTCCTTAAGACCACTTTTGTCCTGCCTAGAGGACATCAAAGCCTGGATGTCACTATATTTCTTAAATTTCAACGAAAAGAAAACAGAAGTTATGGTCTTCGGTCCCAGTGGCTCTTCTACATCCCACCATGTTGCCCTGGGCCCCCTGACACCATATCTAAAGCCAACAGTCTCAAACCTTGGTTTCAAAATGGACAGTGATCTTAAATTGGAACAGCAAATCAGTGCTGTTGTAAGGCTTCTTTTATCTTAGACAGCTGGCTATGGTAAAGCCCCTCCTTTCTCATCAGCACTTGGAAACAGTCATCCATGCCTTTGATACATCTGAGTCGGCCAGTTCTCTCTCAAATGTCTCCAGTTGGTCCAAAACGCTGCTGCTCGCCTCCTAACTGGAGCTCAGAAGATATAGCACGTTACACCAATTATGGCCTGCCTTTACTGGCTCCCAGTGCACTTTAGGGTTCAATTTAAGATTCTTCTATTTGTTTTTAGGTCATTAAATGGCCTCTCCCTGCCGTACCTCTCCGAGCTCCTCCACTCCTACGCAGCTTCCTGCAGCCTCAGGTCTGCTCGAGGTGCCGAGGACCAAGCGGAGCCTCAGAGGGGATCGAGCCTGTTTTCTGTTGCTGGTCCTTCCCTCTGGAATGACCTCCAATTGGTTGTTAGGCAAGCCCCCTCTCTGTCCATTTTGAAAACCCGGTTGAAGACACATTTCTTTTCTCTGGCTTTTGATCAGACCTGAGACTGACACATTTTTGGCTGTTTTCCGGTGTCTATTGTATTTAGTGTTTTGTGTTCATTTATTGATTTCACTTTTTGATGTTGAATGTAAAGTGCTTTGTTCCAGCTGTAACTGTTGTGAAATGTGCTATATAAATAAAAATAAAATTGTATTGTAATGCATTGTATTGTATAAACAGGTGTTTGATGAGCATTCCTCAACTTTCTTTTTTGCCACCTGCCCTAGCTTTTTTGGGAATGCGCTGCAGCTATAAAATTCTAAATTAATGATTATTTGCTAAAAACAATACAGTTTATAAGTTTGAACATTAGATATCTTGCGTTTGTAGTGTATTGAGTTGAATATAGGTTGAACATGATTTGCAAATCATTCTATTCTGATTTTATTCATGTTTAACACAACATTACAACTTCATTGGGATTGGGATTGTATATTTATTGTTATTATAGAGTAGTTTAAATTGTAAATAGGTCATATTTGACCAGAACATAAAAGGAAGGTTAACTAAGCATGGTTATTTCCCCTGCGTTATCAGGTATCATTTCCATACAGCCAATGTAATGTTACTAGTAATGTTACCATGGTCACTTATTCGTATATCAGTATTTCACTCTGACCGCTAGCAGGTGAGGTTTGTGGGAAGACCACCTTGAGGCCTCCTCACAAATCAATAGCAAGCTTGTGGTCGATGCGATCTCCTTAGGAGCGGAGTTAAGATTGATTGATTGTCGTTAAGCACTTTACAGGATGGCGGGAGGATGAGGATAGGTCATAAAACGCCTACGCAACACCTACCCATCGCTTTCAGCAGCAACAGAGTGTGGCTAATCGATAGGAATAGGATCAGCAGAAAATAATAAATAAAATAAATAAATACTGAATAAAGGAATATATCCAAGTAAAAAAGAGAGGAATTAATTTTTTTTAAAAAGATACAATACCATTTGACGTAGTTAACTACACATGCTGTAGTTATGATGCTGAGGAACTATGTTTGCTAAGTTTGTCTCCTTCTGGGTATCTGTAGTAGAAAGATGGTGGTGGTGGTCAGCCTGCAAGGTGAGGTGCGACCCATGTAATATAATTAGCATTTTAAATCATGTACATTGATGTGATACAGCATATTTTTGGCATATTATTGAAATTAATAGTGTTAGTTTTTTTTTTATATGAATGAACAGAGCTGGGCATCGGCCCTCCGTCCCCGAGTTTCCGTCCTGCATATTCAATCGACCCACATGGCGCCGGCGAGGGACGCCGCCAAACAAAGAAAGAATATCAAACAAAAACAACTGACACACACACACACGCACAGCGTTGTCATCAGTGAAATAAAAAGAATATGGGACACATGTCTGTGGGATCGCAAGGTACACCACATTTTTTATTGTTTCCTTACTCGACCGCGTGTCAGGAGTGCGGCACCTGCATGTGATGCGGTATCGGTTAAGTCCGTTCTTGACGCCGTTTGGCTGACTCCGACCGACTGAGACCACGTCTCGATTAAATATACAGGACCGAAACTCGGGGACGGAGGGCCGATGCCCAGCTCTGTTCATTCATATAAAAAAAAAAACTAACACTATTAATTTCAATAATATGCAAAAAATATGCTGTATCACATCAATGTACATGATTTAAAATGCTAATTATATTACCTCACCTTGCAGGCTGACCACCACCACCATCTTTCTACTACAGACCCAGAAGGAGACAAACTTAGCAAACATAGTTCCTCAGCATCATAACTACAGCATGTGTAACAAATACAATGCTCTTACTTTGTCACTTGAGTCAATACTAGAAGTTTGTACTGACATTTTGCTTGCAACTCTGGTCAAGAAATTGGTGGTAGGTTTCCAAAGTTTCTAAGGAACCGTTGTGCGCGTGCCTCAAAATGCATGCGCTTTGAACTTAGGTCGTTGCATTCTATTACCGGTACTTCATCACTAGATGGCAAGTGCATTTTACACTCTGTGCCTTTAAAGTCTGCAATTTTCATCGATAGTGGACTCATTCAAAGAGTTACCATGTAAATATAATTCACCCATAATTCACACAACGGTTTATGGGGCCTAGGAATAAGGTGGGTATATTTTTTCCTGCTTGTATTATGAGTATGTTGTACAAGATTTTGTAAATGAGCATGTGAATACACACGTGCATGCATGTGGCCACCCCTCAATGAGACATTGTGTCAGCCTGGCCATGCACCCCACTGAAAAATTCTGCTCAAGATTATAATCACGTAGAAAGGGTGAAAAAAAGGGGCCATGTGTGCCCTACATCTGTCTTCACTTGTTCATAAAAGTGGTCAGGATAAGGACAACACAGGGACCCAGGAGCTAGACAAGTGTTCCCCGATACATTGTAGGTGTAAATGGAGTCATGCTCTGTAAAAAGAGGAAGGCACACTCCCTCATCCATCACATTTGCGGCTATGTGCATCTACGTGGGCTCGGAGAGAGAGGATGCTCTCCAGCTGGGCCCGAGAGATAGGCTGAACAGACGGTGACAGATGAAGGATGAGGTGCTGTTGCAGTTTCTTAAGAGGACTGGAAGACCTCTCTTCTGCTGGCAAGTCTAAATTATTACATAGGTTTTGCAGGAGTTTGCAGCAATCTTGGAGACCAGTCTTATGTTATTGAAAACCTTTTGTTTTTTGTGAGCTCATTTATCAGCTGGTTGGGAAAAGGGAATTCATCAGATCATTAAACCGGTGCTGCAAGACTTCTTACTTTTTTTTAGATGTTGTCAAGATATCAAAAATAAGCACAGTATGTACTGAAAAATCCTGTGAATAATCACAAATAAAGGGAGGGTATTATACACACATGGACGCACAGTCATGGGTGCGAGGCGGTCTCCAATTGCCTGTGTCACATGCACAAGGGGAGATCTTGCAGTTTACCTGTCAATGTCATGCACGGACTCCAGCAAAGTCTATTTCTGTTCCCGCAATGTTAAGGGCGGCATACTCCTGCGTACTGCACTCCAACCACCCTGATTTGAATGCAAACGAGGGATTCCACTACAATTCGCCAGAAAAAAGGTTATGTTACATCCCACAATGGCGCAAACAGGAAGGCAACTGATCTGTTGAGGCTTTTTTTTGTATTGATGCTACTTTTGAAGTACCGTATATTTTAAAATCTCACGTAACTCCTGAGGTGCTTTCACATACCCCATGTACCCCAATTTGACAACCATTGGTTTAGATGTTTACCAGTACCTAGGCAATATACCAAGGAGTTGGAAAAAAATATAGAATCACTGATTTATAGCGCATTTTATACACAGTGTAAGTCAATATGCTTCACATACTGTAATTAAAAGTACATTTAAAATCTGTTAAAAATGAGTTAGACAGATTTAAAACCAAAGTAAGAAAATAAAAAAATATCTTACTCAAATTAATAAAAGGGCATACAGTGCAAGAAGAGGATTTTCAAAAACAAGATTTCAAAAATAATTTGAAAGAACTTCATCTAGGTATGGGAAAAGAGTTTAATTTTTAACCTGGATTTAAAAGTGGTATTCTTTAATGGTATGTTTTAATCTTTAGTCATTCATATTATTCAATCGGATAATAAAGGATGCGAGATAATAGGGGGATCATATTATTCACAAGTACAGAGAAAAGAAATGCTTTTTTAAGGGTGTTTTGCGGGGGTGGGCACATTATACACAGGTGCGTGTCATTTTAGTATGGATTTTACAGTAAGTAGAAGTTCATCTCTCCATTTTCTATTCCGCTTATCCTGTTCAGTGTCACATGGAGCTGGACACACAGGAGAGATGATGGGCCTGATTTACTAAAGATGCAAAAACAGGTGTAAACTTGATTGCTCATGCAAACAGATGTGGAAGCTGAAATACTAACCGTGTGCGACCAGTGATAAATCTGACAAACATACAATATTGCCACACAGTTAATTTTGCACATTGTGGGTGAACTACCGATATATACACACATGTGAATTTTGTCCAAGCAATGTGATTTATCAAACAGAAGATGTATTTTAATCATTGGTTTTGCACCTTTAAATAGCATGTCTGAACAGCAGCTGCAAACCAACACACAAAGTGGTGCCGGTGTAGCGCAGGCAAAATGAGAAGAGACGAGGAGAACTTTTCTACTCTCGTGAAAATCTTTGAAAAGCCTCAAACAAAAAACATATCTCATCTGTTGAGCAAAGCAGTTGAGGAGCTTATGAATGATATAAGGGCTGACTTGGAGGCACTCACAAGGAGCCTTGCTAAATCACCTATGATGAAACTCCGTTTAACCCTGCATTTCCTTGCATCTGGGTCATTTCAGCGCGCTGAGGACAGTATCCACAAAGAATGAACTGCGGCTGCTGATAGCAAGCACCTTTAATTGCACTTCATTTGCACCCGCAGTTTGCACCATCTTAATTTACTATTTGCAAAGCACTAATGACATACCAGTGCATACACGCCCACGTTTGACAGATGAGTACAGTTTGCATCTGCCCCCCCCCCCCGATTGCACACATGGCAAAGTATACATGCTGCTTTGCGTCAAGGACACATTGGCAGAACAACTGCAGTTAGGAAGAGACTCTTTCATAAATCACAACTCAAAACATACCTGTTTGTAACAGTCTACTCAACCTAATGTCAATTTGCGCTAGCACTTTCTGTTTTAATTTGAATTTCTTTCTTAATTACATTGTTTTATTTTATCTAATGTAACATTGTATGGTGTCCTTGAGTGCCAAGAAAAGTGCCTTTAAATAAAATGCATTATTATTATTATAATTATTCTTGTTATTATTATTATATAAAGAGTCAATTATCATAACGCAAGATTGGGGTCCTGACTGAGGACGCACAAGGCGTGATTTTGTTTTTTTTACTTTTCTTTACAGAGCAGTTTTGCGAACCAACAACTTAATTTGAGGGGTAATTTTCTAACTTTGTGGACCTTTTTTTTTTGCAGGTTAATCTCACGGAACTGAAGCAAGAGTTTTTATTAAACAATAAAAATATGTGAATATGATGAATGTACAAGTTATACACACACACACACATAAATATATGAGACAGAGAGTAATTCACATTGTCAATCAATTTTTATTCCAGACTCAAGGTCTGCTTCAAATAAAAACAACATACAAAAATAGCACATACAAAATATAAATTATCACACAACAAAAAGACAGGCATACCAGTGTTTCCACATGTCCAACTGGTAGCGAATTGCACTAACCCCATTGTTTGTGAGATTTCATTTTGAGACCTTCCTAGCCTACAAATAAAACTGTGCATTAGAGTTTGTACCGCTAGCAAAGTGTTCACTTGTGCAGAGACAAACATCTCAGTCGCACTAGTCCATTGAGGTCTTCTCAAGAGCATCCGCAATGCGTCATTGTAGGCCATCTGTAGCCTGTACATACTGGCTCTTTTATATTGAGTCCATAGGTGGGCTGTATACAGAGCTGTACAGTATGCCTTAAAAATAGTCAACTTTACATCATCGGTACATGAACCGAACCTGCGCATCAGTGTATTAGCCTGAGCATACAAGATTCTACATTGCCTATAAATATCATCATCATCCGCAGTTACAGTGAGAACTGTGTTTAACAGATGAAGAAGAGGGTGGTTCATGTGTTTGTCCTCCTTTGTCCTACATATCATAACCACACTCTTTGTTGAGTTATATTTTATGTCATGCTGCAAACCGTAATCAGTACAGATGTTAAGGAGCTGCTGCAGGCCAGCAGAGCTTGGACTAAACACTACTAAGTCATCAGCATATAGAAAATGATTTAAAATTAAATTTACAGCCACACAACCAGTCTTACATGATTTGAGCCTTGTTGAGAGTTCATCCATATACAAGTTGAATAAAACTGGGGACAGAATTCCACCCTGCCTTACTCCATTGCTTACATTAAATGGGCTGGACATATTATTCCCCCACTTAATCTGCATAGTTTGTTTTTCATACCAGTGTATTAAAATCCGCACAATGTATTTGGGAACACCTCTCTGTATCAATTTCATAAAAAGCTTAGGGTGATTCACCCTATCATGCTTTAGAAGCATCTAAAAAACACATTCTGTCTCTTGTATTTCACATTCTGTCTCTTGTATTTCTGGACAATTTCTTTTAATGCATATATACACATGTCTGTGCCTAACATAGCCTTGAACCCAAACTGATTATCAGTAGATGTAACACATTATGAAATACTGTCCAGTATGATTGATCCCATGACTTTTGACACTACGCTAGCATGAGCTATAGGTCTAGAGTTGTCGGAATTGGCAACCTTCCCAGTTTTTTCCTTACTGACTGGCCTCAATAACACAGTTAGCATAGTGTCAGGTACGAATCCATGAGAGAGAAAGACTGTGAGACAAATGGAGAGCAGTGGTGCTAACCTTGCGTTTGCAAACTTTAAGTGTTCAGCTGGAACACAATCCTGTCCACAATCCTTATTATTAGACAGTTTAGTGACAGCTTTGAGAACTTCATTTGACATTATTATTTCTGCATGGCCAACATCATTCAGGGCAAAAGGCTCACGCCAAAAACCATTAAATAATCCACCGTAGTGGTGACGCCATAGCTCTAAGATGTCATCAGTGCCACAGATGCCATCAATTGCACTCGGCAGATATTTTTTACTGGCTCTCATGTGTTTTAACTCCTTCCAAAAGTCATGTTTGTTGCTGCACAAGAGTTTCCTGGCCAATGAATCGGCTCTCATAGCACATTCATTTTTAAATATAAAACGCAACGCATACTTATATTGAGCAATCGTGGCGCGTTTCTGTTCAAAAAACGGCCCATGTCTTGGTCTTCCTGCCAGAATCTACTCCTGAGAAGCATTTCTTGCTTTATAAAAAAAAAAAAAACTCAGCGACATGTACATTCCATCCTGGCTTTCCTTTCTTTTTGGCCTTTGCTTTCTGTATAGCAGGTGTGTCCAGCTCCGGTCCTCAAGGGCCACTGCCTGTTTTCCAGCTCTCCTTGCTGCAACGCACCTGATGATCGTTAGCAAGCTCTTAAGAAGCTTGATGACAATTATCAGGAGTGTTGCAGCAAGTATAGATGGAAAACAGGCAGGACACCGGCCCTTGAGGACCGGAGCTGGACACACCTGCTGTATAGGTTCACTTGATTTAAGCAGCACTTTGACAATATTTTCATCCATAGCATTTATAGCAGCCCTATGTTTAAACTTTTTACAATTTACATTCCTACACATGACAGCCTCCGTGGGCAATGATATTTGTTCAAGAAAATTATCTGCAGTCACAGAATAACATAATAAATATTTGTTCTCTCGAGACAGAGCTCCAATCCACAAACAATGTTCCACTTTCGTTATTACTGATATGCACTGTAGGTAGACATTGACCATTTATTTGCATTCCAAATGCTATGTGATCTACTGTTGAAAACTCATAAAACACTTTCATGTCAATCAGTGATACATGGACGTCTGCTGTGGCTATGCAATGATCTAACCATGAAGTGCTATGCCAAGCTTCGCTAATGTATGTAAAACTGTCTGCAGGCAAGAGGGCTTTAGTTGACAGCATAAAACCATTCTCCTCACAAAACTGGTGGAAATGATTAGCATATACTGAGGTACTGTCTGAGATATCTGAATTAAAATCACCATTAGCAAAAACATTAGAAAATGCATTATCCAGAACAAACAAATTCAGAAAATCAAGCCTATTAAGATACTCAGTTTCATTAGGATGCCGTTCGTATGGTACGTGTACATTTAGGATAACACAAACCTTGCCATTTTGTGTTAGGTGAATTCCAATGCACACAGTCCACTCCCAGTCTAATTATATAATAAGTCTAATTATAATAATAAGAGAGTCCATTTTCTTATTCCAAAAGATGTTAACACCTCCAGTAATGCACCCTCATATTATACCAACGCCAATGTCTATGCAAGACTCTCCAGCACCATAAAAGCTCTTACTTACTGTATTTAATCCTTCCAAATTCTGCTTGGTGAAGAATGTCTCTTGCAAACACAGTACGTCGCACTGATCCAACAGGTGATCCACAACAATCCTGCGGGTTATAGCATCTGCACTCTGCCCCAATGCAGGTCACATCACTGGCCGATGGAGCCCCACTTATTTGCACATTCATGCCGGCTCCGAATGAGCCAGGAGCCACTCTGCTGCGTGACTCGAAGAAACGCCGCACGAGTGCCCACTGGCCAAATCTCTGAGTTATACATTTCCGCCACATCCTTGCATTCAGCTGTAACTTTAAACGAGGCGAATCTACCATTAGTGGAGGATATTTTGTGACATTTAACCTCCCGGCCAAGTTGGGATTGCAGATATTCACTTAGTGTCCGTGCTTCCAAATCTGGCGAGACTTTAGATGCAAAAACACTCACCAACTTTGTCGATACCGTTTTTATGTGGTTTGCTAATCCCGTGCCCATGATAGCCATGCGCTTTTTCATCTTTCTCACACCAGGTGCAGCGGGGCGTGCTCCCAATTTTACCACTGCCGGCCGTTGCCTGCCCCTTTTTACGACGGTCGCCCAATTCGGCGAGGTCAAAACTTTTTCCATTATTTTCCACTCCGTCGCCCGCGAGGACACCATCTTCTTCTCTCACACCGCGACAAGCAACAGCGCCACCGGCGGCCCCTGTCACCTCCTTGGGTCCAGCAGCCGTCGCATCCCGGGTAGGCCCAACTCCTCCGCCGCCATAGGGGTCCTTCAGCACCGCAGATCTGCTCTCCCACAGGCTGTCACTCCGTGCCACCTTCGCAGCACCCTCCAGACTTTCCACCCGGCAGCTCACGTTTGCCGTGATCACATGAAGATCCGCGCACGTGTCCGCTTGAACCTTTAGCGCGCTGCGCATTGCACAAACGTCCGCTTGTCCCTGCTCCATTCTCTTGAGCAGGCTACACACGTCCATGCTTGGAAAGGTTATGGGAGGCAAATCATTCAAATAGTGGGATACGAATCGCGGAACGTTTTCCCCACATTCATTAAAGATTTTCAGACAACTCTTAATGTTATTAGTGTCCTTTTGCGCTCCCTTATGTGCTATATTTCGCTGCGTTGTTGGACACAGCTCAAACAACACTTTCTCTCTGTTTTTCCCTCCTCCAACACACCTGAATCAAATGATCAGCTCAGGAGCCTGATAACGATCCTGATAGTTTGAATCAGGTGGCTTGGAGGAGAGAAACATCTCAAACATGCATGATAGTGGCCCTCGACCACCGGAATTTAACACCTCTGCTTTAAGCCATAGCAGAAATTTAGCTCGCAAGGTGAGTTAGCAGACACAAACATACCAGTAGATACCCAACTCAAGTGATTTGGTCCATTGACTCCAGTAAACGGACTCACCATCGCCTCAGTCAGCAACAACACTAACTCAAGTGACACAAGTAAACCGGACCACTTTAGTGAGCGACTGTTTGTGTAGTGATAGTAACTAGAGTCCGTAAAATGAGTTGACCAGAACTATATGGAACCCTAATCAATGAAATTGCTAACAACTGCTCTTTTACTTGGTCATAATGACTGCTCTGAAAAGACAATTAAAAAGTCCCTAAAACAACAAAACCTAAGACTAATTGGCGTGTGCGTGTGTGTGTTTACGTGCACACATGCTCAGGGGATGAGCACCCAGAGCATTCAGCCGTGGAAGGCAGCACAAAATGTTGCTGCTATAACTTGTTAACAAAGGCCCAAAAGATGCAGTGAGGACAAGCAGAATTAACACAAGCGCAGCCACATGCTTTTTGAGACCTAAGTAAGCACCCTAGTTTGGCTAACACATTGCTGTCATGTTCTGAACAAGAACACTTAGGAGACTGTCAGGTCTTGATAACCTCAACAATGTACAACCGCAAGTAGCTAACTATACAACACAGGCTATCGTATTCTGCTTTTTTTCATTACTGGAGGATGGTAGATCCCTTTGTAGCATTAGCTACCTTTCTATTTTTACCATTAAAGTTCAAATGAAGGACTAATCTCACACCCTCCTTCCATCTGAGGCAAAATCCCCCAGTTCACATATAAACAGGGATCTCACTTTGATGGTTATATATGTATAAAACAATGTATCATCCAACCTCAACTTGGCTCACAGTTCCGTTGATACAGATGTACAAGTAACCCGATTAAAAACAAGCCTGCCATATCTCCACTGGATGTAGCCAATCATGTTATGCATGAAATACATGGTTGGAATATGCAATATTTCAGCAGTGATAGAAGAGATATGGGTGGCTGTGTAGCCCCTCTCTCTTTTGGTGGTGTCTTAGAGTAGGGATGTTTGCCAAGAATAAACTAAGTCCCTTGCAAATCCATTCATCGCAAATGGTTGTCATCCCTCCAATCCATTCAAATTTGATTTGGCAAAAATATTTTGCATGGCAGAACCCTGAGTTCCACTGGGGGGAGAGGTGTGGGGGTAATTGGTGGGAGGACATTGATACACATGCCCGGGGAAGCAAAATGAGAGGAGAAGAGGATTCCCAGAGCACATACAGTACAATGTACTTTAATGGAGCTAATAGTTCATTTTGAAGTGGCACTTTATGGCGCTTGCAGCTGCCTAAGAGATCCAATATATGTTAGAGCAGAGATGGGCACTCAGAGTGGACCACGATTAATTAAAAAAAAAAAAAAGTTCACTGTTGTTGAGCCGTTGAAAGATGCCATTCCAGTGTTAACCACAGGTTGTCAGAAATCGGACACCAGCACCGCCAACCCCAAGGCTGTAATTCAGCATTAGAGAAGAAGAGTGTGTCATGTCCACCACTACACGGTCTCAAAAGTACAGAAAAAACATTTTTCCACAGCGTTTGACAGCTTGTTTGAAGTGCATGAGGTATGCATTCAATGCTTAATAATGTTACAAGTGTGTATGGTGGCTAATTGGACAAGAGGCTGTTGATGGCCTAACAGAGGGGGCGCATCCTGAACCAGCTTCACTGCCCTATATTGCACTGTGTTCACACAAGTGAGTGAGCGAGCCTATCAGTTTGGGGATTTGAAAGATATGCTGTTCAAAGATATGGGAATTTTTATGCAAGAGAACCCTTTGTCCTTTTCTGTATGCATTTCAGCATTCTAACAAATTAATATTGGTTCAATAAAAAAACATACATTAGGCACATATTTAGTCATTAATAATGGCATTTTTGGTTAGGAAGTATGTGGTACTTTGTGGGCCCTCAGTAACGCTGAAGAAAAATTGCAAAATCCATTGTTGAAGTTACCATTCTTATGTTAGAGAGTCAGCACATTACAGTATAGGAGGATCACAGCAAGGTCTTTGGGTTTAAAACCTAGTTGGTGGTGTTTGTGTAAAGAGTTTCCCTTGTGTGGAACCCATTTTTTGGCCTTTGGCCTGCATTTTCAGTGCTGCCCTGAAGTTGTTCATAATTGTAGGAAATGATGGACTGATTTCAGAGATGGGCATTCCGTCCCAGGGACGGAACGGTCTGAGGTCGATTTTAAAGTAGAAGTCAACCCAAACATCTATTTTTTCAAGAATATGTTCCCAGCAGGCCCACTAGTTGAAACACGGCATTCTGATTAATTTTGCGTTTGTGGAACAAAAGTTAAGCAGCAAAATGCACTCATTTTTAGCCATCTCCGGGGGCGGCCAATTTGTCTTCTATCGACTGAAAATGACATCACAACTGCTCACAACGACCAATCACGGCTGACCTGTTTTCTGAATCTGAGCCGTGATTGGTCATTGTGAGCAGTTTTGATGTCATTTTCAGTCGACAGAAGACAAAGTGGCCGCCCCCAGAGATGGCTAAAAACGAGTGGATTACCATTTATTCCACAAACGCAAAATTAATCAGAATGCCATGTTTCAACTAGTCGGCCTGCTGGGAACATATTCTTGAAAAAAATATGTTTGGGTTGACTACCTTTTCAAGGACAGAGGATCATTCATGCTCATGCATTCATGCTAAAGGAACACGTTACAGCAGCTAAATAACTGAAGGCATCCCTCACCTCAGCCCTCACCTCAGTTAACGTCAGTGGCGTGGCTTTTTGAGGCATTTTTGGGGATCTACTCATGATAGGCATGCTGCCTAAATATTACGTTTTTATATGTGCTACAAGGGCTAAATGTTTAAAGACAATTCAAAGAGACACTACACAGTCTAAAATGAAGCATAAAACCTCACTCCCAATCTGGGTCACAGGTCGTCTGTAGCGTTCCTGCGCTGTGCAGCCACACCTGTGATTAAAACACACATCACCGCCAGTCACATGTTGAGAGTTGAGTGTGCTAACCGCTTGGAGAGTCCAGCCCGCCCATCTAACACCCAGATCAGCACCCTTGTTGAGGATTCAGAGGATGAAGGTTTGATTAACATACATTTGCACAGTGGGAGCTGGCAGTGGTTATATTCACATGGGGCAAAAGGGACCAAAGATCTACTTTTGTGCAAAACAATTGCAAAAGGACGCGCTTCATTTTTAGAAATGCATGCAACTATTTGAAAGATATATTTGTCTGAAAAAAACAATCACACAAAAGGAATGTTTGTTTCAGACATCTGACTGCAAACTGTGCAAGCAGTTTTCATACATTTAAAATATATATATATTGAATGCGTGTGTGCACTGTTATTCTGGGGATGTGTTTGACACAGCTTCTCTCTCCATCTACCACTGTCCCACTCATTTCCTTTAACATTTCCATCAGCAAAGTCAGTGCAACCAAGAAAACAAAGTATGGTCTGAGTGAAAGGATTAAAGGAAAGAAGAAGGCCTAGAGCAAAGTGCTGCAGCTAGTGTGATAAGCATGCATAAGAGGCTGATTCACATTGGAAGTTGGCAGACATCCTACCATTTCTGCTTGCAGAGGACATGAGAAAATGCAAGCAAACGATACATCAAGAGTGTGGAGGTGAAACCTGTAGAAGCAGTGTGCACTGCAGAGTAGCGCTGAAAATTTGACCTGACAAGTGGGATACTAACGTGTATACTTGCAGCCTTTGGCTCAAGTCATCATTTTCATTTGATTACTGAACAAAAGGAGATAATGCTTCAATCAATGTCGTCAAATTAGGCAACAGCTACTTAAATCAATACCCGATAATCACATATAGTAGAATATGGAATTAACAGATTTTCCAAATACTGTAGTATTCCTCCACTCCTGTCTCATGCTCTCAGTGCAGACCACACCGTCATCATAGTCCAAAATGATTCAAGCAGATATCCATCACTGTTGCAACCAGGAAGGGGATCAAGCCTTTTACTCAAAGGGACACTTGGGTGAGCTTAACACTGGCACTTATATAATAGGTTTGCATGTAAAAACGACATCTGTACTAAAATGCCCATCTCAAAAGACTGTAGTGATTTAAGGGCTTTTTTTGTGATTAGGTTTATGACAAATTTCCCCGCCCCTTTTTGGGGCGTGGCTTATGTTATGTTTTCGATCTCAGCTGTCCACGTCACGGGAGGGAGCCAAGCGTGGTAATATTGCTCGCTTTGTCAGTTCTGTTGTCTAAAACGGTGACCGATCGCCACCAAAATACAAATGCACTTTGCTACTCTTGTCCACTTCAAACTGTGAAAGTATAAAAGTGTTCTGCACAATAGTTTGGATTTGTTGACATAAAACGTGGTCTCATCACGATCACCTCCACAAAATCTAAAATACTGTGGCGATTGCTCCTCCACTTTCAGAAGCTGACGCGGACAAGTGCATGAATGCGCACACGAACCCGACGCAATGCTAAACTCACACGAACCCGACGCAACGCTAAACTCATATCAACTCTCGGGAGGCAGATGGCGACTGGCAGTGGGCAAGCAATCAGGCAAGCATGGATCTTCATCCCCTAACAACGCGACCACCCCCGCCCCCATTCGCTCCCCTCCCCAGCTAACAGTAGGATAAAAGTACAGCTAATGGCAACAACTAGCTTCAGGCCGTTAAAACAAAAGGCGTTAGCACAACATTAGCTCCTTACTGTCCGCGCAGCGTGTGGAGATGATCATGAGCCTGGGTCTTCATGTCGTGGGGTTGCCCCCCAAGCAGTCGAGTGCGTTGTCTGACACCGCTTGGAGCACCGAGAGTGAAGCGACGTCAGAGTGAGGTAAGCCCACCGTCTTGAACATGCGCATCCGACTCCACAGCCGAGTGTTGTTGCATTGGAACGCACCATTTCGGCTGTTAAGTTCCATTGGACGACGCGTTGTTGGTCGAAAAACTGGGGCCATTCCTCATCCAAATAAATGTGCACGTGTCCTCATTCCCACTTCAGTCTCTGTAAATATCCTGACTGGTCTTAAATGCCTCGCTCGTCCTAACCGTGACCAGCAAAGAACAGTGTTTTTTTTGTTTTTTTCATAAGCAAAGAAGCAGTGTGCGCTCGTCCCAGCATAAAGCTATGTATCTCTGCTCACTTCCACATTTCCTCATTCTCATATAAATCAGCCGAGGAGAGGTTAATCCTTTTGATATGTTGATGTGGTCATTAGTAAGGATGTCCACATACATTTTGGTGCCAATTGATCACCGTTTTTGGACGTTATAAGCAATGAAGGTACAATGATTTCCAATGGAGAGTTTGGAATCGGTTACTCCCGTGACTCCGGCCGAACAAGGATGGACAGCTAGGGGGCGTGGCCATTCTCCTCATTGACAAGGGGCGTTATTCATGGAGTCACTTATTCCCTCATTCCTCCCAAATTTATTGAGAAAATAGAAAATGACAACTCTTTCCATATTCCTGATCAAAAAATATATAAAATGAACTTGTTAGTGAAAACGTGGCCATCCCGGCCCCATCGTCCCTTCAACTTAAAGGGGAGGGTAACCAAAACATTTTTTTTTCCAGACTATGTTCTATGCAGCCCCACTGGTTGAAAAAAGGCATTCTGATACATATTGTGTTAGTGGAATACGGCTTAATCCACCAGTTTTTAGCCATCTCTGGCGGCAACCAATTCGTCACTTCTGTCGACTTAAATGACATCAAAGTTGCTCAGAGCTCAGGTAACGACCAATCACGGCTCACCTGTTTTCTGAAGCTGAGCCATGATTGGTCGTTATCCGAGCCCTGAGCATTAGTGATGTCATTTTCAGTTGACAGACAAACAGACAAAATGGCCGGGCCCTGAGATGGCTAAAAAATGGGTGGGTTTTTAATCAGACTGCTTTGTTTCAACTAGTGAGCCTGCGTAAAACATATTCTTGACAAAAATATGTTTGGGCTGACTACCCCTTTAAAATCATAAACACACTCACAATTCAATCAGTAGGCCTATCTCAAAGAACACGACACAGCATTGAGTGTTCCTTTTTCTCTTGAGATATCAGTGCCAAACACGTCAATGTGACTCGAAGCGTAATTTATGGGCTAAGTGGCACCACTACACACTTGTTATACACACTATACCTTAATTGAAAGAAGCCTACTAGCAGAATAAGAATTTCTGCAGTGCCCATGGAATGTCCACCAACTGATAAGCCCCAGCAAAATAGGAGTTGAAAAAAAAGTTTAAGACACACAACAAAAATGCGCTTTTTAAGGGAGTTCACATGGAGTGCAAACCTGAAGAGAGTCATTTCAGGATGTGCCACTGGAGGCTGAAGGGCCTCTTTAAGTTTGTTTGAGAAAACAGAAATGAGTTGACTCATGAATTCACAAACATTTTGCTAGATCTGCATAGGTAATTATTATTTAATGTACATTTTTGCAATCATGGCATGGAACACTTACTTTTTATGACCATTCCACAATCTCCTATACTCTGTGATGTTGGAATATGGCAATTACCGGTAAATCACAGTTAGGTAGTTAAAAATGCATATGCATCCATGCCAATGGCAAGTTAGTCATTTGTTCATTGAAGCATGAGCGCCTTTAATCACACAAACTATATTAACACTTGATATGCCATTTCCCATAAGGCTTTGCAAAGATTGCATATGTAAGCAGGAACAAGGAAGAAAGAAAGAAGATGGATGCATATTTAAGGCATCAATTCATTGTAGATAAACAAATGACATGTTTAACTACAGAACAATTAGTGAATGTTTTATTCCAAATTAGTTAATGCATTTGTAAACTAGAGAATGCAATTTCTGGAGAAATTGCGTGTGAAGGCGAAGGAAGCAGAATGGAAACCGTGGAATGCGTTGGAATGAAGTTGATTGAAGTTGAAAAAAGTCAGAAGGGAAGTAAGAAAAGAGGACGTAAGGAAACAATGAAAGAAGGAAGTCAGGGAAAAAAACAAGGAAAACAAAGAATGATGGAATCAAAGGAAGGGAGGAAGCATGGAACCAAGATAGCAAGGAAAACGGCAAGAAAGGAAACAAAGTAAGAATACAAAATAGTAGGAAGGAAAGGATGAGGCGAAGAAATGAGGAAGAAAGGACGCTTGGAAGCAAGGAAGGAAGGAAAGAAGGAATCTTGAAGGGAAGGAACCTGGGGATGAAAAATTGTTCAATACTTTTGAACAATATGGCCGCTTCATTAGGGACACCTGGGGATGAGAATTCTGATTGTCCCAATACTTTTGTACTGTACTTAGACTCATCGTTGTCCGTGTGTTTCCCACTACTCCTGTGTTGTCCGCAAGCTTATCTATATTATGGCAGCCCGGGAATTTCGCAGAGCAGTCATAGGTCAGTAGTGTGAACAGGAGGGGGCTCAGTACACAGCGCTGGAACCATGCAGTGCTGAGGGTGATGGAGCAGGAGAGGGTGTTGTGGATTCTGACAGTCTGTGGTCTGTTGGTCAAGAAGTGCAGAACCCAGTCCGCAAGGGATGATCCCAGCCCAGGAAGGTGGAGGAGAAATCCAGAAAGAGCAGAGGGTCATAGGATTTCCTGCTTTCCAGGTATGTGAGGGCTGTGTAGACCACTGATAAGATGGCATCATCAGTGGAGCGTTTTATCCTGTGGGAATACTGGTGAGGGTCCACAGTGATGTTGATGGAATTTTAACTTTTTTAACTGCACTATTATCAGCTTCTTGAAGCACTTCTTGACTATTGGAGTTGAGGTTACTGGCCAAGAGTCATTCAGACCCGATCGATGCAGTCTTTAAGCCATGGGGAGCCATTGCTGATTTATCCCCGTTATTTTTTTCAAAAATCATTAAAGCAGCCAAAAGTGGGTTTAGCGCTCTATACTTCACACGTGTATTAGCATTGCGATGGCACTAAAATCGACTCCTATATGTAATAGTAAAGGGGCTTAAACCTGGGAGCTGGAGAAGCCGCTACACCTCAGGGCGTCGCCATCTTGTTACTTACTGTTAACAAATAAAGAAATACATATGAATGTCAACTGGTAAGTGTTAATATTAAAATGCACATAATCAGCGCAAGAGAAGCCTGACTCTGTAATATCTGCAGGCCTGAGGCATAGACAACCCCACCCCCTTCCAAAAGAAAAAACGTTGTCATGTGCTTTTTAAAGATAATTCCTCAGTAAGTCGCCCAAGAGGAACAAAATATTAAAGTAAACAAAACTGGGACAACTCATCATTTTTGTCTTTTCGTGACATCAGATTGCTTGACATTGTGGGCTTCACAATATCATTTCAATTTATGGGGGGAGTGTTAATATTTTTGTCGTGAATTAGTTTACACAAATACCTCATCAGTAAGAACTGATGGGGACGTTTCAGTATCCTCACAATTTAAATTTAAATAAGCTTGTGACAAATTTGGCTGCAGTCTGTTTGGAGCAGATACAGCGGTGGAGGAAATAGGATTGGGGCAGCAGAGGGAGCTTTTTGAAGGGACAACTCTCGTTTTCAAAAAAAATGGAGTATGCAGAGGATTAGAAGCATGATGTGCAAGTGTATACTAGCATTGTGTGATGCCACCACAACAGCCACTCACCTGCAAGTGTGCAACTTGCGAGAAAAAAAACAATTGTGTCAGCTCATTATTATGCATGTAGCATCAACCTTGAAATAAACTTGTGTCAGCTGATGTGCATTCAATTTTACATACATCATTTAGTATTAAATTGATTTAGGGCACAATTAGGCTGAGGTTAATTTTATGTTTTTAATTTCTATTTATTGAAAAAAATGAATATTTTCTTGTGGAATATATGTAGGCGGCACGGTGGTCGATTGGTTAGCACGTCCGCCTCACAGTTTAGAGGTTGTGGGTTCGATCCCAGCTCCGGCCTCCCTGTGTGGAGTTTGCATGTTCTCCCCGTGCCTGCGTGGGTTTTCTCCGGGTACTCCGGTTTCCTTCCACATTCCAAAAACATGCATGGCAGGTTAATTGATCACTCTAAATTGCCCCTAGGAGTGATAGTGAGTGCGGATGTTTGTCTCTGTGTGCCCTGCGATTGGCTGGCAACCAATTCAGGGTGTCCCCTGCCTACTGCCCGAAAACAGCTGGGATAGGCTACAGCACGGAGCGTTTGTAATCGGTTCCTCCAGTGACTCCAACCGAACAAGGATAGAACGGTAGGGGGCGCGGGCATTCTTCTCATTAAAAAGAGGCGTTAATCATGGAGTCACTTATTTCCTAATTTCTCCTAAATGTATTCATAAAATAGCAACTCTTTTCATTTTCCTGATCAAAAAATATATGTACTTGATGGTGAAAACACGGCCATCCCGGCACCACCATCCCTTTAAGTAAAGGCACAAAATCACAATTGCAGATTAACAGAATGGTATTTTAATGATACAGATTCCACCCACAGGGCTTGAAGCAGTATTCTTCTCAAGGTCTTTCCGGATAAGTGGCCTTCAACTCTGAATCTGCAATCACTGTCAAAATTGTGGAGAGCTGGCATGAAAGCAAAATGATTAAAATCTGCTCCCTGATTGAACTTCCGTGACCTTCCTTGAACAAGCGTCTGTTCAAAAGGTTCCTGTAAATGTCAAACTATTCCTTTCTCTTCTCCTGGAAAAGCTGAAGGGTCCAGTCCACATTGCTTCATCTGAACAGCAATGTCAAACAAGTAGTCGTAGCATTCACACCTACAAATGTGAAGCAACAAACATTATTTAAACATTTGTATTCGTTAAGACATTCACTACTGTTCGACTTTCAGAAAGGTAAATACTCACATAGTCTTGGCTTTTTCCCATGACTCGCCCCACACATACACTCCGTGCCTGCGGACAAGGACAGCGCACGAGTCGGGATACTCCTCCATAGCTTGAGCCATGCGATTTTTTAAGTCCTTCTCTTCTGGCGTATTCTCGATAATAGGCACCACCAGAGTATCATCATAGCTGCAGTATACAAGACATTTTACCCATTAATCAGTCCTATGGCAAACAGTCTCGACAACACATTACATTGCCTCAAGCCTTGACATTCTGCTGTCAACAAGAAAGTGAACAGATCAAACATAATGGTTGCGTATCGAGCATTAGACCCGTGACACCTACTGAGAAAGAACTGTTGAACAAAAAGTTTGCTATTAGCAACAGTTTTTTTTTTTAGAAAGGTTGATCAGGTATTTAAATGGCTGTCAAGTGATGGCAAGTTACTTGACAGCCATCCAATTCCCACTAATTCCCACTGCTCAATTGTGTCAAACCAACACAGAAAGACACATTGCCCCTCACCTCATATTCATCAGTGTGTCAATGGGCTGTTTATTATGCTACCATAGCAACACCCACCATTAGGGCTGCTCGAATAAGCAATTTTGAACCGTAACCGGATTTTTTGGATATAACGACGTTAAAAATGTTCCAATCGGCACCTTCGATTTTGTTATTTTTGGTGTGTCTAAGCCAACGTAGTTTCCTCTGCATTTCCGCTTCCTCCCACGAGCGCGCAGTCCGAAACGACAACATCCATGGCTCTACCAGCGATTCTGTGATTTGCTCAGGCAAGTGAGCGTTTGGTTAATAAATCGGGCAAAAATCACGGCTCCCCTGTTTTCTGAATCTGAGCCGTGAGCATTTGTGATTTTTTCAAGAATATGTTCCCAGCAGGCCCACTAGTTGAAACACGGCATTCTGATTAATTTTGCGTTTGTGGAATAAAAGTTAAGCAGCAAAATGCACTCATTTTTAGCCATCTCTGGGGGCGGCCATTTTGTCTTCTATCGACTGAAAATGACATCACAACTGCTCACAACGTTAACGTTTAACCTTAATCCAAAACGGTTTGTTTTGCTTCTCTAGTATTCTCTAGGTGGATTTCGCTTCTTAACTGATATTCCACAAAATAAGTATTAATCAGAATGCCGTGTTTCAACTAGTGGGCCTGGATAGAACATAATCTTGAAAAAAATATGTTTTGGTTGATTTCTTAGTTTTCTTAGTAAAACAACAATGTAAGTATTTAGTTTTATTTAGCACAGTGCTTCTCCCTAATTTTACTCATTTGATTTCACTCTCCTCTAGATTAAAAAAGGACTGGTGCCCAGAAAAATGAAAAATGTTTACTAATGTTTTTTTTTTTTGGGTAATTATAGTTAGTTTCATAGTATTAGTGCAACTCAGCACTACTGTTGATGATTAATCGACAAGCAAAATAATAGTTTAAGGCAGCCTACTTTACACGCTTGCGCCAAACATCATCGCGGATTGCGTTTGCGAATGACTGCAGGATTACACTAGCGCACAGAGACAAGCATGGTAGCGATTTAAAAAACAAAAACTGAATCGAATAGAAAATCGGGAACTGAAAATTGAAATCGAATCGAATCTGGGCTTGAGTGAATCGTTACATCCCTAATGGTTAGTCACCTGTAACAATACTAGGTGAGGCATGCTGACCTAAATAAACAAAAGTTCAATAACTTCTAAAAGCTTGCAGAAGACTGTTTTAGATAAGATCATGCTAAGACATGTTGTGGTGCCATCCTCAATAACTGTGCTGTACTTGAAATTGTACTTCCTGTAACAAGGCAGTACAAGCTTACACATCACTAAGACATGAAATAGAACTGCATGAGCACAACTGTATGATTACTGCATGGTTCCATACCGATAGTTGGTGACGGTGGTGCCTTTACGAATCCCCTTAATCATCTCCTGGTGTGTTATTCTGAATTCCTTACCAGGATACAGCAAGGTTGCCATGACAGCAGCTTTGGAGTGAGTATGGATAACTGCCTGTGCCCCTGTATTTATTTATTTTTTTCAAAAACAAAAACAAGTTTTTCAGTTTGAGGTTTTTCCAAGATAAAGGATGCTAGAATTCAATGTAGGAATCACTCACAACTACAGTAAAAAGTCCCATAAATCTACCACAGAAATCCCCATGCACTGTACAGTGAACACAGATCACATTAATGTAAACACCTACTTAATATTTGGCTCAGCTGTTTGTCAACTGTTATCACTGTATGGATGAAACCATTTCACCTCTCATAGTATACGCGTTCATAAAGAGTGGGGTGCATTGGCTTTTCTTTAACTTCTTCCAGACAGGTGGACAACTGATGTCTCTCTCCTCCACATCACACACAAACATGTCTTCTGGCTGTTTAAAACACACACACACAAAAACGCACAAGCATGCCCAACAACGGTTAACTAAAACCATTTACAAAGAGCATGATATTATACAGGACCTTACATAAGTAGTCACATCTTTACTTTTTACTCATTTTGTGAAATTTTAACCTCTAACTCGGGAGTTCTGGATTCACACCCCTTGACTATTTACCCATTTTGTGAAATAGCAACCTCTAATTCAGGAGTACCCAACCAGTCGATCGTGGTATACTGGTAGACCGCAACAAAAAAGGTAGGGGGGGGTGTACTGGGTGGGTGGGGTTTTTGTGTGTGCATATTATTGTTATACTGTATTATATATTTTGTGTTAGTGTACAATCTTGCTCACCCTATCAGTTCATATCGACAAAAAAGTCATTATTCGTTGTAGTACGGTATGCTATAATTTCTGGACTATAAGGCCAACACTAGAAATAAGTGGTTTCACATCGCTGTTTGCAGGTCAAAATGTATATTTTGCGCTTCATTATGACACATTGAATTGCAAAACTAAGACTCAAACGCCAAGACAACCGTCAAAAGAAAGTATCAGAAGAAGAACCATCCAGGAAAGTCAAAAAAACACTCCGCTGGGCTCACGTCACCTACAACAGGTAGTCAGGAAGTCGAGGAAAGCTCTGTGCTAATTACGTAGAAGCAGCAGCTAGCTAGCAATAGCTTTGGCTGGCTTGGAGTGCCTAAACACATAACCTCCTAAGTCGGGAATCATCATCTGCATGGCGGCAAATCAGGTACACTTCTGACAAGTGTCATGCTCATGAAGTGTTGACGAAAAAAAGACGGAGAGGCCATGCTGAATGCTAGGCTAACCTAAGAATGACACACTGTTTCACACTGCAATTAAGTGCTTCGGTGATCGATTACACTTTTCACAGCAAAATAAGCAGTGGTGAGCATGTCAGTCCATCTTAAGCATTCCATCATCATATCAGGGTGGTCTACGTTGTGGGCCCAGTTCAGTTCATCCGTTGTCAGCGACAGCCAATTGGCTGGGCAAGTCAAGGAGTGGGGAGAAAGCTCGGAAGCAGAGAGTGTTTATTCACACACAATATAGTGAAATACTATATTAATAAATAAAATTGTTTAATCTTGTGGTATGATTATGATTGACACTAATCATTTGTTGTGAAAGAGTTTGTTGATAACTTACTGCTCGTCCTGATTCCTTCATCCAAGCTAAGGCAACGCTGCTTAACAAATGTGGCTAGTGTGGAACCCCCACTTAGCAGCGAAATGTGATGAACTGAAGTAATCAAAGCATTAATCATTTAGAAACCTTGTTTGATTTAAAATTGTCCAAATCTTTGTAAATTCAGCCTCTCATTAGCAAATAATCTCTGTTTTCTGGAGTCAACCATGAAAGTAGACTTTTTATCTTTCTGTTCAATCAAAAGAAAACATTGCAAAACAAACATTTTCTTTTAATTTGGAAAACAATGATCAACATTTTTGCTGATTTTCTGGTATGTTATGGACCAAACCAGTAACTTAATTTCAACAGATTTATTTGTGTGCATTTTCCGCACTGGCAATTTGAAATGTCCCATTGTTTACTTTTTTTTTCAAATCCAATATGTTGATTAAACAACAAAATATTGGACAGATTAATCAATTATTAAAATAATGGTTAGTTGCAAACCCTAGTTCAAACTGAATAATATTTTTGTGGCATACATTCCTTACATTTTTTTAGATTTAGATTTGAATTTTTTTAGGAATAAAACTTCTGCGTGTGTTTTTATCAGTGAACACTTAGGCCTATTATGCTATTGTAATTTAATGTTGATCATCATGGTACATTGTGCTAAATATTTTTTGGGTGGTATTTGGTACAAAAAGTTTGAGAACTACTGATAGACTATTTTGTGCGGATCCATCAAATTAAATAAAAATTATTTAAATTTGCAATGTAACAAAATGCTTAAAAAACAAAACAAAAAAAGAGCCAAGGGGGTGAATACTTTTGCAAGGTGGTGTACTACACCATCACTACTGACCTGGATTCTCTCTTTCTGGACCCCTGAAGGCGCAATATAGATGTGTTCTCTGTAAATTACGGAACAAACATGCATGTTTTAGTACTGAGGAAATTACAGTGCACAATCAACATTGTAGGGTGCGTGGTCCGCAGTGTGTGTCAAACCTGAAATCCTCACAAAGTGTGAGCAACTGTTCTCCTTGCTTTAAAATGTGTTTCATGGTGTGTGAAAAACTAGGCGCCCACACTGGCTTCCCTGGTAAATTGGCCCATCAGCGGCGTTAACTGTTGAGCGGGAATTTATTCCCAGGTCCCTTTCAGACAGAACTCACTGACACTGCCGTGTCCAAAATGTGTTTTCACACAGCTAATCCGGCTCAGCGCAATGAAATACTGAGGTACCCTAAGATACGATGAATTTAATTATTAATTAACTTAATTCATTCTGTGACCATGCTCGGAATTCTAAACAATTGTATCTCAAATCATCTTTCCCAATTGTAATAAATGGACATGCTATTAATCTGTTCTAGCCTCCCTCCCAAAAAATAACAAAAAACGTTTTAGGTTTTTTAATAAGAAAATTGCACCCTAGGAGGTATTTTTCAGATTATAAGACTCTCCACAGTATAAGTCACGTTTTTCAATAAAATACAACATACCCATCCATCCATTATCTGAGCCGCTTATGCTGTATTATAAATACATAATTAAAACTTTATTCATATTCCCTTTTTCCAATATTCCTCTGCTTTATTCACACAAAATACAAAGACGCCATTCAAACGTTTGCGTGAAATATAATTTCCTTTATTCGTTTTCTTTTTTCATTTGATAATGTTTTTGCCATTATCACAACATTACGCAAAGCATAATGGGGAAGAGAGTTAATGTGAATTTAGAGCTTTGATTAAATAAAACACGCTATAAAAAAAGCACACGTAAAGGAGATGTAAATACATCAAAACTTTGTGGCGCACAACACATCATGTAAAAAAATAAATAAAGATAAAAAAATGGTTTTAACAAGGTGATACAGTACTGGACATCGATAATGACTTTAATGGTAAAAGTGGTTCATTTCCTGAGAGCTGTAATTACCGCTGCCAAATAAGGCTGCCATGATTAGTCGACTATCAAAAGGTCGACATGTCGTTTATTTATATATTCATTTATTTGGCACATTATTTTTCTTTCGAGACTGCCGCGTCACGCTCTTCTCCCGCTGGCTGTTCCAGAGGTCAGAGGTGAACTGTGACCCCATATCAGAAGATAGGTCGGACGGGGTACCAAAACGGGCCACCCACATGCCGATGAAAGCGCAGGCCACATCAGAGGACGCAGTCGAGGCAAGGGGAACGGCTTCAGGCCAGCGGGTCGTCCAGTCCACCATGTTGAAAATGTAGGAGAACCCGTGCGATGTGGGAAACGGGCCCACCAAGTCCACATTAACATGGTCAACCCTCCTTTCAGGAACAGCGAAATGTGCAAAAGGGGCTTTGCTGTGGCGATGTAATGCTCAACTCCGTGCTTCGATGTGGTAGCGGAGAATGTGGGCCGAGTCGAACTGGGGAACCCGTTCAGGAGGCGCTGGAACTTGTCACCGTCAGAGAGCGAGCTGGACAGAGCGTCATATGTCGCCTTGTCGCGGACACAAGGTATCAAGCAGAAAGTTTGCGCATCCACTAAACGTTCACCCTCGACATCCACCAGCAGACTGTGAGCACACAAGAAGTCAAGCCAATGAGTGGAAAGGTGATGAAGTTCCATGTGTATCGTCGGCAGCCGAAACACAAGTCCACAGCCTTCGTGTCATAAGTGCGCATAGGAGTGTCGTTTGCGGAAGACAAGGGTGGGCCATGTGTCCCGCCGGCAGCGTCGCTTGCCGTGGCAGGCAGTACACTCCGCGTAGCACCAGTGTCACAGAGGAACTTCAGGCTGGAAAAGGTGTCTCTGACAAACAACAGGTGTTTTTTCACACCTGCGCCCATGGCTGCTATTGTGCGCAGGTTTATGCGTTTCCCGCGGCGCCAAAACTGAAAGGGGGGCGGCACCTCTTTGCCTTAGTACCGAAGCGGGCATGAAAATAGCACATGCCCTGGTTCCCGGCTGTCAGTGGTAGCGGAACCCTTGCTCACCCGTGCCCCATTGTCCGGCGGGGTGTAGCTGCGCGTCGGGGCCAGCACACCGGGAGCGAAATGCTGGGTAGCGAGGAAAAAGCGGTCCGCCTCCTCCGCTAGAGCACGGGGTTCTGTGATCGTCGTGTTGGCAAGCGCAGTCCGATCATGTGGTGGCATGTGGCGGAGAAACAGTTCAATAAAAAGAAAATTAGGTTCCTCATCGCCAAGGAGGTTCAGCATCTTCTCCATAAGCTCAGAAGGCTTACTGTCCCCCAGTCCCTTGATAGCAAAAAGCCGTCCAGCACGCTCCGATCGTGACAGCTCGAAGGTCTTGAGGAGAAGTGCCTTGAACGCGGCATACTTGGCCCGAGCAGGAGGAGGTGTGATGAAGCCCACCACTCTTGCGGCAGTGGCACCCCCTAGTGCCGTAACGACGTAGTAGTAGCGCGTCGTCATCAGCAATCCCGCGCAGGGCGAATTGAGCCTCCGTCTGCGCGAACCAGGCCGCCGCGGACGCCTCCCAAAACTCCGGCAACTTGAGAACAACGTTACTTGTCGCCATGTTTGATACAGCCACTGAAACTTCAGTACTGACGTCGGGGTCATCAGTGTGGTGCCGAAGGAAAGGAGACGCAGGAGGTGTATCACAGAAGACTTTACTGAACATCACTTATACAGAAAAACCAGGAAGAAGAGACTAACTAAATGGAAGTTGCAACGCTCGTAACAACGTAATCCGGGTGATGTAAACAGAAGCATTGTGGGTAAAGTAGTGTAAGCCTTACACTGTAAGGGCTAATTCGTGTTGGCAACAGAGTCCGAAAGTTACGGCGCATTTCACCAAATATACTCAATACAATGCAAACCTGCCTTTCATGGCAGCACGATGGGCATGCCCAATCATTTAAAAAAAGGAAGCAAGTTATGGCTTGTGCCTGATTTCATATCTGACATAGGCACAGTTGTGTCTAGAAGCTAGCTGCAGTTAGCATACACACGTTACGGTGTGTTTGATGTAACGTTCCTATTTGGTACGCTAACACGTCGTAGCATCTTCTATGGATTAAGCAGCCATTATTCAGTAAACTCGCGTTGATTAACAAGCAAAACTCTGTGTGTTTATGCCCGTGGTGGACATGGACGCAGGAGGCGCACGCTTGCTCTCTCTCTCTCACTCGCGAACGGAGTGATGCGATCATGAACTGGGAAATATCAGCACTCAACACTAAAACGACATATGTGCCAGTCATCGGCATCACATAACAATAAAATCCATAATTAAGTTTGTTGTAATATACTATGTTAAAGTGCAAAAAATAAAGAGCTTTGTTTTTTTGTTACAGGTGCATACCACATTGATTGTGTAGATCAATTTGCTACTTTTAAATTATGCATACTAGTGAAAAGAATAACAAAACCTTTTAGATAAAGTTTAAAATAACACAAAATTAAAAACTAATACAATTGTTTATTTTAGTTTTCTTTAACACAGAGCATTTGCCCAATTTACTCCTCTGATTTCACTACCTTCCGTTAAAAAAAAAAAAAAAAAAGTCTTGGTGCCCAAGAAGAGTGAAATATGTGTACAAGTACTTTTTTTTGTATTCCTAGATAATTTTACTGTATTAGTGCAACTCTGCATAGTGCAGGTTCAATTTTAAAACGCACTAAAGAATTACAGCTAAAAATTTTAAGGCCAGTGTATTGCCATCAATTCAAGCCGCTCTTTTATTTATAAACATGTCAGGAATGATGGCTTAAGTTGCAAAGTTTAATAAAAGTTGAATGTACTATCATCTTGTCTTCATGATTAGTTTGTACATAAAGAATTTAAGATGTAAGCGAATGAGGCTTATTATAAGAGCAGCAGCTTGCTGCTGCAATTCGCCGCGATTTATATACTGTATTATCCGAATAGTCGACTAATCTAACTAACTGTTAGTGATTGGTCGACTAGCAAAATAATAGTTTGTGGCAGCCCTACTGCAAAGTGCAAAAGCAGAAAGGCCCTGGAATGTAGTAGATGGTGGAGGCATGATCCACAAAGTACCCAGGTACATGTACATTTGTGTTCAGCAGTTCTGATCCGTAAGAGACGCAGTTGTTTTACTGTATATTTGTGATTTTTTTTTAATCTAACTATTGGGGGAAACCCAGGACTTCCCATTTTAATAAGTGGTTCAATCACACCAAGCAACAGAACAAACACCCTGGTACAAAAATGAACTTTAGAGCAATAACTTTTTGTTGTTGAAAGCATTTCCCTTCCTTTGCCTGACATAAGATGACGGGAAAGAGTTATTCTTTTGTATAATAACTGCAGACACTCCGTTATTTGTTATGAGGCATTACTGACTCATGTGTTCCTTCAGATTAGGGTGCGCAATAAATACGGTATGCTTGGAAGACTGTTCAAATTTGGACTATCGACCAGTTGCGATAATGCTTTTTAAAGATGTAATTTTAGCTGCCTCAGAGTGAAAATGGCTTAAAATACAAAAATGGTGCCTCTGCATTAAACAGTCTCCAATCCTCCCTACTTCCCCCGCTACTCAAGATAAAAACTATCCAGCTAGAGTAACGCCAGAAGCTTGTTGATGGCCACAAAACGCTTGAAGTTGAGGTGACACTTGCAAAGGGATGTTTAACCATGTAATTCATAAAAACAAAACAAAACAAACAAAAACCATGCAAAGCGGTTTTAAATTGGCCCGATTTGGAACTGTGCATGTTCTTTTTGCCACACTAGTTTTCTCTTTCGATAGGCTTACTGGTGCAAAAAGACATATACTAAATAATAGGGGTGTAACGTACGCTAAATCACGTTTCGGTTTGGTTTGTTTTTTTGGAAACTTTGGTTCGGTATATTTTCGATACAAAAAACAGATTTTTTTTTTTTTTTAATATGTTTATTTTGAAAAGATGACAATTAAACTGTACTTTTTTTTCGAAAAAATAAATAAAAGCAAACCATTCGGGTGATATTCTAAGAAATAAGACCTGAATAAAAAATACACTAAAAAAGATCTCTTAATTTTGTAAACTATTAAGATACTGAAATCTTTAAACAGTCAGCAGCAACAGCCTATGACACATCTAAGTATTCAAGTTAAAGCCAAGTTGTCATTACAGTACATAAAAATACATACAATAACAGTTACAATTATTGCTAACTATATTAAAACTATTTTTATAATGAAAAAAAAAGTAACTTTAATAAGTCTTTATGAAATTGTATACACTTTTTAGGCATTGAAATCTTTGAATGTTCAACAGCATATTGTAACGAATTGGGTTATCTGTGTTGTGGTCGGACTTTTGTGTTGTTGAGTTGTGATATGAATGCATCGTACGGCAAGCGAGTGGAGCGGCGGGGAAAGAAGAGCGCGAGCAGTTGTATTTGGATGAATAAAAACGTGATAATTAAAGTACGTCTGACGGCGTGTTCCTGGAAGACGCTACAATATGATAAATCTCGCTATTTAAGTTTGACGTTTTTGCTCCCTCGTCTAAGAAACATTCACAGTCGGATGATGCCGTGCATGTTAGACGTGCTACCTCATGTTGCAATGTCGGCACACAACTTTCGGACTTAACCACGTACCTTTCTCCATTGACGATTTTAACAGGACAGCCAGAACGTTCCCAAACAGGAGACCGCAGTGTACGGGGGGACCTTCGATCTGTGGCTCTTTTCTGACTCTCACTGTTGTGCCGCCACTCTCCTCTCCCACATGCAACAGTCAATAGCGCCCGTGAGTAAGCTCGCGTTAATTAGTAGACCGAACCGAACGCAAGTGGACCAAACCGAACATGCCATACCGAAACGTATGAATACACCCACGTGTACCGTTACACCCCTACTAAACAACCATAAAAAATTATATCAAAGTAGAATCACACCACAGTCACAGTCTCAACAAAAGCTCATTTCATACAAACCCTCTTCTCAAGCTGATTCCTCCGCCCGTCCCAGTAACCCATCCCAGCTGGTAGAAGAGCCGACAGAGCTCAGGAATAAGTACACGAGGATGCTCCTTGTCCTACAACACAAAGAAATGATTAGGGCCTAGTCTTTAAAAGCTAAATCAAAAATTTGTCAGCTAGTGCTCAACTTAATGATCATATCTGGTCGTTGTTTAAATCAACCGCCCGATACTCTTACTATTTCAAGTGGGCTCTTAGCAGAAATTGACCATAACACACCAAGTTAGATACCTTTTTCGTTTTTGTCAAATTGGGGAAAAGAGACTTAAGGGATCGGGGGATTGAGGCTCAGCTCGTTTCAGTAACAGTCCAGCTGCTCTCAAAATAACTTATCATACACACTATTCGGCATACAGAATACACAACCTGGCGGCACAGAGGGCGAGCGATTAGCATATCTGCATCACAAATCGAAGGTAGTCCGCTTTCCTTCCCACATTTCAAAAATATGCGTATTCATCTTACTGAAGATACTAATATGTATCAATGTGAATGGTGAATGTGATTGTGAATGATTGTGGCCTGTGATGGGCTGGTGACCAGTCCATTATTGGAAATGGATCATAGACAAAGGGATAACGGAGACAAGCTTTTATTTCTTCACCTGGAGAAATCCTCTCAGATTTTATCAAAATATACAGTTGTAGCACATCTTTCATCAAATACATTTTTGGAAGAGAAAACACTACAACTGATTCGTTTGTTGATTTCTGATTTATTTATTTTTTTTCTCTACTATACATGCACACAATCTTTTAGCATTTACGAGTATATTGCTTTTAATGTTTATGCATTTCCAAGGCCTGCGTCTGACATAAAGTAAGCATTCTTAATAATAGTATTTGAAGAAATGGTTACTGCATACTGTCACCCAAGGCACTCTTACAGTCACAGGGTGACATCCTAAAAAAACTCACAGTTGAAGACAGTTTATAACACATTACAAAGAGACAATGTTTGGGAAAATGTCCCAACATTGCACATTGATTTCTGTCTCTTAAAAAAGATTTAGAAAGTTAGGTCAGAGTAAAACTGTCTTTTGTCTTGTGTCCTTTTTACAAGGCAAGGGAAGAAAGAAACCACCACCGCTGCATTTTACAGCCCCATTTAAGACAAATTCCTAGTCTCATCCCTTGTTTTTCCTGTCAAATGATATTTACCTCTTTTTCTACTGAGTCTTGACCTGCACCTTGGTCGCCATTGTTGATGCCACACAAGGAAGACATTTCCTGTGGGAAAACATTCACATTCAGTGAAGGTTTCACACGATTCAACAACAACAACATTTGACATTTGAAAATGGGACCCATTTTCTTTTCAACATTATGATACAAAAACAGCCCAATATTTAGAAACGTTATCACGACAGTGACACAATTGACCTTGCGTACACCTACATGCATTTTTACCAAAGTTCACCTCAAAGTGAACACAAAATGTGACGCAGACTGAGGGTAGACCGATTCAGAGCCAAACAAAGTTTGGTACAAGAAAAGGTTTACAGTTCTGTCAAGTCTTTAGATTCGTTTTACCTTTAGGTATGGTATTATGCCCAGTGTGTCATTAACCTCAGCCATCAAGAGTTAATGAGGCAAATTGTTCAGTCAATTACTCATAATAACATGTTTACGCAGTAGATTACTCATAATAACATGTTTACGCAGTAGACTAAAAGGTGCAACTAAAATGTGCGAGTACATGCAGTGTGGTCATGCAAACGTGCGACTTATTCCGAGCACTTCTAGTGGCAACGAGCAATCAGGTTCTGTCACATTCCAAAAACCTGCACGTTACGTTAATTCAAAACAATAAATGTAGAGTATTTCGATGTATGCAGCCTTTGTAATTAATTTTAATAGAGGGAAGTCGACTACACTTAATAACGAGTCGGTGAGAACATTTGTGAAAACACGCATGCAACAACTAGCCGACATGCAGTCGACAGACACGCAGTGAAAGGTTAATATTAACTGCCTAACCAAATTAATACAATGAGGCGCCCTTCGTGGTTACGTGTGTAAGTTTTGGTAACTTGATGACGTAAGTTACGTGACTTTGCTTGAGGCCATAAAACACGGAATAAAAACAGCCGCACCTTTGCTTTACAAAGGCAGAAAAAAACACGCCGTCTCGTTTCATTTCCTCTACTTTGAAGTGAATGGCAACGCTTACCAGTTTCGACTTCCAAGTCGCTCAAATTATGAAAATATCATAATACGTAATAAAACCTCAAGGCGCATGCGTTGTATTCGCTTGTTCTTGTGTGTTTTGTGGCAGCCTTGGATTCCTTACGGCGCAGTCCTGCTCCCTGCAGGTCAGTGTTAAGATGTACGGATTGGTGCTCATGAGCTATTTAACTGCACTCAATTTACCATTTATCTTGTAAATGGGATAACGTATGCAATGCATGCATCCCAGTTTTCAAAAGTTGTTATGTCTCGTTGTTCGAGTCCACTTTACAAAATGATGCATTTTATGTGTTAGTTTATCCATCCATTATCGATACCGCTTATCCTCACAAGGGTCGCGGGGCGTGCTGGAGCCTATCCCATCTGTCTTTGGGCAGTAGGCAGGGGACACCCTGAATTGGTTGCCAGCCAATCGCAGGGCACACAAAGACAAACATCCGCACTCACAATCACACCTAGGGGCAATTTAGAGTGTCCAATCAACTTACCATGCATGTTTTTGGAATGTGGGAGGAAACCGGAGTACCCGGAGAAAGCCCACGCAGGCACGGGGAGAACATGCAAACTCCACACAGGGATCGAACCCACGACCTCTGAAATGTGAGGCGGACGTGCTAACCAGTCGACCACCGCCCTGTGTTAGTTTAATACTTGTTTATTATTATTGGATTTAAATCTGGATTTAAATCTAGATTAACGAAGGCAGTTTTGGAAAAGTGTCTTACTTTGGATGATTATATCACATAAAGCGGACAGTGTACGGATGTACATAGACTAACCATCCAGTGCAAGAGTAGTATACAAATTAGTTTTACTTTACAAATATAATTTGGGCACTGCGCAGAGTGGTAAAAACAAATTTGTATGATTTTTCTGTTTATACCTGAGCCTGCTGTTTGTTTCACAGTAGGTGCAGTGTTCTTTTCTTTGTACTCACGGCATAGTCAAAATTATGGGAGCCCATTCTCGCCTGTAAACTCCCATATAAAGCAAATGGTATTATTTTGTTAAAGAAAGAAAAACCCATAATCGTCACAAGAACATTATCCCAGAAGCATTGGGGCTTGTCGATACATGCATTTGAACAAATCAGTGGTTCAAGTTATTTGCGGTGAGTTTTTCATTTTTGGACAAAAGAGTACCCATAATTTGCCTATGTTATGTGCCTAAAGAAAAGAACACTGTTATTGTGAAACAAACAGCAGGCTCAGTTATGTTCTGCTAAATCCGGCAGAGGGAACCTGCCGTATGCAAAAGCAACGCAAGACGACCGGGCCATTCACCTTGGTCACACTTGTACTTTGTGGATTTTCCAACAGAATAATGACACAAACACAAAGGTAATGAAAAACAAGAATGTCTAAGAACAAAGCATCAAGTTATAGTCCTGATATAAATACTGTTGGACGTCAGTGAACGAAGCTGTCTAGAGAAGACACCCTTCAAACCTGAGAAGGTTGGAGCACTTTGCTCATAAATAGTGATTCAACATACCTGTCGAGACATGCTAAAGGTTTCATTGAGAGTTACAGAAACCGTTTGATTTCAGTGATTCCACAAAAGGTTGTTCAATAAAATATTGCAGAAAGGGTACAAGCATTTTTGTCCGAACTATTTTCATTATTTTTTAAAGAAAATTTTATTGGACCACAAATATAATAAAATGCCTGATTTCCATTGGATAATTTTAAGCAATTTTTTATTGATGAGTAATTTTGTTCCAATTAAAGTTACTTAAATGATTATTGCTGTTTTTTATTTCATTAGTAGGGACTTGCCGACAATTTTCTACTATACAAAGGTTGAAATCTGGCGGCAAAAGGATTTCAGCGTGAACAGACATTTACGGTTGCCCTTGTAAGCTTTCATGACGTACCAGAGGAAATCTTCTGTACACTGGGTACTTTGTGAATATTTGAACTCACAGTGAAGGAACAAAATGCAGAAATGGAAGCAGAAGTGAAGTTATGAGGCTAGAGAGATGGACATACCCACCACGTTTGTATTGTTTAGCACTAAAACTGGCAGTTTGTAATTCTCTCCCAATACCACTATAATGGTCACGCCCTTAGTGTTAAGGCAACAACTCATGGCCTTTAAAAGGTGATCGGTTAGAACTAAGTAATCACAACATTACATTACATTACAGTAAATACACGTTATTTACTATAAAACAGCAAAAATGGTCAAATTTTAAATAAAAAATATGTTTCCAAAACACAAATAAATACTGGCTCTGGATAAGCTTATGTGACCACTCATACACAGCCACTAATTAGCAAAAGTCAATTCCTGATTACACTATATTGTCTACAGTTATCATTTCATTTTTTTTTAATTGTATTTTACATAGTAACACTTCCTTAAGAATCATTTAAAGTGTCTGGCGTTATGGGTATCATTTAAATTGCGGGCATAACACTTCCTTAAGAATCATTTAAAGTGTCTGGCGTTATGGGTATCATTTAAATTGCAGGCATGGATGGATGGATGGATGGATGGATGGATGGATAGATAGATAGATAGATAGATAGATAGATAGATAGATAGATAGATAGATAGATAGATAGATAGATAGATAGATAGATAGATGGATAGATGGATAGATGGATAGATGGATAGATAGATAGATAGATAGATAGATAGATAGATAGATAGATAGATAGATAGATAGATAGATAGATAGATATACAGTACCTTATAACATCTTTTTGTGACTTTTCATGTATGTTTTCATGGGGATGTTCTCCTTGATATATTATGTTTCACAGTTCAATGTTACACAGTGAAACTTTGTTGGATTGCAAGACTGGACAAGTGCTCACCCACACATATTGGGCAATTCAAACAAACGTTGGCAGTTGTTGATTACGCCTAATTGCCCTAAGGCTGCACACCTATGACGCGCATTAGTCACCATTAAATCACACCACTTATCAGAGGTCACCTTATACACTGCATTTGGAACAAAATCACTTCAGTCTTCAAAATAATTTGTTGAACTACCTCTGTGCATGGTAAAAGTTCTCCTGGGTAAGGGCAGCAAGAAGGAAATAACAGGTGAGAAGGCCCACTGACCTGTTTTCTGAATATGAGCCGTGATTGGTCGTTGTGAGCAGTTGTGATGTCATTTTCAGTCGACAGTAGACAAAATGGCCGCCCCCCGAGATGGCTAAAAACAAGTGCATTTTGCTGCTTAACTTATATTCCACAAATGCAAAATGTATCAGAATGCCGTGTTTCAACTAGTGGGCCTGCTGGGAACACATCCTTGAAAAAAATATGTTTTGGTTGACTTCCGCTATAAGCATCTCCATTTGGCCACATATTGTTTTCCATTAAAAAATGTGTTTGGATCTATTGCAACAATTTCCCCACCCCCCTTTATGTACTTGTTTGATAAGATGCCCAACATGTTTTTCTCTCCGGTTTCACTCTTCGGATTGAAATTATAATACACATTTTTACAAGCATAAATGTTGTTGTTTTATTTATTAACCTCCAGTGGTGGTTCTAGACCCGGGGTGGACAATTCCGGTCCTCGCGGGCCGGTACCCTGCATGTTTTTTTTATGTCTCCCTACTGCAACACACCTGATTCAAATGATCATATAATCAGCAAGGTCAGCAGAAGCTAGATAACGAGCCTGATCATTTGAATCAGATGGGTGGCAGCAGGTTGACATGCAGGATATCGGCCCTTGAGGACCAGAATTGCCCACCCCTGTTCTATTCCACCGTGAGTTACGAAGGCTGCAGGGACCAGTGGTTTTGTCAGAGGGGAACATTCGATCTGCTTCTAGCTCGTGTTATTTCGCCTTATGACACAAGACCAAGCAGTTATGAACTAGGTTGCTGCAATTTTGGGTATTCCTCTCCATTGTGTTTTATCTCTAGCTCAAAATGAAGAGAAAATAGCACATTGTGTCCTATTTATGCATCCTAAAGACAAATAACAATGATGGAAACATGGAGCCATAGTTAGATAATGGTGTCGAGAGAGCCAAAGTGAAACAAGTTGAGAGCCCCACAGAGACTGAGGACTTGGGTGACATTGGTTTTCAGAGGGAGAACACCGAGCAGGAATGAGAGACATTTGAGCAGAGTGGGAGATAGACAGAACATACAGTAAAAAATGAGCATACAAAAGCACTGGACCATCAGGTTTGCGTTAAAACTGCTTCATGTGTCTGCACGTAATATTCATTCATTCATTCATTCATTCCTCACGAGGGTCACAATGCAACTCCAAACAGAAAGGCCAGAGCCCAGATTTGAACCCCACAACGTCTGCATTGTGAGGCAGTTGAGCTAACTTAGTCTTTCACTGTGCCACCTGCATGTCCGTCCATCCATTATCGATACCGCTTATCCTCACAAGGGTCACGGGGCGTGCTGGAGCCTATCCCAGCTGTCTTCGGGCAGTAGGCGGGGGACACCCTGAATTGGTTGCCAGCCAATCGCAGGGCACACAGAGACAAACAAACATCCGCACTCACAATCACACCTAGGGGCAATTTAGAGAGTCCAATCAACTTACCATGCATGTTTTTGGAATGTGGGAGGAAACCGGAGTACCCGGAGAAAACCCACGCAGGCACGGGGAGAACATGCAAACTCCACACAGGGATCGAACCCACGACCTCTGAACTGTGAGGCGGACGTGCTAACCAGTCGATCACCGTGCCGCCCCGCCACCTGCATGTGTTACATTTTATTTTAATTATATTAATAATTTGATAATTATTTAATTTAATTACATTAAATTAATGTTTGTTTAACCGACCAACAAATGTGATAGCTGCAGCTAAATTGTAGTTTTAGTCCCTGGTCTGACTTTAGAATAAAATGGAAGCTTGTACTAAATAAATAAAATAATAACAATAAAAATACATTCAATGTTTATTATCATGGATTTCTGTTGTGGGCTTGCTCGGTTTAGCCTTGTGGTAAGGTTTAAAAGCATGCATTCAACTCAAGATGACATGAACCCCTGGTTTGGCAAGCAGCTATTATAATTCATATAATTGGACGGCACAATTTCTTGACTAGAAGCTTAGCTCGTAACGATACAATATTGCTCCTGGCAAACATTTCTTGCTGATTGCGACTGCCTCTCGTCGGATGGGTGGTATAACTTCAAGCTAGTGGTGTAGAGCAACAAAACTTGTCGTTTTTAAGGATGCAACACACTAAATAATCATGTAGTGTAACTGTCTTATTTTACTGATACGTTTTTATTCATACAGAATTTTTTACATCAATCTTGTCCGAGTGCTGATGAGTGTTTTTGCCTTGATTTGTTGATAAAAACATGCATTGTGAGCTTTGTCGTCTGTTTATCCCTTCATACAAAGAACAGTATGAGAGATCCAACTATTAGAACGTTGAGTCATTCACATTTGTCTCACCTTTTGGGTCAGAGCTATTTCACAATTTTAATAATTACAGCACTATCTTTGTATGGAATCGGGTCACAGGGCGGTCCAGACTCAATGTGCAGAACTGCCTCTGTTTGGACAGGGGATGATTGGAAGAGAGTTTTAGTATGTAAAAAGTCCATCTTTCTTGATGTAATAATACATACTTTGTTTTGAATCACTGTTTTCATAATGTCTGCCCCTCATGAATAAATCAAAATACAGTATTTGAAACACCTATTTGTGTGATGAAGGGCAATCCTACACCACAGCAAACCATAACCACAAAGTTTCTGAGTGCTTTGCTTTACAAGGAGGAAATGAGCTTGGGAGATTTGTGAGGAAGAGGGTGTGTTCACAGGTGTTCAAGCCCTGGTGTTTTGTGTTGTCAGTCATTGTTGTACTCATGCAACATAAACCTGGTGCGTATAAAAGGCCAAGTTGTGAATCATCAGATTGAAAGACTCGGATGACACGGTGCCCAAAATCTCAGCAGCACTGAAAATAAGCTTGATTTGAACTGTTTGTTTCAAGGATGACAACTCCTCTTCTTTTGGGGACTTTTCTTGGACTTTTGGTCATGGCCTATTCCACTCTGGTGAATTGTAAGTGCAGTTCTTTTCTTAAATATGCTTCTTCCCCCCCAACATTGTTTTTCAAACTTTTAGCAGGTGGTATATTTAGTGCTTTATTGTTATTTTAATTGTTGTTTTTTTTAGCATAACATTAGTCCAACTGGAATTATTAGGGGAATTCATCGCTTAAAATATCTTTGTTTCCATACTGTAACATACTGTTGCTATTATACAAGCGCACACTATCAATTTGAGATGGATATCACATCCATCTTCAAATATCATTTTCGCTACCTACGGATTTGATTCATTGAGTAGATCCTCGTCATTCCCATGGTGTCTTTTTTTCTTCCCCAATGCGTCAGCAATTCTATTCCTACCACCTGAAGTGCTCTTACTGGTTCAACTCTACTTTTTCAAGGGTTTCACTGTCGCAGTGCAGGTTTCACTCAAAGCTCTGCATGGCACACCAAGAACTTTGCAAAATAAGATGAAGTCAATTTTGGTCTATAAAAGTTGAAATTGAAGAGAGCAAACAGGGAATACACACTTTTGTGCTCCAAATAAGAGGGATATGAGAATAAACAGTGATAGAGATTTAATATTATAGGTTTACCATTAAATTGATGTACAGTTCATTATAAAATGACAAAGTCCATTAATCCCAGTTTGTGATTTTACATCCCCTTCTTTACTTGAGTTACGTTCACTAGGTGTGTCAAAAGAGCGATTGAGTGAAGCTCCAATGAAACTTCCTCTCAACCCACTCACATATGAGTAATCACCCAGGTTAATCATTACTGTCACACCTTAACAAAGCAGACAACACAAGTTAATACAAGAATTTCAGGCTGAGCATGCAATCTCCTTTAAGGTCATAGACTACTTCTAAGGGAAAAACTTTCCATGTCAAGTCTGGTAGGTAAACATTTGTGGTGATCCTTGTATTTTTCCATCTCTTTCCCCCAGCTGTGACCCAAATTCCCATTAAATCTGAGGAAGACGTGCTCCGAGAGGCTATGACGGATGGGTTCCTTGTTGAACAATTTTTCCCCCCGTCACTCAAATCCGAACCATTTCAAGAAAACTCTACCACTCAACAGTCCAACCAAACATCCTCTGGGAGAAAAGATAGTCATAATCAAGTCCTGTTGAAGGAGATCAGTGAGGGCAGCACATCAGGTGACGGGATCTTCCAGTCCGGGGATGAAGGTTATTCAACCACAAGTGAAATAAACTTGTCAAGTTCCGACTCGTCTAACACTTCATCAGAATCAAACGCAACTCAGTCAAGTAACATCACAGAGCCCAGTGTGCCCTCTCAACGTGATGATCATGAGAGTTTTTATTCAGGGTCTGGGAATAGCGAGATCCCAGACCAGTATCCTACTACACGATCCAATATGACCTACACTGGAGGTTTCATTGACATAGAACAGGAGGCCTCAGGGGATGAACATTTGGAGTCAGAATCAGAATTTGGAATGCCAAGGGATAAAGGAAAAGCCAGAATCTTTGAAATTCCATCCATCCAAGGTAAACATCATTTATTAATCCATAATACCGTAAAATTAGCTGACAAACATCAAACTTTCTTTTTTTTTTTACCTCTTAGGTGGTGAATTTTACCATGTTCCAGAGTCTAATAATCCTCCGGCAACAGAACAACACAAAGGGCATGTGACACCAGGTGACTGTCAAACAAATCCTATTCCTGCATGTACTAAGAGACGTTATAAAAAGATACATTTCATTAAATTGAGCTCTCCCTTGTCATCAGATTGGGTCATCATCTTGGGTTTTGTTGTTGGCGTTGCAGCACTGGTGATGCTTTGTGCTGCTATCGCTACCAGAGACAAGTGAGACTTTTAACATCATTGAGAGTAAATAGTGAAATCTTAATCTCATAGCAAGTATAATATGAACGGTTCCTTCTTTTTAGGTGGAACGGTCCAAGGCAAGCATCAAATCCACAAACCCGAGTTGACTCCTCCCAGCAGCAGAAGGCAGAGAACGAAGCGTTCTTGCAAAAAGATACACCCAAGGAAAACGGAAAGGCAGTGGAGTACACAGTTATCCCCTTGGATGACCTTACAGAGAAATATTCTCACTGACACAAACATTTTACTTCAATAATGTGCAGCTGTGCCCCCTCAGATGCTAGACAAAAAAGGTTCTGAGCATTCTTGCAATTTTATATTCCAAGACATATTTGGCTCCCTCCCTGGTGACATTATAAATACTTTCTAACTACGTCAATACCCATTTCTAATTTTTTTGTGCCGTTAACTCTTTTTAACCACTAAAATCTGGTGAATTAAGCTGTTAAAAATGTTTCTTCAATAGCAACACATATTTCTGAGTGATATTCAAAGGACTGTTAATTATTTGTCTTTGTATAGGATAAACAAAAAGCCAATATTTGATTACAGTGTAATTTGTAATTATTAAGAGCTTTTTTTATGACATTTCTTTTGTATATTTTTGTAATTATTGTATGTATATGTAATTTATAAGATGCTGTTCTGTTGATCTCCCCAAATCATCAATTATGAAAGCACTGAATCTACTTTTTTACATCTTTTTGCATGATGCTGCTCTGTATCATATGGATCATGTTTTGATAAAAAAGCCCACCAGCACCTCATCAATAATTTATTTGTATCATTTCATATTTTCATACACATATTAAAACATTGCACATACTTTTGATACATATATATATTTTTTGCCTGACAAAGACTTCTGCCCTGCAGTTTTTCATTATGCATTTGGATTTGGAGAGTCTAGGTCAGGATACATTACAATGTATGGATAGGGAAAAAAAGAATCGAGATAAAAGAAATAGAAAGTATACGTTGAATTTACTAAAGATTTCACATTTTCATTAAAAATAAGAAAATAAAGAAATTACTATCTTCAATCAGTTGACCAAGAACACTTACTGGTCTGATCAAGAATAGATACAAGAAAACATCAAAGTGATGTTTTAAATTCAGAGCTGATACACACATAATCCATTCATATATGTCTGATATTCAGATCAGGACATACATCAGAATTAAAACAGATTTTACCCATTTTCCTAAAAGGTACAACAATAATAATAATGATAAAAGCCATATTTTTCGGAAATCAATACATTTCAGTTCAGCATGTCACATTTGGGTTCAGAACAGTAAATCCTGCTCCGTCCAATGTTTTCACTGAGCAGTGTATTAGTCAGATATTTAATAAACATACATACATACATACACAAAGGGTATTTTGTTCTTCCCATTCCTCTTGTCTATCCACCACCAACATAATGTAGTGTCTCACTTAACCTTTTTATGTACAGTGCAGTTGGTACCCCAACTAAAAGGTGGCAAAAAGCTGTTGTACATGCAGTTGAGTTTTTCTGGTACCCACCACATTTACAGAAATGACAACAAATTGCATACTCACAGTAATAATGTATCCATTGCAACCATGAAAACAACCCAAAACGTATTATTATTTAGGCCTCACTACATGCAGTCACTTAGCTGCCACCAACTTTTCCCAACTTACAAAGCTGCTTCACTTTGCTCATGACCTTGAAACAATCAAATATACAATCAAATTATAACAAAATATATTTAATAAATAGGGTCTGCCTCCTTGATCATAATTTGAGGTGCAGAAGTTACTTTGAAATATGAAGTGAAATTACTTTAATAATAATAAAAGCTCAACAAACTATAAAAAACAACAACTACAAGCCCATAGTTGAGTATATTAAACATGCTTCTAACATTTTTAACTGATTATAGAAACCATAGCAAAAAATAATTCAAACCAATGACAAGTAAGCTCTATACAAGTTTTACACATTTATCTAAAGAGAGTATATAGAGCATGGGTGCTCAATCGCGGTCCTCAAGAGCCCCCGATCCAGCCTGTTTTCCATCTCTCCCTACCTGAACACACCTGATACAAATGATCACAATCGTTATCAGGCTTGTGCAAAGCTTGGTGATGAGCGGATCATTTAAATCAGGTGTGTTGCAGGCATGGAGAGATGGAAAACAGGCTGGATAGGGGCTCTTGAGGACCGGGATTGAGCACCCCACATATAGAGTATACACAAAGTGCAAGGAGGCACTTTAAGCAATGATATTTTTACATTAGCTGTTGCTTTCTTTAGACCAAAAATAAATAACTGAAATCTGAGATATGATACAATCAATCCAGATCACTTGTGCACATAATAATCACACATGACCAAAGCAAATAAGATATGTAGTCACGGGATGAAAAACAAAATGTTCTAAAATCAAAGTTGCGCAGATGAAGAGGGCCCAGCCATCCTCATTCCGCCATTGAGATTGATACAAATCATTTCCTGACGTAATGGGAGTCCCAGATTAACTTGTATCTTGGAATTTCAAAAACATGCTTACTGCACTATGCAGTTGATTTCTTCAAGGCAAGTAAAATATTTAACAACAACAACAAAAAACCTCAAAACAACTTGAATCGTGTGAGAGCCTTTTCTACCTTTTTTTTCATCTTTACTGACTCCCATTTTATTTGCCATGTTTATCTTTCCCTTTTTGCACTCAGAAACAGCACATACTGTATGAACTTATACATTTCAGGCATATCCTGTAACTACTTCCAAAAATCCAATGTTTCAAACGTTACAATAATATGAACAAAAACATGAGCAAAATTATTTGGAGGGCACGCTCATGTGCTTGGTTTACAACAACACATCAAGCACTGGCTGTTGCCACTTAATGGTCTAAGACATAAGCTTTTGACTTAGGCTTGACTGTGTGTGCGACTTCAGGGTGTAATCCCATTAGTCAAAAAGTAAGAGGTATTGCACCAGCCTGTCTTTGTAACGTAATGTCACACAGAGTGACGCTTCTTCTTTTTACCTTCTGTACTCAATGACCTTGTTTGCATTTTAAGGGACAGTCAAGAAAAAAAAAAAAAAATCAAAATTGAAACGCCTTCATTGTAGCAACCACCCATTACTGACAATAAGAAACATTCACCGGTTAAAAAATTCAAAAGCATTGACCCTAAGATTTGCATCAACCCAATGCTCTGCTCTCACAATATTTATATTATCAGCTCTCTATGCAACTCAAAGATGTTCAATACAAAAATGAAATGAGATGTTACAAAAAGTTGAAGAAGTCTGTCATTGACTAAACATGAAGTTTGCAGCAGCACCAAGTAAGGCTCTGAGTCTTTTCAACCAAATGTTGTTGGAAGTTGTATTTGTTTTTTTGCAAATACACAATCAGATAGATTGTGTATTTGAGGTGATGTTAACCTACCTAGAAGGATAACTGGGAGAAAAAAAAATAAAAGAATTCAAAAGGGCAACTTTCGGATGATTCTCCTGTACAGTCTCTACGGTTAACGTTGTTTGAAACTTTATTGTAATAGTTTTGTTATCACAAGGTAAAAGTTTGCGGAACTCAGGGTAAGGCGCAGCAGCTTCTGGGTCTGCTTTACTCGCATTTCCAAGGTTCCTCTTCAACAAGACAGAAACCTGCAGTCTTGCCATTTTTGCCCATGGTGACCTGAAAGCAATTATCAACAGTTTCTAACTAATGGCCCAAGGCACCATTATAACAAACCATTCGTGGTTAGAGCAGAGAAGCCAAAAGTTCTTGACATTCATTCAGGCCATTGTCCTCAGGATGGATAATAATACGGAATGTACAGCATGTCTTTGAACACTCATAAGAGTAGGCGTTTTATGGGAACAGAAATGCATCAAAACAGACTTAATACATTTTGAGAGTTGGCCATGTATTTAATGGATTCTCTGCCCAACCGAATTCTAATACGCCGAATGATGAGAATGCAAATTCAGCGTCATATACAGTACAATGCATTATCAGCACAAGGTCAACTAACAGCAGTTATTTTGCTGCTGCTAATAAAAGTGGATCACAATTGTTACTGAAGGGTTGATTTGATTATTCCATGCATTGTCTTTGTATTAATCATAGTGAAACAGCAGTCTTTATGTCATACCACAGGCAAACATTTATACCTTAAAATATGAAGAGAATTGAAAGAGTTTGGTTGGGGCTGCCTTGAATACATAAATACATGTCCAGTTATAATATAATAAAACGATTTCAATTGTCATTGATATCAGACAACCACAAATAAATCAATGATACTTGTTTACAACATGATGCATAAGGAATGCAACAAACATCCATTTATCAGGATATGCTAAACAATTCTTTCAATTGTATTTTCTAACCCATAAAAGAAGTAATTTCATGATGAAAAAACTTTAGCCTTTGGTTAACCAGGTACCACAAAAACTGCTTTTTCCCATGATGAAATGGTGACAGTGTCAATCCAGAAACTTTTTTTTTTAGCTTCACCCACAATTTCTTTACTGCACAAGATATTTTACACATACATCAATAAAGGAAGTCACATACACAAGACAAAAACAAACACAGGCAGGGGAGAATCCTCTACATACAAGTCTCTATATCCGTTAACGTGAAATGTACCTTGCAGTCGTCTATCAGGATTGAATTGTGGTGAGCGTATACATTCTGGTTGGTGTTATTTTCAAAGAAGGACTTTGTTTTAGTCATCTCAAAATCCTCCAGCCGGGACTGTTGTGCATCGAAGGAGTCAAGCTCATCTTTGGAGAGATGGTATACAATACCGGCTCCATATGAGTCGCCAACCACATTGACTGACGTACGGAAGCGATCCCTGCACGTCAACAAGAGTGAAGACAGCCCGGTTAGGCAGACAGCAAAGGAAAAACAAATCACACGGGCAACACATGCTTGTGATTTTTTTTCTTTCCCAAAACATAGAGTACATGGTGTCCTTATTTTAGTAGAATGCATGAAGATGTGGCAGATACGGCTGGGAAGGTGTGTTCCGCTACAGGGGCATTACTTTGAAGGAAAACGCTTGTAGTTTGGGTTTGAAATATATTGTATCTTTTTTTAACATTTATATTTGTGTTGCATTCTGGCAGAACTGAACTCACTATTAAAAGTGCTCTTTACCTTGTGACATTTTCATCTTTTTTACATTTATATTTCATCCGATTTCCAATAGGTAATTGTGAAACTATGAGCTTCACGAAAACCCATAACTATTGGTTTTGGTTCTTGTTGTCTGACACTGCACCAGCTCTATACCCTTACTGGGATTCTGGAGGCTGCATTGAGGTTTGCACCTTATCCATCTTGGTGATCTGTAAAGAATGTGCCAGGAGTACAGGCTCACGACTCCATGCCAATCTGTCCCAGTAAATGGTTTAACATTGGATGTAGGAATGCACCAAAGCTCCCTTTTGTCATCACTTCTGTTCATTGTGGAGGGGTTTATGTGCAGCATTTCCCGGTGCAACCAAGATGTGCAGCGAGTCCAATTTGGTGGCCTGAGGATCTCCCCAGTACCGGTACTATTTTCAGATTATATGGTTCTGATGGCTTTATTGAGCTGTGACCTTTAAAGTTTACAGGGGCAGATGACAGTTGAATGTGAAGCTGCCGGGATGAGATTAAGCACTCTAAATCAGAGACAATGGTCGTGTCTGTATTGTAGTTCTGGTTCATGAGTGATGGCAGTATGGACCATGAGATCGACAGACAGATTGGAGCAACTTTTACACAAGCTTTGCAGGGACCAAAAGGACAAGCTTGTGAATCAAAGCAGCAGAAACAGAAACAGATCATGACTTAATAATGATTTCTTATTTTTATTTTTACTTTTTTTTTATTTTTAAGTTTTCACTTCCCAGACACCATTGCCTGGGGTTAACACTTGGTTTGCTATTTTGATTTGTCCAACTGCACACGCAGGTTATGCTTTCCGTAAACGTAAACACATTGATATTGGATGTGCATCCCTTGAAATAAGCATTACATGTAAAATTGCTGTGCACATTATAAGCCTTGGAAATAAGGGAATTCATCTGGAAAACAGACGCTTAGCTGCAAATGCACCAGAAGTGAGACCTTAGGGCAGACCTATGTCAACCTGTTCAATAATTCAACTATGATGTGGTAAAAGGAGAATTGAAACAGTATCCCTCCATAAATATGAATGAGGCATCAAAGACTGAACCACTTTTGAATTACAATCTGAATTATTTCAACGGCTAAGGCATTTAAATGACTTGTGTTGACAACTGCTGTATATCTCTAGAGCACTAACGTTAAAATTAGTAACACCATCACTAACACCGTCACTAACCCGATATAATATGCCGGTTAAAATACAGTTTTCGTCAATTTATGTAAAAGTACAACACTGTATGCTAAATTGGAAGTGGTCTTTAATTTAATTTTAATCTCTTTAATTTGCCCAATACAAAATATCACATTAAAATAAAATGAAAATCACCCGACGTTAGTGTACCTTTTTATAGATAAAGGTAACTGTCTGGAAACAGTAAAAATGACATACAATATGTATATTGTTCAAAATACCTTGACATGACAAAAGGATAAGATTAATTCCAAAAATGTTTATTCCATTAAAATAGCAATGAACCTCTCCCCAAAAATATATCATGAGTCAATTTGATAAATTAAAGCTGTAATCGCGAAGTATGTATGAAACGTTTGCGGTTACACATTTTTTGAGGATGATGACATAGATTTTAATGATGTCTTTTGGGAATTGAAAACTTCTGTTAGGCGTAGTTTGAAACTTTTGCATTCAGTGCAGCCTAAGTAAATAAACTAGCAGAGTAAACAGACTGATTATGAAATACGCAGCAGGTGAGGTTAGAAAGAAGTGTTCTTCACTAGACCCGATAAACAAAAATGATGATGACACCTGTATGCAAGGTGATTTAAAGCGTTCTACTCACAGGAGCCAGTCGACAGCCACAAGGAGGCTGATGTCCTGAGTGGGCAGCCCCACTGCTGTTAGGATTAGCAGCATGGTTACCAGTCCAGCACTGGGGATACTGGCTGCTCCGACACTCGCCAGGGTTGCTGTCATACTGCAGACGACAAACATTTAAGCCTCAGAGGACAAGCGATGGGCAAAGTCACCCATTTTGTATTTGATATTGTTTGTGTTTTTTAAACAATTAATTACGAGTACTAACTGTGACTGACTTCACATGTAGTGTAGTGTCCTCACCTGACAGTGACAATTTGGCCCCAGTCGAGAACAATTCCATTCATCTGAGCGATGAAGATGGCAGCCACGGCCTCATAGAGTGCTGTTCCATCCATGTTGATGGTGGCCCCGACAGGGAGGACGAAACGTGTTACCCTCTTGTCAATTTTCAGATTCTCCTCTAGGCATCGGAACGTGACAGGCAAGGTTCCGGCACTAGAGAAAGTTTTTGGCAAAGAAGAAGAAGAAAAATACATTTGTGTTTACGTGTCAGTCTTGCAAACTCCATATGGCTCACCATCTAAAGAACTCTATTTCATATTTTGGATTGTGCAACTAATGCAATTGGGTCGTAATTGTTGTGATGTTTTCAAACACATTTGCCATGTTCTGCTATTCTCACAAACAAATATTATTCTGAAGTATTCTGATTTATTAATTGCCATTTTGTTATATAAAAGCTGATGTAGGCTATGACTTTAACGGAGTAAAATCTTTCAAGAAAGGGCGCTTGACGAGGAAAAAATATCAGCTGTGACTCAACAGCTGCAATGTTTGTTTTGTCTGACAATTAGTACTTCTTGTAGATGGTGGAGCAGCGAGCTGGCAGGAACTTGAAAGGAGTGAGCTCACCTCAGGAGGGGAATGAGGGCATCTCATGTCATCAATAAAACAGAGTAAATGAAAAATATCCCGCATGGAAACAAAGTTGGAAGTTGCCGCTGGCATGAATATTTCAGTTACCGCTTTCAATAAAAGTTCCTGTTGTTATTTGCTGTGTAGCCTCGGAAACAAGGTAAATAGGAAAACAATAATTGTATTAAAAAATCCCGAGTAACAGGCTACCCCTGTGCTACCCTCGGTCAGGACACGTTTTTGAAAAACACAATTATTATAATACCTGGATGCTGTTCCAAGTGCTGTGACCCAAGCCTGGAACATTCCCATGAAGAACTTGAAAGGGTTTTTTTTAACTATGACAAAATATATTAGAGGAAGGAAGATGCCTCCATGGATGATGAGGCCAACTATCACAGTGATCATGTACATTCCCAGCTGTCGGGCAACGACCTCTAAGTCAGCAATGGAGATGATTTTCCCACAGATCAGGCAAGCAATTCCAAATGGCGAGTACCTGAAACCCAAGAAGAAGAAACACCGCATTTATTAATGGAGGAGCAGCGACCGTATGCTGTAGAGAGTGTTAAGAGTTCCTGTTTCTGGCTTTTTTGAGTGGTACACTTACCACATAATTGCACTAACAATCCTCATGATGATCTCATTCAAGACGTTAAAAAACTCAAGCATAAGCTTAGCCTTCTCCCCCATTTTCCCCATGATGACTCCAAAAGCAACAAAGAATCCAATCAAACCTTTAAGATAAAAGATAAGTGCAAATTAAAAGCCAAGTTAGCCATCCAGAATGTAATCAGAGTATCCTTAGTACTTTTTTGTCGGGACCAGGATCAATAGCCTACCAAGGACATTCATCCCACTCTTGAACTGAAGTGACCTCTTGATGGTGAACTGAGGGGGTGCTTTGGTTCTGTTAGTGGGCACCTGCACTTTTGTGGTCACTGTTTGGATCTGCACAAGAAATACGGACAGCAGTTGGAATATGAAGATATGAGTTATGCATTGTATATCCTAACTTCAGGGCACCGGACAGCAAATAAAACATTGAGTGCAGGAAATGTACCTGTTGGAAGCAGGCTTGCACCAAGTTTTCTGGGAACAGATTTCGGATGAGATCAAAGAGAGCATCCACACTGGAAACGTCATCATTCTTCTTCCCCTGTCCAAGATTAGCTCTTAGCTTGGGGTTCCCGGGATGGATGAGCAGCACTAAGATCACCCCCAAGACTGCTGCAATCACTGTTGTGGTCATGTAGTACACCATGGCTCTGGTGCCTAAACGCCCGCTAGATTTCGCATCCAAGCCAGCCAGTCCTGTGAGAGCACAGCATTCACAAGAATATCAAAATAAGTATGAAGTATAGTCACTTTTCAGTTACGTGTGTCTGATTTTAATGTGATGATTACTAGTTATTAGTTCTGGGAAAAAATATCGTATTGCGATGTATCGTCATACTTTTCATGCGGATACCAAGTATCGATACGTTGATGAAGTATTGATACATTATGTTATGTTATGTTTTTGCACGTTCGATAACATACTTTTGGCACATTTGAGTTTCCTAAAGTTGAGTTTAGTGACTGGAATTTTATTTATTGCACTCCTGTGTATCAGGAACCTTTACTGGAACAGTTTATGCACTTTTCAATTGTGAAGCTTGAATAAATGTCAAATGGCACTTAAGTGAAAACTTTGGAAACACATGCCTCAGTTTTTTTTAAATATATATTTTTTGAATATTTAAGTATCGCAATACGTATCGGATCGCAACCCAAGTATCGGGAAACGTATCGGATTGGGAGAGAAGTGTATCATTCCAGCCCTACTAATTATAATGGAACTTTCCAAAGATTATTCATCCGTTCATTTTTTTCCCCACTTAGCTAGGGTCGGGTCATGGGCTCACCAACTTCCGCAAAAAAGCCCAGACTTCCCTCCACCCAGTCATTTCGTTTTTAAGTATTCTCTCCACCAACTCACAACATCTCTAGTCAAGGTCAGTAGCACCTCATTATACACAGTGTTGATGGTGCACTGCTTTCCCCTCCTGAGTCGCCGGAAGACCACACACCACCAGCGCGGGACGGCTTGACAGCTACGACCCTCACTTCAACCTAGTTTTCAAGACACGTGGTTGCAAGTCTGATGACACTGCAAAGTCGATCATCAAACTGGGACCTTGAGTGTCCTGGTGCCAAGTGCATGTATGGCCACACTTGAGTTTGGCACACATTCTTTTAAATTAAAACATTTGATGTCAATATCCCTATAGGCAAAAGTGAAACTATTTTATTTCTTAAAGGGGAAATCAATCCAAATACATTTTTTTCCAGAATATGTTCTGTTTTTTTTCCTACAGGCTATAAAGCACAAGCACGTTTGTGCAATTTAAAAAAAAAAAAATTTTAATAACAAAGTGCTATTATATGCTTTTATATATATATATATATATATATATATATATATATATATATATATATATATATATATATATATATATATATATATATATATATATATATATATATATATATATATATGCTGTATTCAAGCTTTTAAAATACTTTTTAATAAACTCAAGCTCTTTATCCTGCTGTTCTCTGTTAGGGCTGCAGACCGCAGTCATGAACACAGAGCACGCAAATTAGGCAGCACATTTGCAGCCGCCACTTTCTTTTACCCACCTGTGACTAGACTTGAAACAACGAGAGGCAAAATAAGCATCTTCAACATCCTCATTAGGATCTCCCCCGGGAAGCTTATGATCATAATAACATCAGGAGGGAGAGGCGATATGTGCCGCAGCAGCATTCCAGCAATGGAACCCAGAAACACACCTGAATAATGATATCAAAAACAAATTGACAAAGACAATGACAATTACATGTCAGAATAGGCTCTCCGTTGCCTCACGACCATTACAGTGCTAGTGTTATGAATCATGTTCTTTGGTGTGCTTGTCAGCTAGCAGACAATCAATATTAATATGATCTGAAACTCACCAAGAATTGTCAGGGTTAGAACCATGTTCTTCATGACTTTATCGCATACAGTGCTACATGCGCTCTCAGTTGTGTCCACTGTGGGCTCCAAGTGGCCCTCATCTATCCTGACCTCCACTTGCTTCTGCATCTTGTTGGCACTGTGACGGAAGAAAACAAGGAAAAGCTTTTCTTATAACATGGTGAAAGGAGATTTTGATATTTACTTTCAAATTTGGTGAATTAAATCAACATATTTTCTATAAGTGAAAATTCAATTTTTAAAAATGAAGCTATTTTGGGGGCCTTGTTCAACAGTGTTAAAACTGTCAAGGCTATTATTTATGTTTGGCATTCAAAATGTTCCACGCCGGGTTGATGCAAAATTGTTTTCAGTCATTAATGTTGGCACTGGTGTAAGAGAAATGTCACACATATTCAACCTCCTACTTGGAAATTCATTGCATGGCTGTTGTCAGGCACAGAGGCAGCACCACGAGGGCCAAGAAATACCGTTAGATTGCTTATCATTACAGAGGCTCTGGGTTGCAACAAATAAAGTGGTACTTGCACCGGTAACTGAATGCATTTTAAGTCTGATCATGTGCTGATGTTTAAGGTTTAGAAGAAAGTTGCTATTCGTTTCCCAAGTAGTCATGCAAAAAGAACAAGGTATTTTCTGCAGATCCTTTAATTCCAATTTTGGTATTGTACTAAAATAAAAAGTCAAACCCCAAACACACTTAACAGCAATTGAAACCATATCAATGCACGTTTCACCAAACACCTCCTGCATACCCTTTAAAAATATGTCACACCTAAACATAAACACACATTAATAGATTCTGTATCTAAAAGGAAACTTGCAAACTGCTATTCCAGCCGAGAATAATTTCAAACCATTCCACAATTTCTCTGCATTTCCAGTTTAGCTTCAGAAACAGCAGTTTTACATCACTGCCTTAAATTCTCTATTGAATTAAGGTCTGGGGATTGGGCAGTTCCCTTCATAATGTGAATCCTGTATGTCTGGAACCTAGATGCTGCTGATGTGTTTGAGTTCTTTGTTCTATTGAAATATCCATTTGGATAGAATTGTGTCTTTGGTACAAGGCAACATGACTTGTTCATCTGTTGTGGTGAAATCTAACTGAATCATGATCCGTGCTATGTGATAAATCAGCCTACTACCACGGTTTGAGAGACATTCTCATATCATGGGGCACGTGTACCATACGTCACAGTATTTATATCGTACTGTGTATTCTGGTTTGAATTGAGTGTTGGGGTGTTTGAATTTGTTTGACTAACAACTGTCTCTAGAAGAACAATCAGGCTTTCATCAGTGCAGAAAATGTTGCGCCATTTCTCTTAAGGCAAGATGGCAAAATGTAACCACTTCAGCAAATGTTGTTTTGTACTTTGGGATGGCTACTTGCTGAAGGCTTGGCTTCACATCAAAAATGTTGAAGAGATGTTAAATGAAAGCCAATCATCCTGGGCCCAAATAAAAGTTCTATGGTGTCAGAAGTTGACTCCGTGCTGGACAGCAATTCTCAGAAACGGTGGTTCTATAATTACGAAAATTAGTAAGTGATTCACATAAAACTAAAAATATTCAAGCAACATTATGTTTCTACTTGGAAGCTTTAAAAAAACAAAACATATATTACCTTTTTTTAAACTTTGTGTAAAACGAACAGCCCATTATATTACATTGATTGTGAATACAATATGTAGTATTTCCAATGTTTATGGCTGTTTGCAAGTTAAAGTTATTATCTCTAACAAAATGTTACTATTACCGTATTCTAACACAACCATGTATTCAATGGGCCCCCTTCTTCACCCGTTCTCTCCCCAAAGCTTTGTCGAAATTGATCCATATGTTTTCCATGATCCAGGTAACTAAAAACATCAACATGGTGGTGGGAACAAAACCTTTATTTAGTGAAACTATATCAGTAAAATGTCAAATAATTTTAAAAAAAGAACATCTTAATTCTACCCACTTGAAAATGTTAATGTGCCTGTTTATGGTCATTTTGTTCCTTCCAAATCTCACAGATTACTGCTGACCCCATCTTTTTTCATCATGCTGCTTCATCACACCACTGATGCAACATGTTGGTTTGTGATGGTTTGTCGTAAAGCCTCTTGGACTTAAAGATCAGCTCTCCCCCGTGCGGCCTTTAAATCTACTGTAGAGTACAGACGTTCATGGTTATGTAACAAAGCTCATGTCACTGAGATTCTTGGCCTTCTTGACTTTAACACCTGGATTATTAGTTCTGACAACAAGTGCAATACGGACAGTATTTAGTTTTGTCTGAAAAGGTACAATATAAGACAAACATTTCAGTGATTTCACCTTTAAAAAATGTGTGTTTGCTTTGAGTATAAATAGAGAAGTAGAAAAGGAAGACATAATAAGGACGGTGTAAACACCACGCTGGCTAATTGAGGATTAATTAAATATCAAACCATGAACTACTGAAGAATTTTCTGTGCAACATGACTGAAGGAACATTTACGGTAAAGAGAGAACAGCCAAGCCGATCACGTCCGTCTGATACAAAGTGCTCCAGCATTAATGAGACTCAAGTCTTTTCAAGAGGATAAAATTAGCACCTCCAGCACACAACTAATTGTGTTACGTAATTGAAAAGGGGCTTCCCGGGGAAAGTCAAGGTGCCACCAAGGTGTGCCTGGTGAATGTAATGCAAGAAATGACCGATTTGAGGTTTTTTACATCTTTTTCGATAGAACTAGTACTGCCCTGAAATTAACAATGTTAAAACGTATCATATTGCATAGTTATGTCGTAAAAAAAATAATAATAAAAAGATGAGAGGAATGTACAGTATTCCATTGCAAGTTACATTGCTTTTGCTATACATAGAGCATTAATCAATAAATTACATAAACGTGTCAAAACACTTGTAAAAAGTTTTAAAAGTAATAAAAGTAATCATGAAAACACTGTAGTTGATTTCATCTTCTAATGCATAAATAGCTCAATGACTGGAAATGTACAACAAGTTCGAAATAGGTTGACATAGCAAACACATCAACAACAGCCTAACACATAAATCATGAATGAAATCAAATTGTTCAACAATAGTTTGACAGAAGATCCACACTTGCAATCTTTGAATAGCTCATCACATAAGGTTCTGCATTACAACATCATAGTACGCAACACACGGATTCCAAATACACTTACCTGTTGATTTGCGAGCTGTCAAGAATGTAAATTGTACTTGAGAGTGACTGCGCTTTTATCCGTCAGGTGAACGTTAACAAAGTCATGGCTTGTTTGTTTGTAAATCCAATTAGAATCCCCAGAACAAAATGTAATTTTATCTCATCACAATGAGTTATTTAGCCTCAAAAAAGTTGCAGACCACTTCCTACTCAGCATGCAAAATATATCCAGATTCTCAGATGCTTGCCTATGCAGCTGCAGGGATTTGCTGAAAGGTAGACTGGCTTTCCTGGACATCTGACAGAAGACAACCAGACAAAAAGGGTGGAGTCAACCTGCCAAGATTAGTGATAGAATACAATCCTTGCTGCTGTTATTATTTCTCCTATAGTTCTGTTCCCTTTAGCAATTACATATTTAAATAATTTCCTTCCGCTTTGTCCAAACCCATTTATAGACTAATAAAACCAAAGCATCTTGCCTTAGTGACAAAATATTTTTCATTAGATGATGTCTAAGTATTGTACATGCAGTGTAGTAAAAGTAGGTGGAAAAAGTGGCTGGCATAAATATTCCAGATTGTAACTCGATATGCAATTATTATTGTTGAAGATGATCATTATGTTATTGTTGTTTTTTTGGGGGGAGAGAGTTAAATCCTACGTGAAGCCAATGCATGAATCTTTATAAATATTGCTTCCACAATTGGCCCTTGAATAAAACATGACCAAGCTTTTTTCCAAGACAAGAACGTGGGTTTATGCAGGATGCAGGCTTGTATTATTCAGATCACCTACATAAAGGAAAATCATCATTTCAAAATCCTTTTACACGCTTTTACAATCAATTATTTACACAGGAACATCATCTCAAATTTAGGAAATAGTAGTATTAGATCAGAAAATGAATAAAATTGTATTATACAGACCCACAATGTCAAGAAAAAAAATAAGATGTAAAATGTAAATAAATTATATTACATCCATTCATCAATTTTCAATAGTATGTGTCCTCATTGGATGAGCCAGATTCTATGCCATCTGATTTTAGACAAGAGACGGGGCACACTCGGGATTGATCACCAGTCAAGCCAGGACACATTTCGACAAACATCCATTCACACTCACCTTCTAATGAATGACTGTAATGAAGCCAGGCTGTCTCTTATAATGAAAACAAAGCTTAATTAGTAGCCACAGTATAAATTCCAACAAAATTCAGTAGCGTGAATGAGGCGGCCGTGATGAGGCAAGAAAACCTGACCATATTTATGTGGTAGAGATATCGAGTAAGTAGAGTATAGTGAAAAAGCAATGCAACTATTCCTGCAGTCACTAAAATGCACTTAGATTACAGGGATTAACGATCAGATCACTTATGAGTTCCCAATAATGTAAGAACAATGTGCAATGGTCACTGAATTATGTAACTTTAAAATCACAAAAGTAATTCAGAAAAAAATAATAAGTACTGAAAATGACCTAATGGAAATCAGACATTGCTTTTATGTCGGTCCAACAGAATTATTTTTACAAGCAAAATTCGTGAAATTGGCCTGTACAAAAAATGGTCCCCTGATTATCCCACTTAATATATTGTTGCACAACCTTTTCATGTAAACACTACAATCAAACAATTTCTGTAATTTGGGTGATATTTTGCCCAATGAGCAAATTGCTCCAGCGGTTAGTTGCCTTCATGTTTCAGCTCCTTCCATAGATCTTCAGTAGAATTTAGATCCGGGCTCACAGAAGGCCACTTCAGAATAGTTCAATGTTTTATTGTTATTCATAGTTGAATGTTTTGAGTCCATTCCCATTGGAGGTCACATTATCTGTAGCTCTGACTGAATGGCACCTTTTGCTCCATAGTTCCTTGATAAGTCTTGTGATTTCATTGTACCCTTGCCAGATTCAAGACATCTTGTGACCAATGCAGTAAAACAGCTGTGGAGCACGACATTTTTCAGAACCTCGTTTTGACTAAGACAGTAGTAGCTCACATCAAATAAAATGTCCATTTGTTATTTAAGGGTAATGGGTAATAAGCAGGGTCGGCTGGTCAATAGAGGGCACAAGGGTACTGCCCTGCCTCACATGGTCGTCACCATATAGCTTTCCTTGAAGACATAAAAATAGATAAGAATATTCATCGTAAAAAAACATTTTTTTTTTCTTTTGTTGTTGTTGTTTTTTTCAAAATATAAATACTGTATAACCGGTACCTATTTTTAAATGAGCAGTATAAATAGTATATAGTTAATGATGATTAAGTTCAGCTCTGTTGTCTGAAATGCCACATTTCAGTTCTGGAGCACATACATTTTTACCCATTTACTCTTGTTAAAAGTTTGACATGTACAGTAGCTCAGTCGAGATAGGATGAAGGTGAGGCGCAACATTCCAACTCCCTAACTCATCATCATATCCAACTTGCAGCTTGGTCTCCAAAGATGTCTACGCCGAGACATCAATTATTTATGTTGATATCACACACACACACACACATACATACAGTGCGCTGTATGTATAATTTTTATTGCAGAAGCATACTGTCATACTGAAAATTATAGCCGTGCTCCACTAGAAGAATCAAGCTCCTACCATGGTCAACTCAGTCCCTAGACCTCAAGCCCATTGAAAACTTGCGTAGGGGGCTAAAAAGGAGAGTCCAGAGAAGACCCAAATTGCTGAAGGATTTAGAGAGATTGTGCAAAGAGGAATGGTCGAAGATCCCTCTTTCTCTATGCTCCCACCTTCTGAAACATCATAGGAGAAGATTAGGTGCTCTTTATTTGGAAAAATGTGGATTTGTACAGTTTTAACATCAGGGTTGGTTAGAATTGTGGCACACATGATTAGGTATAAAATAATTATTTCTTAATGAGGGATTTTTTTCTCACTGAATAAATACACTTGTGTTAATGGTCAGATTTTCCTCTTGTATTTTATTTTATTTTATTTATTTTTTTGATTTTGGTCCTATAATATTTAGGGGGGAAAAAAACAGAATTTATTAGGAGCTAAAAACATCTTAACCAGCAGTGCCAGTGATTATGGAGGGCGCTGTATACGTACATACAGTATACAGAAGAGTAATTATAGTTTGGGAATTCTAATTATAGTTAGTTTTTATTCCGTTTTGAGTTTTGTTGTTGAAATTTAGTAGTTTTAATAAGTTTTCAGGGTGGCTATGTTAGTTTTTATCATTATTATTTTTTTAAAACACTTTGTTTTAGTATTAGTTTTTATTGTTTTACTGTGTGCAGGATTTTTAAAAAACAACATAGTAAGTATTGTGTAGTATAAATTCAACAAAAAAAATACAGGGTACAGTTTAACAGTCCACAGACTTTGAATTATTTAGTGTAGTGCATAACACCGCTTCTAAAGTTAGATGCATCGATGCACCCTAATTAAATCAAGTTAAGATGTCTTTTTGCCAAGGTGCCAACTTCTAAAGTGGATTTGTGGCTTGAATTCCTATTGAGAAGTATTGAACCTGGGTGTACAGTCAGAGTATTGTATTTTTTTAATATACCGTATATATATATTTCATGTATGGAGCAAAAAGGGGAAGCACTTTTTGCCTGCAATTCATTTTGGGCTGAGTTAAATAACAAAAGGTGGGTAGCCATTTTAGCCAAAACCACATGCAGATTTATCTCCTTGGAGCGACGTCATCTGTTGGCTCTTTTTAATTGGCTGCTGCTTGAGAACGTTGCTTCTGTGCAACACACATTAACAGATAAGATTAACAGAATAAGGGGACTACAAATCCCAGGCGACTGTTCGACTTGCTCTTCTTCCGGCTAACGGCCATGCAGTAATATCCAAGAAAATACATTTAAAATTAATGCCAAAGGCTTGTGTGTTAAATTAATTGCCAAAGACGAAAACGATAACTATAATTATATATTTAGTTAGTTTTATAAACGTAAAAATTGAGTTTCGTTTTTCTTTTATCTTTTAAAAGCATTTTCGTTTTTATTTTATTTCGTTAACGAAAATGTTTTTTCAATTTTAGTTTTAGATATTTTGTTGGTTTTCGTTAAATAACCTTGGTATACATTATGTACATACAAATGTATATAGTACATATTTGCGCGTGCAAACTCATACATTCATGCTTATGCATACAGTATACTCATATGACAACAAATCGTATAATCCTCCAAGCCCTGCAAGCACTTTTATACATAGGTTACATATAAACTCACTACACTACTTCCCGTAGTTGCGGCATTTCTGCAATTTGTAATGTTTATTTGTTATTTATGTTTGTGGTTTTTTTGCACTATATTTTTAAACCTCTTTTTGAAGGAAGTGATTCACACCTTTCTAATTATGTTTCACAACTGTTCCATAAAGTAACACCTTTAACAGAGACACACACATTTGCTTTGTATGTTCTTTTTTTTTCTAAAGACATTTGTGCCCGTTAAACTATAACAACCCTCTCTGAATTCAAACAGCTTCTGAATGCTGTGGCAAGTTGGTTATATGCTTTATACTTCTTGGTGCTGTTTGGAATTCGACTAAGTCAAAGAATTGGAGAGTGTTGAATTTGATAAATAATGGACTGATTGGTTATTTTAACAGTTAATAATCAGTATAGCTCTTTTGTTGTAGCTTAAACACAGGCTGAGTATTTGTTTTCTGTCCATACCAATGAGAAATAAGTAGGGTATGACAGTAATAATGAGCAATAAAAATGACTATGATATAGTATCCAGGAGATACTTTTGGAAAGGATACCTTTAGTTTTTGAGATTTTTCTTTTGACATTTTCTATGTGTAATTTCCAAAATAGTTTTGCATCAATTACAAAACCAAGAAATGTATCTTTGTAGTTTCATTTACTCTTTCTATTTCAATTCAATTGACAATGATTTTCACTGGGTGTTTAATTTGTCTGGTGCCAAAGACTATAAATTTCGTTTTGTATAAATTCAAAGATAATTTGTTGGTGTCAAACCATTTAAAAAACATATATATTTAATTATTTTTCCACAGTAGTCAGAAGCTGCTCGACAATTTCTCCAGAGCAGTATAAATTTGTACCATCAGCTAATAGTTTTCTGAAAAACATTAGAGACACTGCAAACATCAGAATAAATAATTCAGGGCACAAACTCTTGGAGAACCCTGTGAGTTATCTTCAACCGGTTTGAGCTTATATTGTGATGCTGCACATACTCATTTCTGTCATCTACATAACTTTTCGTACATTTGTATGCCAAACCTCGTATGCCATTTTTCAATTTTTTTCCATTCATATTTTGTGACCAGTAGCATCAAAAGTTTTTTTTAAGTCCATGAAAAATCCCAACAGTAAATAATTGTTTTATCTACACTGGTAGCAATTTCTTCCACGAGTTGAGGTAAGAGAGGGGGTCGTTTTTTCCTCTGAAACCATATTGTCTTTTTAAGTAAAACCACACTCGGAGCAAGGCCGGATCTAACAGTCACGTATGAGGGGGCAGCCACAAATCTTGAAGGGGCTTTGTGCTCCAGCACCTTTTACCGTGTCTAACTGACAAATCCATTCACTTGGATGAGGGTACACTAAACAAGTTTGGAAATAGATTGGAATATTGGAAGTTGGTTCTCAGCCCGTTGCAGACAGCTATCACTCACAGCGAGCCGGCAGGTGGCCGATACTTTGAGCAGGGTGAAAAGGGGAGATGGAGCGGAGTCGAGAAACATGACGCAAGAAACAACTTCATATATTTACGTTTGAGGTCGTTCGGCTATTCAGAGTGCACCAAAAACGGTACTGGGCACAAGAAGCTCTGACTGCGTGCTGATTGCGTTTGGAAATTAAATATCAAGTGTGAAGTAATTTCCGAAAATGTAAGCTAAAATCAAAGTAAAGTAATTAAACATAATGCCAAAAATAAAGCATGAAAAAATCATTTCTATTTCGTATATTCCTCAAAATAATCGTTTTCCCGAAGAGAGATCCTGGCGAGCGACAAACCCGGAAGTGTGACGTCATTTCATGAACAACAATGGCAGAGCTCAACATGGAAAATGTACAAAGCCAGTCAGAAATGGACTCATAAAGCAATATTTCAAATTATCTGAGGGGATCCAGGTGTTTGAAGAGTTGGAGAAAGAGGAGATTGTTGGCATGTATGCTGGACCATACATGTACCAGCCAGATGCCGAAAATGTTGTGCCCGAACGACCGGTTAGACAATCCTCATCATGAAGGTCCCCCAGAAGGGAATGACATCATCAAACTACTGGCCTATAACCTGCCTCAGAACCACATGGACGCTCCTATCAGGTATCATAATGAAAGTCCATCAAAATGAGTAGGCACATGGATCATTACATGAGCAGTGCACAGAAGGGCATTGGTAATAACACCAGGAGAGCCAAACACCAATTACAGGTCCATAATGCCCAAGACTGTAAAACTAAAAGCACCAACCTCTGCACTGCCGATATTGGATACTGAAATGTTTGGAATTGTATAACATCAACAGGACTCTGAGAACCTTCATCAAGAATTCAGTGAGACTGTGAAAGACAACTCTGGGGGGCAACTCAATGCCAGTTGCACAGGGGAATATCAAACGCTGCATATTCCAAGATGCTCTATCCCTGCTGCTGTTCTGCATAGGCCTGAACCCCCTCAGTCAGATCATAACCAAGACCGGCTTCGGGTACTTTACTCCACTTCTCAGAAGTGGAACAACGATCAGCCACCTCCTCTTCATTGATGAAGCTGTATGCTAAGAACGGGTGTGACATCGCCCCACCTCTGATTATTCTCACAAGAATATACAGCAATGACATCACAATGTCATTCACACTGGATAAGCGTGGGCAAGTGACGTCAACGTAGGAAGTTGATAGCAGCCGGAGACATTCAACTACCTGAAGGCAGGACAGCTACAAATACCTTGGAATTCCATAGGCAAATAGCAACCATGAGGAGTCAACTGCAAGGGCAGTCATGGCCAAATACTGGCTAAAGAGGGTGAGGCAGATCCTGAATTGTCAGCTGAATGGCAAGAATAAGATCCAGGCATATACCCTTCGCCCTCAGGCATAAAATGGTGGCCACTGGAAAAGATGCAAGCCATTTATGTCATGACAAGAAAGCTCCCTACCATGCACAGAGGTTTCCACCCAAAGATCAGCTTCCTGACGCTGTACCCGAAGCAGAAATTAATTTAAATTCTATATCTAATTGATATTTAGTTGTGCATATGAGAGCGTTTCATAGTTGTGTATAAGAGCATTTCACAAATCTTTATGGGTGAAAAAGTTCCAGTCGTCATGAAGTAGCCTTACTCAAGAAGACGCTCAACTTGGTGACATTCTGTATAGTATAAACACATAATAATAATCCATGTATATGTCATATAGGATTGGAAATGTACTGGTTTTCTGTTGCAAGTTGCCGAATAGATACACCTTTGGGGAAAAGTGCAAATGAACGTGGTTTTAATCCCAGACACAAAGCACAGTGTTCCAACACCGCCACTTCACAATAAGACCTGTCCAGACGGTGGTTTTAATTTTATTTGCCCTTTGTACATAATTGGGGGACCAATACTGTTTGTGCAGTACATATTTCAATGAAAAAACTACATTTGAAGAGTATGTACATTTGTTGCACATGATCTCCTGACGAAAGCACGTTCATATATTATGCTATTGTACAATATCCATCCATCCATTATCTACCGTTTATCCGAGGTCGGGTCGCTGAGGGAGCAGCTTTACCACTGAAGCCCAGACTTCCCTCTCCCCAGCCACGACTACCAGCTCTTCCGGAGGGATCCCATTATCGCCGCCATAGATAGATAGATCGATCGATCGTGCTGCCGCTTATATCTATGTATGTACAGTACATATGTACTGCATGGATGGATAGATAGATAGATAGATAGATAGATAGATGGATAGATAGATAGATAGATAGATAGATAGATAGATAGATAGATAGATAGATAGATAGATAGATAGATAGATAGATAGATAGATAGATAGATAGATAGATAGATAGATAGATAGATAGATAGATAGATAGATAGATAGATAGATAGAATATATTTAGGATGTCCAGTTCTCATATTGGAGCTCATTGTATTGGTAAAAATGCTTCGCATGATAAGTGTATTTTTGAAGCGGAATATCATTAGTGTGAATGCTAAGAGACAAGCACTCACACAATCATATGTGAACGAGCCATGGCTGATCTGCGGTCGCTGGTCAGAGATAACAGGAGTCAGAGATTAGAAAGTGAGAAAACGGACACGCTCAGAGCACATGGCAAACCATTTGTCCACGCAATTTCACACCTCACTCCAACTTTCCCCCTCCGCACCCCACACCAAGCCGACCTCATGCTGCAACACCTGACAACACACACCACGCTTAGACAGCAGGTGTCTATAATTAACTAATCCGTCTTGAGCCATCCTAATCCAGCACACACAGAGATGTATCAGACACACTCAGAGAACAGGGCTGTGGGTGTAGTATTTTACAGCACATTTTCCTTGAATTAAAGTAAACACCTATTTCACCTCACAGTTGTAATTCAAATTCCATCGTGATGATTTTAGGGCCATATATTGAAGCCAAATGATGGTAAAATGGAGTACCACAAAACTAGTCCCCATTTATTATGTGAGTAAACTGCATAAACTTTTCTGGACTGTTATGTCCGACATGTTGCATTGCATCGCACTAATTTGCAGAGCTGGGCATTTTACTACAAATTGAGTGTCCGTTATTTGTCATCCGTCCGTGGCGTGGGTACCCTTCTACTTCTATCATCCGTCATTCGCCTTTTTTTTCCGGGGTGAAAAAAATTGCATATACTATAGGCCGGTCCGCCTCTAATTTTATACGGGCGCCCCTTGTTTACATTCTTCTGATCAAATCGCGTTATATGTTGTGTCCCATTTTAGTAAGATTGGAATTTTCACTGTGAACACAAACCAAAACGGGTGGAATGCAGACATTGTTTACAACTCATCAACAGATTCAGACCAGAGAAAGCAAATTACAAGAGCGAACACACCATTTTGTGTTGTCTTGCTTGCATGACAATTTATTTCGGTTGTTGCTAATTACAATTTCTAATATGTAAAAATAAAAAAATAAAACATGACGTTGCTGAGCACACCTTGTACTGGCTGCCAGCCAATCAGAGAGCACAGACAAACAACCTGTGCTGTCACAGTCACACTTTAGGATTTTTTTAACTGATTTATTCACACTCAGTATTGTTGAATGCTCTTACCTGTAGTTCAAACATACTGCCCACTTAGACAAGCAGAATCAAAAAATATATGTTATTGTATTCGTTATTTTACTTATGATTATGCACCCAAAATTATTCAACCTCAATTGCAAATTCGATTTATTTTCCAAATTTTACAGTTTCAACCAACCAACAAAGCAAACAAACGACTGATGCAAATTCAACACAGAATGTCACTTTCAAAGTTTAGTGCTGTGTACTTTATATCGGGCATCTTTAGTGTTGAACCCAATCTTGTTGTTAAATCTTCTGCTTGGGTGATGCATGGCCAGACAATAGTTTCTGGCAGATTTCCCAAGGAAATTAAGTACAATTCCTCATGGACACTGATCTCCAGTTCGTTCGTATTTGGGGGTGTTAAAGATATGTGCTCTCAAATGTACGTGTTGCTATTGGATTGCATGTATGTTAGTTACATAAAATCTTCCTTTGATTCTATATTGCTTTTTATTGAAGTTCTTCCTTCTTCCACGCTTTCAGATGAGACAGGTTGTGTGTAGTTATTCCTCTGTCAATATAGCGACAAAGCTGGGCATCGCCTATTTTCCATTTGCATATTTAATCGACTCACGTGGTCCCAGTCGGTCCCACTCAGCCAAACGACATCGAGAACGGATTTAACCTGTACCACGTCACACGTAGGTGCCACACTCCTGATACGCGGCCGAGTAAGGAAAAAATAAAAAATGAAACAGTGTTGTGTACCTTGCAGACGCAATGACATGTGCCCCATATTGTTTTTATTTCATCGATCTCCACGCTTTGGCGGTTAGGCGATGCCCAGCTCTACTGCAGCGTAGTACCACTCTGCCAACAGGGGGTTTGCCGGCTGCGAACTGTCACTCTCCATGAGGTTCAAGTGAGGTGAAAAGTCAGATGATCTTTCAAGTGAAGACACCTGATGCGGTGGTCTTCAAAGGATGTATTGTGCTAATGATGAAAGTTGCACACCCCTTTATAAAATGCCTTCATTCACAGCATTGTTGTGAGAAAGAACAGCACAGTTGAATGTGGCCTTTTATTGTGACGTGTATATGTTCAAGGTACACTAATAATCAACTGCAAATTAGTAGATTAATTATTTTATCATGGATTTTAAAGTGGAAGTCAATCCCAAAATTGTATTTACAAGAACATGTCCTATGCAGGCCCACGAGTCTAAATACGGCATTCTGATTGATATTGCGTTTGTGGAACATGGGTTAAGCAGTCAAATCCACCGCTTTTGCCGCTTGCTGTCAACTGAAAATGACATCACAGTTTCTCAGAGCTTCAGAGCTTTGATAATAACCAATCACAGCTCATCTGTTTTCTGAAGCTGAGCCATGATTGGTCGTTATCTAAGCTCTGAGCAGTTGTGATGTCATTTTCAGTCGACAGAAGTGACAAAATGGCTGGCCCCTGAGATGGCTAAAGATGGGTGGATTTTGCTGCTTATCTCTTATTCCACAAATCTAATATTAATTCGAATGCCATGTTTGGACAAGTGAAAGTTCATAGAACTTATTACAAAGATTCATTTTGGGGGGCGGGTTTTTCCGTGTTTACTTCAGTTCAAAGGGGCAAAATGTCAAGGTTTTCACTGCCTTTCATTCATTCCTCTTAGAGAATTTGCATGTGTAGCCAGATGAAAAAGTCAAATTTGTATTCAAAGCTGTTTGACATATACAGCGCCGGTACTTTTGATATTGCCATCCATGCAGCATTTTCTGAACATGTTTTGTTTTACTTTTCACATTCATAACACACTGACATTTTAAAATAGACTCATATTTAACCATATTTATTATACAATAGACTAAAATTTCATTGGGTGGCAGATGTGGCAGCTGCGATAGAAAGGCTCAAACACATAACATCCACCACCAACTAAAACAGCTGTTTTGTTTTTTGTTTTGTTTTTTTGTTTTTGGGGGGGCGCAACAATATGAACGAGAGATGAGATTAACACACATGACTGAAAAGACTAGAAGACATACTATTATTTTATATATTGAGATGATAGCTGATGAGTGGGATTCTGACACGAAATAACAAAGACTAACAATCCAACAAATAGCAAGAGAGAAAAAAAAGAGCCAAATCAAAGTAACAGAATCTCAGATCCATGAAAACAAAACCAAGCATTAAGGTCAAAAAGTCCACGGGTCTAATAAAATGTTTTGTAGAATCATTGCTTTGGTTTTATACTGTAACGCTAGGCTAATAATTGCACACCATAACTCAAATTAGCATTGATAAAATGAAATGTAGTGCTTCTGGTACAGTACTGCAGTGTGTGTTGCACTGTAAACTAATTGATTTTGAATACAATATGTTCATCTAATAAGAGCACAGTTATTCTTATTTATTTAATGTGGGTACCTTACTTTGCCATGTTGAACTTTTTATGAAATATTTAACAAAAAAGCACTTCATTATAATAACCATTCCATGACAATGATATTTGAATATGGATTAACTATTATCTTCTGGCAAACATGGAGTGTAATGAAGATTAACATATCTTTGCTCTGCTAAAAGAAATGGCCATTTTATCAGGTGTAAAGATAACACTCGCCTTAAATTTCCCATTGACATTTGTGGAGTATTAGCCAAATACGGGGACTTTATGATGTCAAAGGTTGCATTTGGCAGTTTCCTGATCTAACCTGCTGTTACACCTTCGCTCAGTGGGGGAATACAGTCATACGTACCTTCAAAATTCATGGCTGTATAAATAATACTGTACTGCAGTGTGCTACTATTGATACACTGTACCTCGTACAGAACATGAATAGACAAGAAATGTAACTATTGCTTTTGATACTGTACGTCCATACACCATCCCTTTACTAATGCAAGATCTCGCATAATACCAGATTACAATGGTGTGGGAGACACCTGCTTGCTACCTCTGTGTATCCAGAAATATTTATTCAATAATATGACTCCCAATGAAACGTGCTCACCTGTTGGGTGTCTTGTCTTCTTCAAATTTGTAGAAGTTTCTGCTTAAGGTTACTGCTAATTTTCAAAGATGTTTGGCAATTTTCTAAGATGTTCAGCTAATATTTGACAACTTTTTTTTTTTACAAGGAATGACGAATCTCATGTAGTAGGTTCCTCTGCAAAAGTCTGCTACAGAGATCCTCGCACCTCCCCATTTGCAAACTGTGTATACACTTTCCTAGCACATGCGCTGTGCGTGGCCTCATGCTTAGACAGAGGGTGGAGAGTTCAAACGTGGGAACAGTAAATCTTCTTAGGCCTGAGTGTGGTGTTTTTGTACAATAAATTGCAAGACTTCAACATTTTAACACCAATTTGAGGCAGAAAGATGAAGAGTTTAAATAGTACAAGACCCTGACGAAATAAATGGTCATGGAAAATAAGGAAATAAATATATATATATATATATATATATATATATATATATCCATCCCTACTGTGCAATACTTATTGTAATGTTTAGTTGGAGTTGTATGCTGTGTACGGTATTTGTAGTACTAACCCATTCAATGTTTTGGGTTAATTCGCTAAATAAATGCGCAGTTGAGTGCCGTGCATACCTTTATCACTATGTTCAAACCTATTTTCTCTGCAAGTTGCAGATTTTGGCAAGAGCCCACATCGTTGTTTAATTGCTCTGTCTTAGTGTCCTGCTCAAAGCTGCAAAGGTGTCTGCATCTTAGCAGTAAGAGCTATGTTTAGCAAATCCTCTCAGTGTGTTCCTCAATGACAGCACGTTGGACAGTCTGCATGGGAACTCACGAATGCCTGACCTCACATGCACACTTGCCTTAATGCACACATATTGCACATGCAGTATTTACCCATAGAAATTAAGATGCTGCCCGTACAGTGGACATTCATACCTGTGAAGGTTTAATGCGGATTGGGATAACAACAGGGTTTAATTCCAATTACAAGGGCAATTTTTCTTTCTAATATATTTATATATATATATATATACATATATATATATATATATATATATATATATATATATATATATATATATATATATATATAAAATGCAGTACACATACACATTACATACATAATTATTGTAAAACAAATCAGAAAGTGTCCAAAACAGTTGTTTTTACCTCTGCTCTTGGATTTAGATTATTTTAAAAACATGCTGTGAGCTTGTGTTTACCGGCAACTTGAAGAAGTCAAAAGTCAAATATAGTATAGTAAGGCAGTGCAGGTACACATCACCGTTTTGAGGACAACTGTAGATTATCTCTTAGTTAAAATTTTATCTTTGTGCATTCATACTATAATTATTCTTTGATTAACTGGGAAGCCTCAGTGAGATACAAATGCTCATAAAAGCAGATACAAGAGAACAAAACACATGCATGATCGGAGAAACAAAAAGACCACACTCCGGAACAACAACCATAGCAGACAACAAATTCAGATAATTAATCATAATAACGCAACATGTTCTGTTTTGGAGATTGAATGGTATTCTCTCCATGGAAGCTGAGCTCAAATCAGCTATGCCAAACATGGTCAATGCTCACCATTTCTACTATTTAGTTTATTTTCTACATTTAGTGACCCTGAGACTGCTGAATGACGCCTTTGTAGGCTTGCTCACATTTTTATCAAATGTGTGTCTCGTAATTGCCTTGAACATCCTGTTGTAGTTATTAATAAGACATTTGAGCAGATTCAATTTGAAAGCAAAGGAAACAGCCAGGCAACCTCTTTCGTAACCATGGACATGGACTTTGGCAATAATGGTCAAGCAGAGATGTAATCTTCCTAAGCAAAACAACATTAATGACAATCTGATGATTTCTAGATAGCTTTACTACAAGATTTAAGGTTCCAGGGAAAGTAGAAACGTGTGGTTCTTGCACACAGAGCTCAAAAACAAATACAATTTATAAACAAGTATAATTTTCTATACAAATGCAAAAACTGCATAAGACATCAATTTGTTTCCTTGTGTTTGTGCCAAACTGATAGATGACAGATGGCACTCTAACTGGCAATTTCTGCTTGAGCCATGGAAAAATAGTAGGTGGAAAAATAGAGAGAGAGAAAGGTAAACAAAAAAGGCGATGCGTTATCCTTTAATAGAAATGCATTGAAAAGCAGACCTTCACCATCTTTATTCGATTTGTATTACACTGAACTCTATTGAGATTTATTTTGGGTGGGGGAGAGATTGCATAATGTATTCTTAATGGCAAAATAGGGTTTTATCAGAATATTAGCCTATTACGAGGAATTAGCACTGGTGGTACCAGCTACTGAAGTGGGGTGTTGTTGCCATCAAGTGTCAATATGCGGAATTACAACAGCGAAGCAGTCGTTTACTTGCTTATTTTATTTATTTTTTCTGGGAAATGAGGACACAATTACGTGTTCAATATAATATTCCTATCTTTACCTACAAAACTATCCTTTCACCATCCCTTATTCCACAGCTAAACGACAACAACAATAACCGTGAACAATCTTTTTTTTTTCTTAAATACTGTCCAGGCTTTCTGGGCAGAACCTCGTGGTAAGCACATACAGTGGGTATATGGAAAGTATTCAGACCCCTTGACATTTTTACTCTTGTAAATTGGATCATGTCTGTCTCTTGAAGACCACCTGTTGATCATTTTAATGAAGCTAAGATTAGGTTTAATTGATCCGGATTTGGCTGTCAGGATTGGTATTCCCAAATGTTTAGTGACAAGATTATTGAAAAGGTGGTTGCCTGTAAAGAGAAAAATATTAAAAGATCTCATAATTTGGCCATCTAAAGAACCTGTGAGAAAAAAAAACATGCGCAAAAGTGTCAAGAAATCATTTTGAAAATGCAGATGCATAATTGACTGTTCAGAATTTTTAATTGAGCGTCCATCCATTCGACCACTCACTGGCAGGGAGCGACTAAGGAATGGGTAGCAGAACTCCTGATGTAAGTGTTCATTTATTTAAATAAGCTTCTTTAAGTTTTTCAAGCCTTTGTAAATAATTGTCCTGGAGCGGTACGTAAGCGGCCATTCTTAACGGAGTTGACGGGCGCTTTTTCCTCCGCGGTGCGTGCGCATCTCAGTGATGTCACTAAGTCCGTATTGTTTGTAAACATTGAAACCCGCCTATAGGCTATAAAGGCCATATTCTCCCCAAAGTCACACAACTGCCTACTTTTCTGGCTGCATGGATTTTCCGGTCCACTTCAGTCCTTCATTACACAAGCCAGATACGCAATCTGGGTGGAGCACCTTAAATGTGGGTGTTCCCTGTCAGATTTGGCTTTGAGCGTATTTTCCCGTGAATTTAAAACATTTTTGCAAAGTTGGCACAAAGATGAGTTAGATATTTAATAATGTGTCTTTGTTTGCTTATATGCTGGTGTGTGTTGTCAAAACATGGCCGGGTTAAAATGACTCGCTAGATCTGTCACATATTTTTGTTGTTGTTAAATAGATACATATTCAAATAACATTCAGTCACAAGCACAGTATTATGATGAAAATTATTTTTTTGATTTATTTCATATAGTATAAAAAAAATCCTGTCACATTCATAGTATTTGTGTAGAAAAAAAATCATTAAAGAGCAATATGAACATGTTAAGACATTTAGTGTTAAACTAAAAAGTTATTAAAATAAAATGAACAGTAAAAGCCTCATTTGTTGAGTAGAAAAGTGAAACGATTAAAACCAAGGATGTCTTTTAAAATGTGTATTATGTTTCTGTTTCTATTTACAATAAGACAATTTGTTTGACAGTAACAAAGCAGTCATGAAATTAAGAAAATGTTCCATTTTACATTTAAACTTGTGACGTAGTGGTTGCTGGTTGGTCATTCAAATGGAAAATACACAAACACATTGGTACCTTAACTTACAAGTACACCAACTTCTGAGTTTTGGAATGGTTAGGAACCATTGTCAAGTCAATTTTGTTGCTTCGTGCTGTGAGGCAATTGCAACGTTTAGAGTAAATTAGTTACAAGCTTGGTGTGGAAGTAATTACACTTGCATGTCAGTGTAAGACAATAATAGCATTAAAACATAAATGTTCACACCATTACATAAAGTGACATTAAATTATAAGCCCTCTGTATGATTAAACCCCAAACCACTACAAAAGTGCATTTCACATCATTAAAAAAAAAAACGACAACTCTAAAACAGACAGTTGAATGAATCGCTAAGACTCATGATTTATTTAATTAAAAGGTTCATTCCCCCAAAACACACACACATCTATGGATGTACTATACCCCTGTGTTTCCTTTTTCCTCAAGTAGCAATTTTTCTTTGGTGAAATCCTGATGACTGGAGGGAGTCTTCTTCATTTCTCGGCTCTTGACCCATGTGTAGGCTGAGGAACCGCCTAGAACCAACATGTTACTGGTCCACCACAGAAAGCTCTTAAAGGAAGAATTGTACATAACTGCAATAACAGTCTGAGCGCAGGCTTTTGCAGTCCCCGAGACATTGTGTGTCAGCGGACTGGTATACTTGATCTGCAAGCCTGTGACATAACCGATGGCAAAACCAAACACTCCTCCAAGTGTCATCATGGCCCAAAACCACTGATCAGTTAGGCGGCTGAAGCTGGTGATGCGTCCCACTTCTCCAAACACAAGAATGAGTGGGACAAAGAGGATGCATGCATTGATATTGTTGTAGTAGGATAGTTTCCAGATATTTCCATCCACGGCAGGCATCACTTTCTTTGTGAATATGGCATTGAGAGACACACAGGCACTGGCGACCACACCAAAGAAGACACCTGACCAGGAAAGGGAGCCCGCCATGCCTTCCTGGTCCACACCGAGCCAGAATCCACCTAAGACAAAACAACACAAACAGGATAATGTTTCATACCTCAGTTCAAATGACAGGATTTTCTGTAAATAAAAAAAACAAAAACAATTTTGACTACATTAAAACTGCTTTTATAATGAAAAAAAAAATACAGTAACTTCTACAATAAAAGCCTTTATGAAATTATATACACTTTTTAGGCATTGAAATCTTTGAATGTTCAACAGCATATGATAAATCTCGCTATTTAAGTTTGAAGTTTTGGGCTAAAAAGACTGCTTTCTTCCTCGTGGAAGAAACATTCACAGTCGGATGATGCAGTTTTAAGTGCGTTATGTTAGACGTGCTACCAGCAACATAGCCGCCGATCTCCATGTAGCAATGTCGGCACACAACTTTGGGACTTATCTACGTACCTTTCCCCATCGGCAATTTTAACAGGAAAGCCAAAATGTTCCCAAACAGGAGACAGCACTGCACGGGGGGCGGGGGTAGGGGGTTTGGCTTCTGGCTCTGGCTTGTTTGCGTATGCTATAATAATGACATTTATCCATGCATTTATGATTTATCAGGGCTTCTGGCATACCGGCTCCTCATCTGTGCCCCCACTCTCCTACGCGTGCAACACTCAATAGCGTCCGTGTGAAAACTCGCCTACTCGCGCTAATAATAAAAAACTGATCAGAAACGGTACTTAAGTGGACTGAACCGAACATACCGCACCGAAACGTATTAATACACCCACGTATACCGTTACACCCCAACAATCTATATAGGTAAAATTTGCTGCTAATTGAAATAAAAATTGCCATTGTAGCTCAACAATTTGCTATATGCTATTTTTGTAGTTTCATGCAATGTTTCGGCGACCACAAGTTTTCCTTAAACGTTTGTTTTATGTAAAGAATAAAGTGAAATATGGACCGACGTACCTAGAATGATGCCACAGCACAATATGGCTTGGAACGAAGTGGTCTGTTTCAGGATCACATATGACAGCAACAAATTAAATACAGTGCTGAGGGAACGTCCCACAGTGTAGAAGGCCACTCCGACATGTTTCAGGCACAGGTTGTTGAAGGTTATCATGCTGATGAAGACCACCGACAGGGGCAGAACTTCACGGGACGTCTTCACGTCAAATTTGACCGACGGGAAGTCGATCAATTGCGGGCACACGGCAGACAACAACTGCATCAGCCAGCAGAGCACTACAGTCACAACACACTGGTAGAACGTCACAAACAGCGGCGCGTCCAGGTCGCGGTTGTCCAGAAGGTGATTATTGAGGAACACCATTGTTATTGACACGAACCAGTACAACACTACCACGGCTGCTATCCTCGCAGCCCGGAGAAGGAAGGTCTCCCCTAGTCCGTCTTGGTCCACCATTTCCACACCAGCCATCCTCAAAATACTGGACCGCTTCAGGTGCGTCCTGTTCATGATTGATGAGAAAGGCGGTCATTTATATGGTGCCAGCTGCAGCTAACGCGCAACGAGGTGCGAGGACCGAGCAACGACAAGCTCCCGCTAGCTATCTTAATATCGAGGGTAGTCAGACGTATTCTTTGCGGAAGTCTTGTAGCTTCTCGGTGGTGACGTTTAAAAAAGAGGCGTGTACCAGCAGAACCGAAAACGACGCAGGACTTTAAATGAAATTGTTATAATCCATCCACATTTGTGTAATTTCTTCATTATTTCATTTTGGATTTTAATATACAATTTTGCTGGGTGTCTGTTTTATTTAGGGCAGCCTGGATTCCAAAATACAGTATGTAATGCGTGCATTGGAGTGGGGGATGGCGGAGTAGCCGCGATTGGGATAGACCAATCGTGTGCGACCATAGTATGCAAGTGTGGATATTGGGATTGGGCCAGATTGGGTTTTTCGGCACAGTTATTAAAATTCCACCGAATGTCGTCAGTTTCTCGCAATATTATCCGTCAAATCCGTAATGAATTATGGGTAATATAATAATACTACGGTTGCTACGGTTTAGGGACCGTGGATACGGGTTTAGCTGAAGTGCGGAACAAGGGCGCAAAAGGGGCGGGGAGACAAAACACTTCGCAGATACCCTACACACTACCCTCGGCAGGAACGCGTAAGTGAGGGGCACAAGGGTGCAAGTGTTGGTTTTGGAAATGGGCCGCGCACGCCGTGTAATCGATGACGTCAATACCACGTGGCCACCACGTCCTATTTATTTATTTATTTATTGATTGATTGATTGATTTATTTCCCAACCTTTATTTGTTCTTTAATTTAGAAACATTCTTGAATAGAAAACAGCATTTTTCAGAAGACAATAGTTTTGATTCATTAGAAACAGAAAAATAACATTTTCAAGGCTTTTACAAAATCTCTAAATGCATAAAAACAAAAATTTAATTAAAACAAATTCGAAGGCAATATAATCATTGGCAGTCTTCACATACAAACACATTTTATATATACTATTTAATATATATATAATATTGTGTTGTAGTTTCCACCAAACCATTTATCTTTTCACTTCTTTCAGCCAGTAGAGTTAAAGATTGTAAATATTTGGTTAGGTCATATTTAAAACATGGTAGTGACGGGGACTTATTTCTCCATTTGCTAGTGTGAATATGATTTACCCAGGTTCAATAAATTTATGCGCGGCTGGTGGCTACATCGACGCTCACGGGGACCTCGATGAGTGGAAGTATCTCTCGGTAGCTTTTGGTTTTAAAAATAAAGGTTCACGTCAAAAGTTCCAGTTTGGCCGTCTCTTTAAAAGCAACATATAGTTAAATATAAACGTATATTTAAAGGTGTATATGGTTTTAAGTTACAGCAATGATTAAGTTGAACTTCTTAATGGACGCCAAAGGGAGTCTGTCGAAATAAGCTTGGCCTTTTAATTGTAGCTTGGCTGTAATGCTAGATTGTTAGATATTATATATTTTTATTATGCTCAGCAGAATTCAACTGGTCTGGCAAAGCTAGTTGAACACAATAGACAATATGAACTACATAAATGTCTGTATACCTGTTGTATTTTTTTTCTCTCTAGATGTTTATGACCATTTGGACTGCCCATAAATGGCAGCATTTTGCCCTTAAAAGTTGTGACAGTGCAAATAAAAAAAATCCTCTATTGGCCCGTGAATTTGTTGTATTTGTCATTATTATTGTTGATTATTCTTTGCTGCACTGCTTTCTAACACCTTCTGCAAATTCGAGTCTTTTATCTTATTACCATTTTTTTCTGACAAAAGATTTGCTGTTGACCAATGTTGGGTGCAACCCTCAAGTGTAATGCACCATATTAAGACACAAGATGGCAGCAAACAATCGATGTTTCTTTCACACTGTCTCCACGTACAACTAGATGAGAAAATACTGTCTTGAAGGGATGTTTTTTTGGGGTGACTTGTTGTTCTTAACCAAATTAAATTATACAAAGTTTCATTTAATGAAATAATATGTGGGAAACAAACAAAGAAAATATCCAATTTAAATACAAATAATTATTTAACAGTATAATTTCAGACCGCAAGTAAAAACCTGCACCTTCAACATGGCATAAATGTTCGATTGAACAGAATGCTGTGGTTTTCTAGCCAATGTATAGAGCCATGAGCGCGTCTAAACCGCAGTAGATAAACTGGAGGGTTGAGTCAGGAAGGCCATCCGATGTAAAAATCGTCCTAACTAAACATGTGAGTGATTCGCTGTGGCTACTAGTACTCCCTGGAGGGAGGAGACGAAAGTCACAGTTAATAGTGTTGTGAATGTGAATTGCGTGTATTGGTGCCACTCTTTTTCCATGTCTATAAACTGCCCACCAACCACAAAATACAAGTATTGTAAATAATTAATTAAATCTTTTCTTCCCATTTTTAGGCTGTGCGACATTGCTGAAATGTATTTCATGATCAAGGATTTTTTTTTCTTGTAGGTCAGCTTTGCGAATCAGTGATTTCATTTGAGGAGCAACTTTCTGCGGAGCCCCTAAGACGACATGAAAGTAAAAAAAACAACTTTGCGTTCCCTCGCAAAAACTTTGCGTTCCCTCGTAAAGATTTGCATTCCCTCGCAAAGATTTGCGTTATCTGGAAATTTTTGCGAGGGAACGCATTTTTTTAAAATGAGTGCTTATGTACTTACGGGTCATTTTCCGTGTAAAAAAAAGCAACAAAAGGAGCGTTTTCAGCCGTGGGCGAGTTTAATCGAATTGCTTTGAAATTCGCTTGAAATACAAAGACATAAAATCAGATTTGGATGTTAAGCACGGTTTCCAAATAAGCGAAAGACATCTGAAGCGAGTGCTAAACAATAGAGGATCTCTCTTGACCCCAAGGAGCGTTCCGAGTCCTCCTCCATTATTCTTGCCGGCCGTCTCCGATGTACAGTCATCTCTCAAACAGCCGCGCATTAGAAGCTAGGCTAGGCTAGGAAGTATATAACCATGCATTTAAAACAAAATGCGTTCCCTCGCAAAAAACGTTTTGCGAGGGAACACAAACGTGTTTTTTATTTGACTTCCATGTCACTTTAGGGGCTCCGTAACTTTCTAAGAGACCTGAATAAACAAGATCAATATTACAATATAACAAATGAGCAATTAAAAAAATATATATATTTCTTAAATTCACATTGTATATCGCAGCAAACTATTTTGTGAGCAAAGCTAAATTGATTTAAAAAAAAAAAAAAAGATTAACTGACTGTATGTAATTTTGAGAACATTTATTGTGCCGCAGAACACAAAAGTCAAAATCAAACCTCAAGACTGTATTGCAAAAACGAACAAATAACAATACAAATAATACGTATTTCATACTATATTTATATCCTTTTAATTTATTATGTATTGTATTATTGCTTATATTAATAAGTAATAAGCCCACTCATTCTGGCTGTTGTAGGACGTAGCATACAGTAATTCTTTTACGGTTTCTGGTTCAATTTAGTGAGTCGATATTCTCCCCAGAGTCCAAACTTTTATTTATTTGCCTGCTATTTTGCTGTGCAAAGTTGGATGCCCTCCGATTTTACACGGTTCCATCCAGACGTATGTGAAAAGTGAACTCGTATCACCCAAGCACTTACTTAATTGCGGTGTTAAACCACAAGCTAGGTTAGCTTACCAATTAGCATGGCTTGTAGCTTATTTGCCGACATGAAGGCAATGATTACGGTTTTAGGAACGGTCAATATGCTTTTACACACAGATACTTCCTTGCCTCCTCGTTGCTCCTGTTTGGCCACCATTGGAAGCTGGCTGTGTTGTATACTTCTTCTTGGTCCCACAGGCCGCAATGATATTGTTGCACATTGTTATTATTTCACCATGTTGTGTGTGTGTGTGTGTGTGTGTGGGTGTGGGTGTGGGCGTGTGTGTGGGTGTGTGTGTGTGTGTGTGGGTGTGTGTGTTTGTGTGCATGTGCTGCATGACAGAGCAGAGGTATCAAACGCAATGCTTGGGGTCCAAATCTGGCCCGTCACATCCTATTATGTGGCCCACGAAAGCAAATCAAGCATTTCAACTTTCATAATGCTTGCTGAAATCTGTCCCAAAATTTCAAATTGTCATAAGAGGTATTGTGAACATTTTCTTGTCACAGTATTACAGTAACTTCAACAAAGTATTATTCTTGACTTCTGTTTTCAAAACTAGTTATCCATCAATTTGTTTTGTAGTGGATATGTAATAAAATGAGGCGTTGCTTAACATTTACAGTATATGGTTTCAAAGTCATAATGGCCATTCGAGGCAAATTAACTACAATGTGGCCCATGACAAAAATGAGTTTGACACCCCTAGGGTGGCGCTAGTGGTAGTTTGTCAAAGTTGCTAGTCGGCAACGCGAACGGAAGCCCGTTTAAAATGATAGGCGGACCGGCGGAAGGGTACTCCTGTAGGCGTAAGGTGATAAACGGACTGTGAATTTTTAGTAAAATACCCAGCTCTGATGTCATTTCAACATACTAAACGTGAACAACATAATCCACTTTCTGGACAATTTTAGCTTGAACCTCTCTTTGTATGCTATCACCCTTCATTCAAGTGTTCATGCCTGCTCTCAGTTGCTGAAGAATTTATTCCAAATGGGTCAATTGGTGTCACATTTACTGCTAAAGAACACTCACTACGGAGTATACAGAATGTTGCTGGTGAGCTGGTCTGTTCCAAGTCATTTTTCTGTAGCGAGATGGAAATCCCACCTGCCTCTAAGAAATACAGAAATGTTGCACTTCTTTGACTGAGTCTTGGAATGGGGTGATAAGTCAAACGACTGTGGCAGAGTTGGATATTCATTTGATGGTCTGCTTCCCTGACCTCTCCCAGCCAGAGGCATTTCCACTCATTATTAGCAAGTACAGCAACTGAGAGAATGTGCTGCAAGTGGCACCTTGGGTCACTGGAGCATTTTATTAATATTCACTATGCAGTTAATAGCCACCAAATAGTTTAGTTATACAAAGAAATATGAGGGGAAAGAAATGTGACACAGGCAGAGGTATTTTTCAAAATTAGGATACTGTTTGCAATTTGTGCTGCTTGTGTACTGATGAGTTAGTCAGCTGTATTTAGCTATACCTGTCTTGGCCAAGACAATCTCAGTGCTTTCTTCCTGGTCAAATAAGTGTAAAGGATACATTAAATATAGGGTTTTTCCTACGTTCAAAATTACGTGGCGGGCGGCCCCCAGCTAATTTTGTGCAGGCCCCAGTCAGAGCGATTGATATCGCTCAAAACAGCGTGAAGCTACAGTTGTTTTGATTACAAGATTGCTGTGCCTCTGTGTCAACTACTTAGTTCAACTGCAGTTGCAGCGTTGCGCCACTAAGGAGACGCTATCCCAATGCACCGTAAAGAGCTGAAGCAACTACTGAAGAGGAAGATCGAAAACTTCCAGTTTTCAAGGGTAATTCCAAAGACGACCGTAGGTTTTGGGGAGCTATTGAGCCATGCGCTTTATGCCTTAACTGGTTAATGTATAAATTCTAACACTTTAATGAATAAAATCCCAAAAAGGAACATTGATTAATGTCAGCACAGTGTAAGATCATCTTGAAACTTGAAGTGAAAAGGCATTTTCTGTCATTTGAGACATCATGCCACATAAATGACCAAACCTTGCAAGGCTTTGACAGTTAAGAAATGAGGACATCCAGAAGAATTAATTTCATCAAACATAAATTAACTATCCTCAGAAATAAATAGCACCATAGAGCCACTGAGGAGCTCTTTAGCTATTTGCTGAAAGCTGGTAATTCTTTGTCTTATTCTAGCTCAGCAGCATAAAAATGCAGTTGCAGTTTATATGCGCGAGTGTCCTACTTATCACTGTCGCACTGATGATGTTTGCCTTTGTTCAGTTGGCTGCAAACGCCTGTCATAAGAGACCAAGTTGAGTCAGATGACTCATACCACAGTCAGCAGTGGCAGTTAAGTGTAGAAACATGGATGCAATGCTATCGCTATTAGGTGCGTTGGGCACGCGTGTTAATGTGGTGAAACGAGCTTACGGTCACCTATGTGTGGGAAGAGCAAGGTGGAAGCAAATGGTCAGTACGGCGCATTGGACCACCAGGACATTGCAGATGCTGGCTCAACTGGGGCAGTAAGATTTTAATGAAAAAATACGATGAAATTAACACTACTTTATTTTTTAAAAAAACAACAACGATGGTGCGTCCACGATGAATAGTAAACCCATCTTCGCTGCTTTCTGAACAGTTTGTTGCTCCTCAAATTAAGTCACTGATTAGCAAAGCTGCTCCGCAAAGAAAAAATTTCAAGCCTTGAGTAGCTATTTGAAACACTTTAGTTCAATCAGACAATTCAAATGAATGCTGAATGGGAAGCCATAAAACTAAAGCATAAAGTAAATAGGAGGGCATGAATTTGGTCTGGGACTACAATTAACTCAAGATGTAAACCCATCCATCCATCCATCCATTATCTATACTGCTCATCCTCACAAGGGTCGTGGGCGTGCTGGAGCCTATCCTAGCTGTCTTTGGGCAGTAGGCGGGGGATACCCTGAATTGGTAGCCAGCCAATCGCAGGGCACACAGAGACAAACAAACATCCACACTCACAATCACACCTAGGGGCAATTTAGAGTGTCCAATCAACTTATCATGCATGTTTTTGGAATGTGGGAGGAAACCGGAGTACCCGGAGAAAACCCACGCAGGCACGGGGAGAACATGCAAACTCCACACAGGTAGGCCAGAGCCGGGATCGAACCCACAACCTCTGAACTGTGAGGCGGACGTACCAGTCGACCACCGTGCCCAAGATGTAAACCAAATCTTGCAATACTGCATGTAAGTAATTACAACAATAGCTGGGTTTCCATTATCCATAGAAAAGCGTAAAATACAAATTGCGCAATAGCAGGTGATGGCAACAAGGAAATTCTGAAAAACCTCAAAAAGTCTTTACGCTGTCATGAGGTGGTTTTTGAGACGTGTCAATATAGAAGTATATCGCATAAGCGTTATGGATACACATTTTTCACATTTCCACTAGTCATTTGACAACGCCTCCATGCAACCACAGTGACAAGCGCTGATTTAACAGAGGACCACCGGGGGAAAGCATTCTGCGCCGGTGGACCGCCGCGCTGGGAGTCGGGGGCCCCGTCCAAGTGGAGGACGCAGCGAGCACTGTCCTGTGGCCTCGGGGGAAGCGATCCGGGCAAGGGAGCACTGTAGAGCGCGGAGATGCGGTGAAGACCGAAGCCCCCGGGCCTCCCCACGCCACCGTCGTCCCATGCCAAAACCTATAATAGAAACCCAGCTAATGACGCCAACTTTGGTACCTTGGGTGTGTGAGTTTTCAGACGCTGGACTGCAAGTCGCTAGTGCCGTGTCCACGCAGTTTAACAAACAGACAAGAAGTCTGTCAACCTAGATTTAGCCAGTAGAAGTAATGATTCAAGGATCTCATCGATTTCACCCACACAACTTTCAGAGAGGAATCAGAGTTTAAGGGCACCGATTTTTAACTGTTCTTCTCTGAGGATGACAAAAAAAAAAAAAATATATATATATATATATATATATATATATATATATATATATTAGGGATGGGACGAGACAAAAATCCCACGAGACGAGGTGTCTCACGAGATTGAGCCCGCGAGAACGAGATGAGACGAGATTTTTGCTAAATTTTGAATATAAAAAAATCCATCCATCCATCCATTATCGATACCGCTTATCCTCACAAGGGTCGCGGGGTGTGCTGGAGCCTATCCCAGCTGTCTTCGTGCAGTAGGCAGAGGACACACTGAATTGGTTGCCAGCCAATCGCAGGGCACACAGAGACAAACATCCGCACCCACAATCACACCTAGGGGCAATTTAGAGAGTCCAATCAACTTACCATGCATGTTTTTGGAATGTGGGAGGAAACCGGAGTACCCAGAGAAAATCCACGCAGGCACGGGGAGAACATGCAAACTCTGCACAGGGAGGCCGGGGCCGGGATCGAACCCTCGACCTCTGAACTGTGAGGCGGACGTGCTAACTAATCGACCACCGTGCTGCAATATAAAAGAATTCATTCACTCATTCATTCATTATCCATACCGCTTATCCTCACAAGGGTCGCGGGCGTGCTGGAGCCTATCCCAGCTGTCTTTGAACAGTAGGCGGGGGACACCCTGAATTGGTTGCCAGCCAATCGCAGGGCACACAAAGACTAACATCCGCACTCACAATCACACCTAGGGGCAATTTAGACAGTCCAATCAACTTACCATGCATGTTTTTGGAATGTGGGAGGAAACCGGAGTGCCCGGAGGAAACCCACGCAGGCACGGGGAGAACATGCAAACTCCACACAGGGAGGCCGGAGCCGGGATCGAACCCACGACCTCTGAACTGTGAGGCGGACGTGCTAACCAGCCGCCATATAAAAGAATACCTAATGTAATTTTTTCAGTTTTCAAAATGTTTTTTATCGAACAGACTGCAAGAAAATTAATCATCTAGCTCTAAAGTGCAAATTCAAACAGGAGTCACTTTGGTTACATGCTCTCAAATATTGCTGCAATAAGGGCTAAAGATGAGATCTTTCCACTTCCTGAATACTTTGACAAAATCCAACTGTGCTCGTGGGGCAGTAACACAATTGTATATCGTGTTTTATATTAATTCCATCCATCCATTATCTGTACCGCTTCTCCTCACAAGGGTCGCGGAGCGTGCTGGAGCCTATCCCAGCTGTCTTTGGGCAGTAGGCGGGGGACACCCTGAATTGGTTGCCAGCCAATCGCAGGGCACACAGAGACAAACATCCGTTTTATATTAATTTATTGGCTTTATTTATTTATATTTATATTTTATATATTTGTTAATATTTATTGATATATTTATTAATAGATGTATCGCTGCCTCTTATTGTTTTTTCTTGTTTATTGTATTGTTTTTAAAGTGCTTTGTTACAGCTCTAGCTGTTATGAAATGCGCTATATAAATAAAATTGGTTGTATTGTAGAGCTCAACTTCTTTCTCAGTCAATCTTCAACAAGAGGAATGTCACTGCGTCTGTGTCAAGATTTTTGCAACTCGTTGTAGTTCTGGGCTTCTCAGAGCTGCAAATACGGCACCCCGCTGCTCTAGATCGCGAGCCATCATGTCCAAGAGTTGTTCTAGCGCGTGATTACGTCCATAATTAGTTTGTGCGCGGGCAGCTCGAGCTGTCTTTATTTAGACGTCAAAAGTGCTGCTGGTGTTGAGCATCGGTGAAAAAAAGAAACTATACGCTTGACACGTCCAAACAAACATGATACGCGGCCAACTTTGGACCAGCTGCACTAGCGTTGCGTTCATTGCCTGCACAATAAGCACTTCTCGCCACATCGATGTTGCGAGCGGTGTCGGTCACAACAGCGACGTTCGATCCCGGCTCCGGCCTCCCTGTGTGGAGTTTGCATGTTCTCCCCGTGCCTGCGTGGGTTTCCTCCGGGTACTCCGGTTTCCTCCCACATTCCAAAAACATGCATGGTAAGTTGATTGGACTGTCTCAATTGCCCCTAGGTGTGATTGTGAGTGCGGATGTTTGTCTCTGTGTGCCCTGCGATTGGCTGGCAACCAATTCAGGGTGTCCCCCGCCTACTGCCCAAAGACAGCTGGGTTAGGCTCCAGCACGCCCGCGACCCTTGTGCGGATAAGCGGTATGGATAATGAATGAATGAATGAATTTTCAAGCAGCCAATAACTCTATTTTCGCGTTGTGCTGTTGTATAAACAGACTGTATGAACACATTAATCCTACACAGTGACATTGGATGGAAATATGATGTTGTACCAATGCCAATTATTTCATGTAATATCCACACTTCAAAAATTTTTTAAATGCTAAATACGATGGACAAAATAAAACTCTTCTTAAAAGGGGTCAGCACCTGAGCAGTGATAAAACTACTCCTCATAGAATACAATCATGACTAACCATTTACCTAATTAATCTGAATCAACTCAACCTTTTTCCATCTTTTCATTAGAACTTAAATGCCAGCAAAATTTGAAATGCAATCTCATGTTTACAACAAGCAATATACAAGGGCTGATACAATAAAATATGGATGATGGGCTGATAAATGAAACATATTTTAACAGTATATTTTTCACACTATTGACTGCATGGCTCTTGCTAAGAGGGTTTGAGCTTTTACTGTTCCCAAACCATTTCAATATTTTGTCCCATTTTGTCTTAGCTATTTAAAAGCTGCCACATTGCTTCTAATTGTTGCATGCTGTCACACAACACTCCAGTGTTCCTCGGGGGGAGTCATGTCTTCATAGTTCAGCAGGAGAATTGTTTAAGTGCTAAATGGTTTGTGGTTAAGTGCTGTGGCAGTGCTCCCTTTAAACTCAAGTCTTTTCACTGAAGACAGACTATATAAGGGATATTTTAAGTCGTTCTACCAAGACAATTGCAATAAAATGTTACTTCCATCATCACTCTTTGGAATAATAATTACAAATTTAGAATCCTCTTCCAATCACAGGATGCTGCTTTAATTCAAATAATTTACCGTCTTGCCCTTACTGTAGATAGCTGATAAATACAAACCCAACAATGCTTTTTGCTTTTCATTAGCACATTATTACTTTAACATTAATTAGTTATGTTTACATGACAACAATTATTCCTAGCACAACACACGAGCAACAAAGATATAAACTGTAACAAAAATCACCAATGTTTCCGCATATTAGGTAGAAATGGACTGATTATCTGAAGTTATAAACACGGTTATATTTGCATAATTTGTATCAAAGCAAGATGACAGTGTGGCATGCTCATGCTCAAAATTGAATGAATGAAACGAACATAAATGGGTTTGTCCCTGCAAATGGCTGTTTTTTTTAAATTTTATTTTATTTTCTGTCTGTCACCTTTGCTATTTATCTAACTTAAATGAAATCAGAGGATTAGGGTGTTTACAAGTACATTAGTTAATGTTGATATTTATTATGCCAGTCAAGATGTGAGGGCACAGATCAAATTCTGGAGAGTTAAACACTTGGTCAGCTTTTCCCAAGCTAAATAGGATGTGCATACGGTAAATGAGAGCATTAAGAGTTGTGGGAGATGTTAAAAATGAGTGCTTTTCACCATTCTCTCAAGGCTCAGGCCATGTTTCTGCTGACATAGTGAAATATTTATGCGGAATAAATTCTCATCTAATTACAGTGGCTGAATTAATTGGGAAGCATTTAATTAGCTGAGTTTTTCTTTCCAGTTGAGGAGAGGTTTTGATCTAAGCCATATGGCATCTCCCTTCAACACAGCAGTTCACAGGCTGTTAAATATGAACTACTTTGTCTGCTGCCTCAAAGAAAATGAGCTTTATGGTGACGGCGAGTGTAATAGCCTCAGGTAGAATGGGCTGTTGAAAATACTATTATATTTGAGATGCAGACTAACGATATATTTATTGACAATAGAAATATGACACATTTAGTGATAGGACTTGACTAACCCATTTTTTGTGTGGTTCTTAATTTAAATGTGACTTTGCACCTGAGGACTTAGGTGACTTAATAAAATGTCTATGCAAAAGCTGAAGCTTATAGCACACTTGGAACACTCCGGTTGAATTGACACATTTTTGTTTTTGGTGGTGGGGGTGGAGGGAGGATCCTGTCACTTAAATTAGTGCTCCCTCCTCCCCCATTATAGACATACGGTTACTAATTTAGCTAGCCAGAGCTGGGCACTTGACCCTTTTTTGCAGGTCCGTCCTCCGTCCGCGACTTGGGTACCCTACCGGCCTTGTCCCATGTCACACGCATGAGGGTCAATTAGTGGGCCGGACTAAAATCCACCTACGCCCTTGCTTAGTCCACCCCCTTTTCTTCAAACGTGTCACGCCCCCGTCCTCCGCCCCCAAAATGGGCATTTATCCTGGACGGAGGGACGGACCGTTCCGCCCCCGGGACGGACTGCCCAGCTCTGCTAGTAGCAGATGACTTTGAAATGAGAACAACAAGACATGATGCACAACTGATTTGATTTATTTCAAAGAAAATAAAAAGTATGCCATGTATGACCTTCTGAATTGTATGCGTCACAGTCCTATTTTGGCAACGAATAGATTGATATGCTGATCTTGTTTAAATGACAAACTAACAGATTTATTATCATGGTTGCCCAGCTTGCAGGACTAACAGTGTTTGTTTGCCAGAGGGCTTTGTCTATTTGCTGAATTAAGGTCATTACTCTAACAATGAGAAAATGTACTTGCATGAACCTCCAGAGCTAATGGTTGCATGTATCTATGTGCACAAGAGGTGGGTAGTAAAGATGTCCATTTATTCAAGAGTCTTTTTGTTAAGAAGAAACACTACATTTACAGTTTTACTCCACTACATCGTGCTACATCCCGCTCACTACACGTTTTACAAGAAGTCTTGAGAAACATTCAAGAGGCTGTCTCGGTCTGCATTTGCAAAATGTAATGCTCTGTGAATAAAACCAGGAGGTCAACCACAGCAGTAGCACATGAAAATGTAAATTGTATGTACATACTGTATGTATGTACATACACATGTAAATTGCAGTTTGTCCGACCTACTCAGACCTGTTTGCAATCTGCAACGTATGTATAGGACTGAAGATAAAGAGTGTAAGTTGGTATAACTTAAGCTTTTAAGTAAATTGAAACAGATATCAGCATTGCTAATACATGTAGGTGAATCCACCTGGTAAAGCTCAATATCAAATAAAAATAATTACAGTATATATGAGTAAATTGAAACAGATATCAGCATTGCTAAGAAATGTAGGTGAATCCACCTGGTAAAGTTCAATATCAAATAAAAATAATTCAGTATATATGTAACATGTTGAGCCTATTGTGCAGTTTTGTGTAAAAAATATAATTTTCCATATTCATATTTTATATTCAGGGTTGTAAGTGTTGGGACTGGTTGTTCTTAGATGTATCTTGTTGTGGTCCTTTATTGTGTCACCTTTTTTCATATAGGCCTGATGTGTTTAGGATTGGGTTATCCAGTGACACGTTAGTACCTCAAGCTTTCATCCGGTAAAACTGTCAGCGGTCTTCCGTGTGTTCTGCATCGGGCCCTGCTCTCTGTAGTTATTTTGTATTTTCATAGATAAAGATTTTCACTTTAAAACTTCCACGTCATGTCAGCTTCTGGGTCCAATTTCCACTGCTCGCGTGACAGTCAGGGTTATTTTAAAATTTAATTTCCATGAAATTACTTTTTTCCTATTAAAAAATGTAGTTTGTAACAAAATCCAAGTACTATGATATTAAAGAAATGTAGTTATATTACTTTTGGATTACGGCAGTCATTTGCCTGAATGGCCAACAAAGATCAACATTCCCGGGGACGAGCTATGGGTGTCCTTTGAGCTACATTGTGACCATTTATCCACTTAACTTCGGAAAATGTTGTTCGGGCAAGGACTCAAATCAACTCCCGTCTCTCACTTTTTTTTTTTGTATCCTGAATACATAACGCCGGTACATCCATTCCGTTACTCCTGAAGTCTGTTTGTAGTTGTATCTGTTTGACATTCATTTGGCATGCGCTATTTAACAGAGCTGAGCAATTTACTAAAATTTCCCCGTCCGTTTATTGCCTTCCATCTACAGCGGGGGTACCCCACTGCTGCCCGTGTATCCACCTTTTCGTCTGGCTGAAACAAATAGTAATCGCCTATAGGCCGGTCCGCCTCTCATTTTAAATGAGCTTCCTATTTTTTTAAGGTTCCCGTCTTCCGTTTATCGCCTACGAAATGGGCATCTGCAAATCAGAGTAAAATATGGCTTGGGCCCAATACTAATTAATGTTCCTGGAGAAATTCCAGAATGTCAAAACTATTTTCCAGTCCCAATTGATCTGTGGCACAAATCAGGGGGAATGTTTTGTGAAGTGGAACAAATACAGTTATGTAACTTTGACGCATGACACAATGGGATATAAAAGAGCCTACATTTCCAAAGCAGGTGAATTAATTTATGCTTGTATCTTGCAAACAATTATCACCCTCAAGCGGCGTTCATCCTGCAATATGTTTACTTCTATAAATTAGGTTACAGTAGGGGTGAGAAATAATACATAAAATGGATTTGCTTCTTTTATTTTTAAAAGACAGTAAAAACACCTCGGAGGTGCAGCTAAGGAAACCAGGTCACACAATGTTCTGGCCACTGGAGCTCTAAATTAAAGCGCGTGGTGGAACACTGGGGGGGGGGGGGGGCATCTTATTTCATGGGCTGGAAGCACACAGTTGCAGGACTTCCAGCAGACTGGGAATCCCAGTGTGTGTTTGTGTGTATGTATGCATATGCTTTTGTATCTGCAGTCAGCCCAATCAATTTAGCAGAGCTGGGCATTCCAACTATCTGACGGTACGGTCCGTCTATCCACCTACGATCAACGCCCATTTTGTAGGCGATAAACGAAAGACTGGAAACTTAAAAAAAGTAACGGACTAAGCATAGGTGGAAGCACATTTTTTTCGTCTGTGTAATCGCCCATCGTCTATTTCCGCGATGAGGCTTCCATGGCCGTATAGTTGGAAAGCCTGTTTAAAATGATGACCGGCCTATAGGCGATTACTATTTGGTCAGGCCTGAAAAAAGGCGCCTAGGCGGTTGGCAGAAGGGTACCCGGACCGTGAAATTTTGGTAAAATGCCCAGCTCTGTAATTTAGGACATTCTTTTAGAGTTTATTTCCAATAGCGATGTGTGTGTCACAGGCATTGTGGATGTACAGTTTCGTAAATTTTCATGAGTACGGCAGTGAACCCAATGTACTTAAGACTGAGTTTGAGTATCTTAAAAATGATATAGGGGTTGGGAATTTGTTTGTCATTTGCATAATTGTCTATGATCGATGCAGATAAAGTCTGTGTTTCTAAACAGTTGCTACATTGATCTTGTTTCATGTATTTTTTTTCCCTAATCTATTAATGCCATATAGGCTCCACCACAGGCATGCAGGTAAGGGACAGATTATCTTAATTTTCTATTGACCTGAACTTGAATTAATATCCTGAAATGATCCTACAATATTTAAATTCAAAGTTGTACAGATTGTACATTTTAAACATAACAAACAATGCATGTGTGTATCTTATATCTTAGAGCTACACTAGTTTCAATAGTGTTTTTCAGAACCGTTGCCTATGAAGATGATAGAGGCTATATTCCTTCTGAAAAGGCACAGATTTTTGTCTCTCATCACTCCTTCCCTCAAGCATTTTCCTTGTTTGCGGCAGACAGAAAGAGTTTAAAAAAAAAAAAAAACTGCACAGATGCTGCTGGGCATTCCGCATTGACACTTATATCTTTGAATGAATTAAACCTATGATGAACCGTTCAATACAGTTAATGTCTTTGAGCGACTAAACTTTTCAAGGCCAAAATATTAGGTTCATGAGTGTGGTTAATACACTGAAAAACAGAGATGGGCATTCCGTCCCAGTGAGGGACAGCCATTTTATGAACCGAGGATGAGAAGTTTTTTTTAAAAAGAACGGACTAAGCAAGGACAGAAGTGGGTTTTCGTCCGTCCCTGGACTCGTCCCCTAACCGGGTCAAGTACCGACTGACGTGTTGTATTGGGTTCTTTTAAAAAGAAAGACCACTGACAAATTTAAAAAAATGTCTGAACTAAGCATGGCCGGAAGTGGATTTTAGTCCAGCCCACTAATCGGCCCTCATGCGTTTGACGTGGTCGCGGGGCAGCCAAATTTCATCTCATCTACTCAGTGAAAGGCTTCTTTTTACTCCCGCGTCGGCGCGAGCGACAACTTCCGCATTGATTCACGTGACCGACGCATTGTGCTGTTGGCGACAGGTCTGTAACACATGCCACGCACCCATCAGGAATTGTTTCCGCTCTGATCCGTCCATTATGTCACATGTTGCGATGACATACAGTATCCCACACGGAGAGGAGGAGAGAGAGGATGCAGCACGCAGCTCGTTGCTGCTGCAAACGCAAACTAGTTTGGCAATAAAATTAAATGCATAGTCTAGTCATCTCGGTCCCTTTATGGTTGTAGCAGGTACGATATCCTTTGTTGTCGCTGTCTTTTTGAAGCGACGCCCCCCGACTTGGAACAGTTTTCTGTTGCTTTGCGGTGTCTATTGTATAGAATATTTTGTGTGTAATTTATTGCTATCACTTGTTATATTATTTCTATTTTATTATTATTGTGCTGTATAAATAAAGTTGTATTGTATTGTATTGTACTCTGCGCTTCTAAATGGGCTATCCATTTTCAGTGGGAGACAGCTCTGGACTCCAGTCAGTCTAGTCTAGTACTCACTTTTTTACAAGCAGCCACGCTGTTGTAACACGTGCAGAATATAGCTTATCATTGTCTTGCTGAAATAAACAAGGACATCCCTGAAAAAGTAATTGCTTTGATGGCAGAATATGTTGCTCCAAAACCTGCATACACCTTTCAGAATGAATGGTGCCTTCACAGATGTGCAAGTTAAATTTTCATTGGGTCATAAAGTGGACAACAGACTTGGACATACTAAGAATTTTGTACATAAAGTGCGAATCCGCTCTGAGGTGAAGCCAGTACAACAAAAGCTTCGCCGTCTGCCTCTTTCAGTACATGAGGCTGACACCAAAGAACTGAACGAACTGGAGGAGCAAGGGGTCATTGAGAAAATTGACTCATCTGAGTGGGTGTCCCCCATTGCTGTTACTAGTAGGAGAAATGGGAGAATCTGTATGCGTGTGGACATGAGGGAACCTAACAAGGCGGTGTGCCTGATGTGTGTGCAAGGTGTGCAACCCCTTACCATTGATTGAAGACCTGCTGTCAGAGCTGCGTGCTTCTAAGATGTATTCCAGCCCGGATTTGAAAAGTGCCTACCATCGGCTTGAACTGCACAAGGACAGCAGAGGCCTGAGTGCTTTCATCACATACAAGGGCTTATAATAGTACCGTACAGTGCCATATGGGCTGAGTTCCGCTCCTTCTACATTTCAGAAAATGCTGAAAGAAATTCTTTGTGGCCTACAAGGCATGCAATGCTACTTGGATGATGTCACTGTCTATGGATCGTCACAGGCCGCCCATGACGCCAACCTGCAAGTCGCAGGTTTGAAACTCAATAAGGAAAAATGCCTGTTCCGGCAGAGCACGCTGGACTTGCTGAGGTTCAGACTGTCGCCTGATGGCTTGGAGCCTAATGACTCCCATGTCACAGCAATACTGAATGCCCCCGCACCTACCAATACTGCTTCTTTGCGTTCATTCCTGGGCCTGAGTGCATGGTATAGCAAGTTTATGCCTAACTCTGCTATTGTGGTTAAGCCCATGGGGGCCTTTCTGGGTAAAAACACGTAATTTAACTGGACTGCTGCAGCTCAACAGAGTTTTGAGCAAGGAAAAAGCCTGATTGCTAACGGACCAGCGCTGACACTGTTCGACTAACAAACGCAGTTGTCTCAACCGATGCTTCCGACTATGGCCTTGGAGCGGTCCTGGCGAAATAAATGATGCTGATGAGGAAGAAACTGTTGCTTTTTCCTCTCGCAGCCTGAATGATGCTGAAAAGAAAAACTCTATTGTGGAAAAGGAGGACAACATGTGTGTGGGCTGCTGAAAAGTGGAGAGTGGGGCTCTGGGGGAGGAGGTTCCTGCTGTACACCGATCATCAAGCAGACTATGCTCTTGACGACAAAAGGGAACAACCGAGCTGGCCTTCGCATAGCTAGGTGGTATGCTCGTAGGTTTGCCAACCGTCCATTGAAAAACGGAATTGTCCCGTATTTAGAAATATAAGTATGCGTCCCGTATTGAGTTGTAAAGGGACTCACTTTGACCCGTAATATTGTGAGAGTCAAAAATACTTAATAATTAATTAACAACAGTTGTCTTTATATGACAACTTACAGTAATGGTCCTAGGACCTCTCTGCTCTATAACCAATGAGCTGACAGCATATTTTTACACGAGTATGATGATACAGAATCCGCTTATCTTATTGGTCAAGGTAATGCCTGCCGATGAGGTGTCCCCTATTTATTTTTCCGGGTGTTGGCTTGTCTAATGGAATTTGGTTATGATGCCCAGTCCCTGCCGATGAGGTGTCCCTTATTTATTTTTCCGGGTGTTGGCTTGTCTTATGGAATTTGGTTATGATGCCCAGTATAGGCCTGGCTCACAGAATGATGCTTCTGATTGCTTATCTAGGCCGCCACTCCCTGGAACTGGCGTGGACCACACGGAGAAAGTAGGGACAGCGGCAGTTATAATGGCGGGCGCTGAGGCAATCGCTATGGAGGACTTCAAAAGAGCATTCCGCTGTTGCCCTGTACTTGCCAAGCTAGGGGCGCAACTCCATAGGCCATGGCCAATACGAATGAGTGCTGTCCACCCCGATTTGTGTCCGTATTACTTGCGCAATGAACTGTCAGTACGCAATGAACTGTCAGTAGTGAATGGCTGTGTCTTCAGGGCTTCTTATCGCCAGAGGCTCTGCAGAAGCAACTATATGTCATAGGTCACGAGACTCACCAGGGCATTTTCCTCACGAAACAACGGTTGAGGGAGCTGTACTAGTGGCCTAAAATGGATGGATAGGTGGAAGCTTTCTTCAAGGAGTGTGTCACATGTTGTCAGAACGATAAATATGCTGTGACCCGCGATGCCCCCCTGAGCCCTGTTCAGTTGCCTTCGGCTGCCTGGGAAAAGGTTGCCATTGGCATTGTTGGCCCCTTTGAAAAGGTGCCAAGAGACTGCAGGCAATTACACTGGTAGATTACTACAGTAAATGGCCAGAAGTCGCTTTTGCCACATGCATTGATGCTGCAGCGATTATGCAGTTTCTGACTGCCCTTTTTTTGTCACGAGAGGGGAATGAGAGAGAGATTGTGAGCGACAACGGCCCACAATTAACCTCTGCTGAGTTCAAGGACTTCCTCAAACAGAGCGAAATTGTTCACCTAAGAACATCAGTCTACTATCCCCGTGCTAATGGGGAAGTTGAACGGTTCAACAGTGTGCTAAATGACTATCTGCGAGACCGCTTCAATACAAGGTATGCTTTGGAAATCATTTTTACAATCCTTTCTCATGGACTACAGAGCGACCCCTCATGGAACTACTGGCGTCAATCCATCATATCTACTTCATGGAAGACATATGAGAATGAAACTTCAGATCTTGGATGGCATTCCTGTCACAGAGGATGATGGTGTTGTGGGAGAAAGGGTGGAACACAAACAGGAGAAGGTAAAGCAGTACACAGATGTGAAGGGAGGTGCAAAACACCAGCACTCCCACTAGAGTCAGGAAATTGTGGAAAGTAAGGAAAGGGGAACAAAGTTCACTGAACCACAGATGGCGGTGAGGCAAGAAGGTCCCCACACATATCTGCTGGATGATGGTAGGACCTGGAATGCATCACAACTGTCTGCATCGCCGACGTGGGATACAGAATTGGGCATGGACAGGGAGGTGCGGAATTCTCATCCTGAGAGCCATGCTCATACGGAGAATGATGAACAATGCGAGCCTTCCTCACAAACACACATGGTACACCTGCAGCACAAACGCGGAAGTAGGAATTGTATTGGAACAGAATAGCTACCTGTGAAGTTTTCAATGTTTTTAAAGGCAAATAAATTGCTGGGGGTGCTGAACGAAGGCTAGATAGATTTCTGACAGGACTACAACACCCCCTGGCCTCACTGTAGCTATGTGCATGAGAGTCTACATGTGTACACATAAAATGCGCAACTCTTGGATGTAGCCCCCGGACTGTACTCTGGCATAGAGAGACACAAAATCACGTATCAGGTAGAGACTGAAATCTTATTACCTAATACAGGGAGTCCTCATTTTCCGAGTTCCGTTCCTACACTGGCGATGTAACACGAATTTCCGCGCATGTCGGATTTCACCATTAAAGTCGAAATTTATGTCAAAATACATTGTATGAGAAAAAACGAAAATACATTAAAATAAAAAGCATACAATGCTGTACTTAGCATTACTGCTGAGAAAGTGGATGGAGAAGGACGAGAGGCGAAAAAGGCAAAGATACGGCCGGCGCACAGACACGATGGAGACACTGCGCATGCTCATTGCTCACCCGCGTGTTTTTAGTACAGGAAGTGCTTGTATGCGGAAGTGCGTTGTTTGGCGCAAAACCCAACGCAACTGCATAAGCAGAGGTAAACAAGCTCAAAGACACAGCATAAGAACACACTTTTGGAGCGAAGAGGAAACCGGCTGCTTCATTCATGTGGTCAGTGACATGAATATTGTGTTTTATTGACAGTTGAAAGTAATAAGCGGAAATGATGTCCATTTCAGTCATGACGCCGTGTGTCGCCGTACACAGTGGGTTATTCAAATGTTGGAGCAACTCTGTCCGCTCAATCATGTAAACGGGATATTCAGAATGTTTCAGAAATCAGAATTTTGACTTTAACCCAAATACTGACTGCATGTAAACGTAGTCACTATGGTGCTGGGGACAAAATGGTGGAGGAGGCACGGGCGTCATAAGGTCGAAACGCCGTAGGTCGTGTTCGTCGTAATACGAGGACTGCCTGTACAAAAGAAACCTAGCTCTCACTTAATATTATTTCAGTGTGTATCTGTTACAAAAACCCCTAAATAAAACATGAACATAGTTCTTCATGTTTGAAAATCAGGAGGCTTGAACATCAGATGTCTTCAGCACTCCCTTGATATCAGTACGTTACACATCTTTTAATTTCGTAATAACAATTACGGGAAGTTTGTTTTGAAAAATAAATACACCTGAGTAAACATGAAACAAATTTAGATTTGCATGACTGTTTATTCAAATGTAGTAGTAATACATTATGCATGAATGTGTGTAAACAATAACCATCACTCGAAAATGGGCTGTACTAAATAAGCTTCCCTTTGATCATTCTATGAAGAAAGAAGAAGTTTATAAGAAAATCAAGAAATAATGTAACCAAAGCTGTATTTTTAAAAACAACAGCTCCCTGATGGTTTTCAAAATGAATTCATTATTGTAAACAAGCAATTAACAGTGTAAGGACTTAAGGTGTATGGGACACGATTTTTACTAATTTTAATATGTTGTATTAAATAATAAAATATCCATCTCACAATGAATGGTTTTTCGAATTGATAAACATTAACCGAGTATTTAATGAATTTAATGTTACCCTTTGAAACACTTTGGGGTTCCGGCGTCTTCGCGGCGAAATCTTAGGGCGGTGCTTATGACGTGTCCAAGCCACTTGTCTGAATTGCTGGCTGACGGCTAAGATGTGTGCTCGTCATGTTTTCTGTTCTGATTCGTTTCGTTTTTTGGTTCGCTTGGCTTATGGCGCCACATGGCTTTTATTTGAACCAACGGGAGGATGGCGTGAGCCTGTTTCGGTTCCCCAAAGATGGAAAAAGAGGGAGACGTCTTTGCACCTGCTGGGCAGAAGCATCGCAACTCAACTCAACTCAACTCAACTCAGCTGTATTTATAAAGTACTTTAAGACACCCATTGATTAAAAGACATTCAGAAAAGAGGTAACAACTAAAATCTAGAAACACACACACCACTCAGATCCAAGATAGAGCGCATACGGTGCATGTAGCAAATAACTGCTGATGCTAAATCAATAAAAAGTTATCATTTAGTTATTTTAATTATTTAATTATTGTGCCATTATCTCATACTTATCATGGTAAATGTTTTTTTTCCAAGTAATTGTATTTTCAGGAGTGGCCACAGTGTCGGAGATGCTGATGAACATGCAGTGGTGATACAGGCATGGATGAGACTTGACAATGAGTACATGCCCTCAGCTAGACTGTCTGACTCGGGAGACTCTGTGAATGCCGAGATGCCACCACCAGTACAGAGCTGCGAGAAATGTCTAATCACAACATACAAATGAAAGTACTTGACAAAATCATGAGTAGTACATTGCACAGTGTATAACACATTATTATTTGTAGTAGTATTTGTGATAAAAAAAAATTGCAAGAGTGGGAATTAGTATGTGATTCCATTTGTGCCAAAAATATGTTATGTGTCGATGATACGTGTCTGTTATATGTTATGTGTCGATGATACGTGTCTATGTTATACGTCCATGATACGTGTCTATGTTATGTGTCGATGAATGTGTATATGTTAGACGTCTATGATACGTGTCTGTTATGTCGATGATACGTATCTATGTTATGTGTCGATGTATGTGTCTGTTAGACGTCTGTGATACGTGTCTATGTGTTGTTAGACGTCCATGTTAAGTGTTTGTTAGACGATCATGTTAAGTGTTTGTTAAACGTCCATGTTGATTGTTAGACGTCCATGTTAAGTGTTTGCTAAACGTCCATGTTAATTGTTTGTTAGACATCCATGATACGCGTCTATGTAATGTGTCGATGATAAGTGTATGTTAGACGTCAATGAGAATTTTTTTTTAATTTCGCGGTAGACAGCGCAATCTGACTGCTCCCTCGCTGCACAATAACAATTAACCTACATTTTTTCTAAATGTGCAATATTTGATGTCATGAATCTTGTCTTTTTCATGAATGTAAACAGTACTTAAGTTTAGCAAACCTCATACTTTAGGCTATTGTTTGGCTCATTTTATTCTTTTTTTTAACAAACACTGAACATGGGTGTCTAACAAACAATTAACATGGACGTTTAACAAACACTTAACATGGACGTCTAACAACACATAGACACATATCATCGACATAACATAGACACGTATCATGGACATCTAACATAGACACGTATCATCGACACATAACATATTTTTGGCACAAATGGAAGCTCATAAATTAGAGCTAGTCTAGGACTAAATTGAAGTTTCTATTAATCCATCAAAGAGGCAGGTTTAACTTCATTTTAGTACTGTTTGTAAAAGCGAGTACAGATGGTTTGGAAGCATGGAGTATTTGGAATATCTAAATCAACAACAACATTCACTACAGAGTCCAGACAGGCAAATACTTGTGGATAGGAGTAATCCTTTGAATCAATTTCACGAAATTACTTTCAGAGATCGCTTTCGTTTGTACAAAGATGTACTGGACATAATTGCACTGCTTGAGCCCAGACTTTCCTCCATGTCACAAAGAGGAAGGCCTGTCCCCACTTCTCTCCAAGTTCTGATCACTTTGGGATTCTTGGCATCTGGAACCTTTCTTTGTGAAACTGGTGATTTGTGTGGTGTCAGTGAAGCAACAGTGTGTAGAATAGCTCACATTGTTTGCAGCGCAATCTGTGAACTGAGAACTCGATACATCAAGTTCCCTGGTGCTGTTGAGCAAGCCAACTATAAAGCATGATTCTACAGATTTAGTGATTGGTTTTTGGATGTCATATTCAGACCAAGTGTCCATCACCTCCTGATGCTGAGGAGTACAGGAACCATAAGAACTGTGGACTTCTATTAATGTTCAGGCTGTATGTAGCCCCAAATTAGAGTTCTCAAACATTGTTGCCCATTGGAAAGGAGCAACACATGATTCAAGGATATTTCACAACTCTTCACTGTTCTCAGTTTGGGAGAGGGCAGTATTGTGGACTGCTACTTGGTCACAGTGGATATGCTCAACGTTCCTATTTATTCACGCCTTGGCCACATCCCACAACAACTGAGCAGCAAAGATGCAACAGAGCTCAAATTCGCACTAGAGGGATGGTCGAGCGGATGTTTGGAGTGTGGAAAAAAATCGATTCCAATGTCCACGCAATAAACTTTGTTTTGAGCCAAGAAGATGTTGCAAGGTGATCATTGCTACAGTTGCGCTGCCCAACTTCCTGAAGCAGCAAAACTGTCCTGGCCCTCCAATGGAAGACCAGAATGATATCAGATCATAATGGTAGCAGAAAATAATCGAAGAATTGCACTCTGCTTTTACGTTGCAGCACTTCAGTTTGAAAAATGATTTTTCTAACCCTGGAATGATACAACTTGTTTCAGCAGACTTTTTTCATAACGTGTTCTTTTTCTTTCAGCCATTGTTGAGGGTCAAGATTTCCTCCAGCAAAGCTTTCCTGAATTCCAGTTCAGGTTTTCCAGAGCACCATTATGCTATCAGGCTGTGCTCCCACTTAAGATAATTAGGCTTTACCCAGGTGTTCTCATTTAAGTTAATTTGACTAATTTAAGTTAAGTTACTCCAGGACTCCATAGTCTAGGACCAACCAAAATAAATTTCAGCTACGCTCATGCAAGCCACTTAAATAGCCTAGCTTTACTAATCTGATTTAGGCCTACTCCTGGCTTGATATAAGTCTTGTGGCAAACTGGGTCATTGTTTATTAAATATTAAGTTATTAAATATTGCATCAAAAATACATTCATGAAATGTCACTAATCCTACCGATGTGATATTACCTAATTTTGCACCTACCCCCGGTATATATGATATTAGCTAGATATACAGTACACTGTAGGTGAGTATACAGACAGATATGACCGGTGGGTGGAAGTTGTGTATGCAGCTAAGTTATTTGGCGGGGCTCCTGCTGACATGAGCCGGACTTCATCAGGATCGGCCACAGAAAGTGGTTTTAATAAGGTTTTTAATCAGTTCTGGAATGCCCTTGACGTCGCAAGAAGAGAACTGGCAGCACAGATGAACGAAAGCAATTTATTGCTAATCACAAGGAACACATTTCGAAGAAGAGCAAGCCCAATGACAAGTAAGCTAACTTTTAGACATAGCTACTTAGCTATTGTAATTTTGTTATTGTAAGACTTTCAATCAATGTTATTATGATAAAAAATGAAATATGAGTTTTAGGATCTGCCTTTGATTTAATTATCACTGTATAGCTGAGTGTAAGAATAAAGTAGTGAGAAAGAGAATGGGAAAATTGTTGGCCCAAATGTCCTTAGCAATCTTGAGATTAGAATATCCCAATTTGCTTAAATCGCTACTGACAGTTGTATATCAATACAAGATTTGGTTTTCATCGAGAAACACAAGCACATACTAATAGGAGAAATGGAGTCTGGCGACTAAGGCTCTTCCTGTTGCGTAATGCTCATCATCTCACCCCTCCACCTCATTCAGAATGCGGCAAACTGACCGGAATTGGTTTGGGTAATGTCCACACTAATTATTTTCACAGTGAGATTGTGTGTGCGCGCATGTGTATGCGTTTTAATTTACATGGAAAGTCCATTGGTTGTCATTATGTAGTATGGTAGTGTTGGATATAAAAAGTTATATAAGTATATATAAGTATAAAAATTATCTTTTAAACCAATACTGATGTAATATTGTTTAATTATTTTGTTATTATTTTGCAGGGATCCCAAGTCATGATCTGCAAGGGGCAGACTCCTCTAAATATTATGTGCAGCTTTCAATGACTCTCCCAGAATTTAATAATTATATGTTCCAAAGCGTCCCATCAGTTATCTTATTGTTATTGAAACCAAAACTAAACTATCTAAAACTGTTATTGGTTTTCACATCGCAAGAGCTGACAAGTCTTCTGATGAAAGTTCAGGCAAGTACTTTCAAGGACCTCAGGACACCAATTGGTGGAAGCGGAATTTATATTCTTCCTCTGACTAACATTACACTGCCATTAGAGGTTAGTCTTTGTGTTTGTATTGATCAAACATTCGTTTGGAATATTAGCATAATGACTGTCTTATTAATAAGACAGTTTGTCTTGTCAATTTAGATCACTGAATCTGAAAGTACTCACACTCCACCAGACATCCCACAAATTGAATTTGAGAGCGTCTCCCAGTCTTTTTCTCCACCATCATCATCCACAACACTGATGGCTTCACCCACTGCTCCCTCAACAGCTACCAGACCTGAGGTCTCACCCAATACTCCATCTCAATTCCCTGCATCATCAGATAGCGTATCTCTGGCCTCACCTGCAGTCCCTCACTTCAAGCACTCTGCTCCTGCAGTACCAGTGCACTCGTCATTTGTGAGTTCACAGTCGTTGCCCCTCGATGTCTCGGCTTTGTGTTCATCGATGGACAATGATGGAAGCTCATCGAGGACAGATCTCAACTCTTGTAAGTATTTGTACACAATTCTGTATTTCAGATGCAATTGATAATTCAGACTGAAAACAATTGTGATCTTATTGTTAATAATTGTAATTTAGAAGTTGCCGTTTCAGTGTACACCTCCATAAAAGACAGCTGGATAAAAGTAGATCTAACTTTTGCCAACAGGACACTAGTTTAGAGTCAAGTTTGGATTCTGCATAGTGGCTGAATGCCGATGCCCCAGAGGTAAATCTCTAAATGATGCTAATATATAATCTGTCATACTGAGTATGTTCTGAAAATGTGACTACAAGCATTATCATTTTATCACATTATCAAATGCAGCATTTATACTTTTCAAGGTCTTTTACAGAGGAGCATCTTTGGAACCAATGAATTGGTACTTTGTAGGTTTAGAAACATGAACCATTTGTGACACTGAATTCAATGTCTGCGCCGTCCTCGACACGTGTACTGTGCCTCGTATATTAACAGCTAAACGTCCCTCTCATATAGACGGTTTTGTCAGTTGTGAAGGTTTAATGGGTATAAGAAAGGCTTCTGTGAAACTCTATAAAAATATAGAAAACAAATGAGTAGTCAATATTACAATATATGCATGCCAATGTGAATAAACAAGAAATTAAGGAGATACACATGCATGAATTAAATCACAATACATCTGTAGATAAATCACACTGTATTATGTAAATGCTTTGGGATTTATGGATTACTGTGTAATGACATGTGTAATTTGATTTTTAGGACTCCGATTAATGACTTTTTTTTTTTATTAATGATTCCGAAGACGATAGGGAAGCTGATGACCTCATTGCAGTTCCATTTGAAATTGACAGTCTTCCATCAATAAGTTACAACCTTTTTGAACAGAACATTGGCAAAATGTTTTTCAGAAGTCGTTTCTTACGATGCATTTTAAGTACTCATAAATGGAAGGAATATTTTTGCCACTTTCTGCCATTGTTTTTGCCATTCATTTCTGATGTACATGTCTTTTAATATATATTAGGAAGAAGTGGATCTTGCCACTGTTTGAGGACTTTTCATGAGGATCACATTTCTGGCAATCTGGTATCCACCATTTGTATCAGAAGAAGTAAGCTTCTGGAGAGTGCTTTAATGGCGCTCTCCAGAGTGACTTTCTGTTGGACCCATTCACCACACCTTGAGTGTGTAGGAGAAGATGCAGATGATATGGGGGAACCACAGCGGGAGTTTTTCAGGTATTAATCCCAGTAGTAATTCTCCCTTTATATTGTGGTCTGCACTGTAGTACAAATTGTTGCATTTAAGCACCTTGTCTTGGCGGCATGGTGGTCCACTGGTTAGCAAGTCCGCCTCACAGTTCTGAGGTGTACGGTTCAATTCCAGCTCTGGTCTTCCTGTGTTGAGTTTGCATGTTTTCTCCATGTCTGTGTGGGTTTCCTCTGGGTACTCCAGTTTCCTCCCACATTCCCAAAACATGCATGGTAGGTTCATTGGACAGTCTAAATTGTCCCTCGGTGTGGATGTGTGTGTCTGTGTGTGAATGTGTGTTTGTGTCTGTGGGCCCTGCGTTTGGTTGGTTTTACAGCACAAAGACAGCTGGGAGGGGCACCAGCACACCCGTGACCCAAGTGAGGATAAGCGGTTCAGAAGATGAACGAATGAATGAATGGAACTCTTCCCTTTTGATTTTTATCCTAGACTCCTGATGTTAGAGGTGCACACCTCTCTTGAGATTTTCGAGGGAAAGGCTGGCCAGGTCTTACTTAGATATGACCAAACAGGTCTTGACCAGCAAACATATTTCAGAGGTGTCAACCTTATGGCTTGGTTAGTTACTCATGGCGGTCCATGCATGAAGGCCCTAGATCCTTGACTCTTCCAGTTGATGTGCGGCCAGGAGCCACCACTGGAGCAGTTCAATTTGCATGTGCTGCCTGACCCAGATGTGCAAAACAAACTCAAGAGGGTACTTAACTATTGTCAGATAAACATGTATTAAAATTTGTGAAGAATCAAACTGTTACCACTAGATGCTGTTTATTTCTGGCCCATCCCTCGTCGGTGACAGCCAATCGGCGTCCAAAACGTAATTTTCACGTCACAAGCAGTCGCCGCACGTGCAGAGACGCGGCCAACAAAGAATAAATATCAAACAAAAACAACAGACACACACACACAGCATGGTGATCAGTGAAATAAAAACAATATGGGGCACATGTCATCGCATCTGTGGGACCGCAAGGTACACAACACTGTTATTTTGTCCTTACTCGGCCGCGTGTCAGGAGTGCAGCACCTGCATGTGATGTGGTGCAAGTTAAGTCCGTTCTCGCTGTCGTTTGGCTGACTCGGACCGAATGGGGAGGACCACATGGGTCCATTAAATATGCAGACGGGAAATAGACGATTCCCAGTTCTGCTGATTAGACAGTCTACCCCTCAACCTAAATGTAAACGCAAACTAACGTACCTCACTATTGGCGTTATAAGATAAGTATTGGTAGGACGTCTTGACGGGCAGGACACCGGAGCCTGCCAGGGGACATCACTCTTCTTTTATAATGATTTTTTATTTGATTTGATTTTTTTAACCTCCCTGGTGTGTTTTTAGAATGCTAAGAAGTTGTATATTATTTCTCATTTAATGTTCTGCATGTATACTTATCAGTCATTTCAAAGGAGACTTTTTTTGAGAGATGGGAGAGGGGCAAGTGCTTCAGCACCACCCGAGGTCTATCTGTGCACACCACTGGATATTAATGATGTTTTGTGTGCATTCATACAATACATTGCATGTGTTTATTCTTATGTGTCTTTTAAGGCAACAAAAACAGATTTGATGATGTGCTGGGAAATGAACAGGTTAATCCTGGCTGCTGTGATATTACGCTGGTCGCATTCACAAGAATTAAAGAACAAGGCCAAAGCAAGTCTGCTGGCAGAGTGCCAGAAAATTGTCCTGATAAAGAACCACAGCCAGGTACTGGCACCATTGCATGACACAGATTCAGCCAAAGAGGATGATGTATTTTCTTTTGAGGAGGATGTGGAGTATGTGCCCTCTTAATCTGAAAACCAGGCTGCAGATTACTTTAGATCTCCATCACAAAATTTAAGAGTCTTTGAGTGGATTTTCTCTCATCAAGAAAATTTCACTACATTTCAATGCAGCCACTCTATCTAGTGCACCTGTTGAGAGACAGTTCAGCCTGAGCAAACTTGTCTTCTCTCCTATGAGCAATGGGCTGTCTGACAAAAGATTTGAAAAGCTTTTTCTCCTACGACATTACAACCAGTGACTCAGTGGTTAGATAAGTGGAGTATTTGAGTACAGTTCAACATGTTGTTTATTCTTACAATATGAATATTTAAGAGGTCAGTTTACTGTACAATAATATACGTACAAAAACAGAGAATTGCACTACCTAATGGCCAGATTTTCCTTAATTTCTTGGTAGATTTAAGTTTACATTATGTGTCTTGGTTTTGCACTTAAATGCAAAGTAAGTGGCTACCGTGTTTTCCAGACTATACGTGGCTTCGGAGTACAACTCGCACCAGCCATAAAATGCATAATACAGAAGAAAAAAACATATATAAATCGCACTAGAGTATAAATCGCACCCCCGGGAAAACTATGAAAAAAGGAAAAAAAAATTCGATTATTATTATTTTCGATATTTAAATAAGTATACATTTTTATTTCTATGCATGTGGCAAGTTGCAATCTGTTAAATATCAAAGGTTCAAAAATATATTGTGTTTTTATTTTTACTTTTAAACTATAGATAAAACTTACCATAAATGTCATTATTACCTTGGTAAGAAATAAATTACTTTTACAAGGCAATAACAACGTTACTCAATTACTTTGTGGAAGAAGTAAATTGTAACTATAACTAATTACTCTTAAAGTAACACCCCCAGCACTCAATATCTTTTTTTTTAAAAAGGATGGCCTAAGCAAGGACGGGAGTGGGTTTTCGTCCGTCCTTCTATTCATCCCTATCCGGGATGAATGTTGTGTTGGATTGTTTTAAAAAGAAAGCCCACTGTTCACTCTTCTGCGATATCACGGAGTCGCCTTGATTAACTGCCTGCACAACATTAAAGTCCTGTTTTTTCTTTCCCATGTGCTTTATCTGCAGTAACATTGTACTCATCAGTATAGTCTGCCCTCTAGTGGTGTAACACATGTAATACCATGGATTACGCCGCAGGACCCCCATTTCACTGACGAGAAAATAGGTGGATAGCAATTTTGTTAACATTTAATATATACCTTACTCCTTTGCATGCGAAGCATGTCCTTGTCTGGGACATCTCTACAGTATGAAAATCTTTCCAAACCGTCATTCATGTTCATGCAAGCGTCGCTGTACACTTAAAGCTACGACCCACATGTGAAAGTTTCCTAAAATAACATTGCGCTATTTTGCAATTGGGGCGGGGGCGGAAGCGCTTTAAAACGACGAGGATGGACGACCGGGGTCCAAGGATGATTAATTTTATCAATAAGAATGGAGGGACGATGACAGAAGGGTACCCAGGTCGTGGGCGGAGGACGGACCGGCAAAAAAGGGTAAAGTGTCCATCTCTGAGTAATAGATTGACAGACCTCGCCTGCATCATCTAATGCACAGGGGTCAAACTCACGGCCTTTGGGCCATATCCGGCCCGCAACATCATTTTGGCAAATCATGTGTGTTGACTTGACATGTTTCTTTCAAATTGTCAACATTACATATGAGCTATTGCAAACATTTGTTACCAGTGTCTCCTTTAAAATAAACTGAAAAGAGTTGAACAAACTATTTATTGGCTTCTGATTTCAAAACTAGTTATCCATCAATTTGTTGTGTATATGTGACGATATAAAACGATCATACATTCATATGGCACATGACACATGACAAAAATGAATTCTACACCCCTGATATAATGTGATCCAGTAGAAAACTCCTATCAAATACACATCTAAAAATGTCAATCAATAAAATCCAGCATTATCATTTTTTTTTTATGGCTCAGCTTTCTTAATATGATATTATGGGTCCACCTAATGTTTTGTTCAGTGAATCTGTTTCCTCATATTCAGAATTATTTTCTGCTATACAGAAATGTATACATTTTTGGTAATCTGAAGTACTTCGATCATCTACTTTCAAAAACAAACTTTCCAGTTTGGACGATTCTCCACCCAATCAAGACTTAAATAAACAATTATGCTAATCAAAATTGTATTAAGCTTTGCCCTGTTGGATGAGCCTGCTATCAGTTTAAAAGTCTTAGTGTGATTTACGTCACAACCTGAACCCTTTCATCGTCAACTCTATTTGCCAATACTCTTCTGGCATTCCCAGGATTGTCTTGTCATCACACAGAATATCAAATGCCTCTGCTGTAGCTATTGGAGGCATTCCATGTGAAGAAGTGAGATTCTTGGATTTGCAAGTGGATTGGATAGTGTCAACATGCATTAGAGTGAGGGTAATTTGGATTGAGTGCTAATAGACTCTTGGACAGATTGCAAATACACTCCAGCTGTTAAGGCATAGAGAAGTCCTGCACAGATAAGACAGAAATAACCCTTTGCACACCCACACATGTAGACAATGAGAAATCTACCAATGATTCAGGTCACCTAAATTTTAAATACTCAATTAATCCATTCATTTTCCAAATGATGAATCCTCACTGGGGCCGCGGTCGTGCAAGCAACCTAAGGGGCCTAATGGAACATTGTGTTTATCTTTTTAAAAATAATCTATGCTCCATCTTTTTGCTGGCCTGATGGCCTAATCAGTGTGTCTTGTCTCTGAATGTTGCAAATGCATCTTTTTTTTGTTGTTGCAGATATTCCTTGCATGATTCTTTTGGGTAATTATTTTTACCAAAAAAGAACTCTGTAAACACTGACAACATTTAATACCATCATCAATCATTTTGGGTACTTTCATGTATCAACAATTGTATAGGCTTTTATCTTGTTTGTTTTTGATGCTTGAAAAGGTCTAGCTGGTACAAAGGTACAACTTGGCAAGCATTAAAAACAAGCCACCTTATACAAAGAGCCATACACAAAGGGGTAGGTAGTGTGAGCCACTCCCATAACAAAGATACCATCCATTCATTTCCCACACTTTTTACTCAATTAAATTACAGACAGGCTAAAGTGAAGAACAGCTGCCACCCTTTCAGGTGGATTTGCCGGTGTCCTGAAATTTGTTCCTACCCATCAAGATGTCCTACCAATAATGCCGATAGTGAGGTGGGTTAGGGTTAGGCTGTCAAACATCCTACGATAGGACATTTCACACAGGTAGGACATTAGGCAGAACACCTGGTATTGTATACTGTGATTATGGCAGAATGACTAGTTCCAATGGCTTTATTAGTGAAGGGTGATGATTTTTCTCAGTTTGAGCGCCAGCAAATCAACCAAGGAATGAAAATTAACCAATGAAATGCAGACATTTCTTTTAAATTGCAGTTCAAGAGAATTATTTTTGAAAATAAATTCATGAAACAGACCTGGACAAAAAATATGGTAGCCCTAGAAAATGTTGATAATAATTTGAACAAATAGGGAGATATTCAACCAAGGTGTGCCCTCTAATTAGCACCACAGGTGTCTGTAGAGTTTTTTGGTGACATGGTGTGTGTAAACACACTAAACATGGATCACAGGAAATGAAGGAGAGAGTTGCTCAAGAGATTAGAAAGGACATTATAGACAAGCGCGTCAAAGATAAAGGCTACACGACCATCTTCCAGCAGCTTTATGTTCCTATGACGGCAGTTGCACATAAAATTCCAAATTTTGAGAACCACAGGACTGGTGCCAATAAGGGATGAATAATACCATTTATTTCGGATTCGATCCGACACCAAGTAATACTGGACCAAATATTGTGATACTGATCCGATATCACTACCAGAAATTACGTTTTTTTTTTGTTTGTTTTTTAAACAAAGCTGCGAACAAACCCACATGTGTGTATAAAAAAATATATAAATATGAAATAAAAATAAGTCAACCTCTACTTCGCAGTTTTTCACGTGCGGGGCTCTAGTCCCCATTAACCACAATAAAGGAGGGATTTACAGTAATATGTTGATCTGTGCGGGCCATAGATACTTTGTGTAATAGATACTTTGGGCCATAGATACTCCGGCAATATGTAATATTCTGTCACATGGACAATCTATCTAGTAGATTAGTAGATGATAAGACAAAATTCAGGTGACTTTACCAGGGCTCCAGACTGCCCCTAAATGGTGCCATTTTTGTACTTGAAATTTCAGGGGGGGGGGTTTTATTTTATTTTTTTAAATCTGCTCCAGCATTTGTAACCAATAAATTTGCTGATTTGTGGTTTTAAATTGTTGATAATTTTATTGTTGCTGACTAACTTTTGCTACACACTTCCACCCATTTTTAGGTAACGTAGTGTAAATGGTTGCAATGGCGAATATATATTTCACGTCAATTTGTGGCCGCCGATTTTTCTACTAGCACTAATAAAATTTCAGGTTAGGGGGGCACTATGCCTCTATTAAATAAAAGATGTCTGGAGCCCTGGGCCTTACACATAGTCACTGCTGTGCATGTAGTACACTGCTACTAAATATTTGAATCTTCCCATGCATGACGACGGCCCTGTTGGTCCACAGCAGCATGAAGTCCAGCCAGTTCCTCGGATTTCAAAGGGCAGTCAATCTACGGAACATGGACACTGCTATTGCTGGCCACTACTTTCCCTGTTAATTATGGGGATGTTCAAACCCTGTAGTTGATATCCAATAATTCATTATGTATTGTCTCCTGCCAAACTGCATGTTTTGCTGACCAAATTTCAAAAGGATTTACACAATGATTAGATTCCTGTAGATTGTGCCGTAGTCCGATTTGCCACGGTTGGTTTCCCTCGGTGCTCATTGGATGATTGTCCCAGCCATCTTTGAAAACATCAAGTTGGGCTTGTAAGCGGGTAATAAAGATATAATGACAGCAGCAATGAACGCTGCTGGACAAGTTCAGGACATCATCTTCCTCCAGTTGGTGGAGCACCGTGTAGTAGAGGCACGTGACTGCTGTGTAAACATCTCATTTGATACGTTCAATTCTGTCAAGTCAAAATGTAATTAGTTCATCTTTTAAAATAACCTTGTCTAGAAAGAAGATAAGTAGATATCATTGCAAACCATATGAATCACAAAGGAAAAAAAAATCAGGTATAGGTGCAAAGATTAATCTACTAATCGGCTATCATGTTAGCTTTTATGATTTATGTATTTCATAAATTATTCAACGGAATAATTGGTTACAGATTAAGTGGTTATTGAAGTAAGCATTGGTTGCAGCTCTACAGTACTTATGTTTTGAAAGAAGGTGACAACATTGCTGTCCTTTGCTGAGTTTGAATGACTGTTGGTCATTGGTAAATTGTTCTCTTTACATTTTTTTTTACAATCAACAATAAAAGATAAATACAGCTGACGAATGAAAAAAACTGTCATTATTTTAACTACTAAGAAATACACTTAAGAGGTTATGAATGTCATAGTTATTGTAATGCAATTTCATGAAAATGGAGTGCGTCTTTCTAAGTACCTCTGATTGTGCACAGTTTTCCCGACTTTATCCTTCTGCTAGCAAGCCATTCGGAAAGGGGGGGAATATTTTACTTCAGTATGTTATTTGCGACATATTTAGTTTCTTTGGTTTTCTTTTCACCATGCTCAATTCGAATAATGTTAATTTCATGCTGAGTGCTTACTCATCGCAGTCACTTGCGCTTTGGGTTGGGCATCATTTGATTTTGGACAATTCCGGTTCTTTGATTCGATTCCGGTTCTAACGATTCTCGATTCCGATTCTTAACAAAAACAAAAAAAATGTTAATTTTTGACAAATCACATGAACTTTTCTGTTATTTTATTTGATTACCTTTTTACGACTGCTTTTCTACAGTTTTTACTGTTTACTATGAATTACTCAGAGGCCTATTTTTAACCAGTATATTTATTTTAATATTTTTGGTATTATTTTTCACAAGAGCTTTATATTTGAGAAGCACAAGAAAATACAATTACAGTTACTGAAAGCATGCTACTGAACACCAATTTATGGGCAATGTGAGGACGGAAGCACTTTAAAAGGACAAGGACGGACGGGGTTCGGAGGAAGAGGCAGTCAAGCGGAGTACTCATCAAAGTCACATAACAGCATTTACAGATTTTGGAACTCAGTGCATACTGCATTATGAGTCCATTTTGGAGATATATTTAGGACTTTTAAGTGCGCATTGTGGTCGTGAAACTATGGTAACTTCGCCTGCGTGTCCCCTAAAACCCTGAAAAATTGGCCATGATAGGTTGATGTAAATATTCCAGCAACAGACCTGCGCGTCGTGATCACACGAAAATCACAAATAGCTGAAACTAATCTGTTGTCACGCTCCTGCCATACAGTATATGATTTATTATATAATACTACCAATCATATTGTAATATTAACATGACTTACACGCGACGGAAACAGCTATGGTTTGTCACATAAGTTTATTTACAAAATAACAGTTATATCACCCCAAAAAATAGTCAATAACATTTTCACATAACAGAATGGTGGAGCTTATCAATACTCTGGTCTTTAATCATTTAGCCCGAAGGTTGGTTTAAAACCAGGGCTCAGTACACATCCCTATCTGTGACAGCTGATCTTACTGTGAAGGAAGAAAAAGAAATCAATAATCAGTCCATAATAATTACTGATGGGAGAGAAGTCGTTTGCACAGTTGAATGAAGATGAATTTTACTGAGTTCATTTATCTGGTTAGAATGCATAATATCATCAGGCAGAGGTATTTTTACATCCAGCAAATGGGTTATGTATTAAAGCTCTCTGTCTCTCAGAAGGTTTATGCTAAATTATTTGAGTCAATTCCTGGTGGAAGAGTGTTGCATGACCCATGAAAGATTCCATTACATTTATGGTTGGATTTGCTTAACAATTAATGCCTTACATGGCGCTTAGTGCTAGTCTGTCCACATTGTTCTTGAAATAATTCATTTTTGATTATAGTCTCTTGCTAAATATACTGTATGCACCATGGTAACCCTCTCTCCTCATTTTCACAGTTCTTTTTACTCATTTAAATAATCCACACAAATATTTAATAAAGCTACAATAAGAATCTATTCAGAGGGAACCAGCAGTGCAAAATGTGATATATTTCAAAACAGTCATACCTGACAGTAAGTAGAGTTGTGGGCAGTGTGTGTCTGTGATCCACTCAACTTGTCAGTGACATGAGTGTCATGTGAAAGATTTGGGGTGAGAGTACCTTTCCAAGGTCAGAAAGTGCGGTATGTATGAATTTTATATGAAAAATTGCAGAGAGCTGCTCATATTTATAATGAAAATGATGCAATTTAAAAAAATTTTTTTTAAATATTTTTCATGGTTGAGGCCACTGTCGTTACATGCAATATACTAGTATGTGGAGACATAGGTAGGTAGGTAGGCAGTAGAGTGTAAACGGGCCCTGAAATGTGTGTGTGGGTGTGTGTATGGGAAATGGTTATATATTGTGCAATGTCATGACATGTGCAGTATGTCCCTGGGATGGAATGCCCATCTGTGGTTCTTATATTATGTCACTTGTTTTATGACCTTTTTTGATGATTCGTCAAATGGGACTAACACACACAAGGCCACAACTACTTAGCGCACGGCAAAACAATAAAAACCTTCAAAGTAATTTCAAAACATAAAAATAATGTCAGTCAGCACTAGCAACACACAATTAAAATATTAAAGAAGACTAAATTTTGCTAACAATGTGTTGTATTGACTGAGACCATTAAGAAACGCTGAGACTGACTAACCTCATGTAATAACAGCCACATTGCATAAATTAATCATTTTTTTAAACTGTGAACCAATAACACGTGCAGTTGTTGTAGACAAGTACCAGTACACACAAATATACCTAGCGCAGCACATTAGCAATACAAATTGGAAGCAGAAAAATACTTAAGCACAAGTCACTGAATTGTACCACTTGGTCGAAATATAGCTTACAGTATTTATATTCATATTAAGCAGCTGACTCCCCATTATGTACATTCTAAATATAATATTTTTAGCAGTATTACACAGTAATACTGTAAAACCTCTATGCATATAGCAACCCACAGGCGCATTTTTAGATATTTTAAAAAACAGAGCTTTTTAGAGCAATTTATAACATTATTTTCTAGATATGTACCGTTTGGACCAGGGGTCGGCAAACTTTCACACTCAAAGAGCAATTTCGACCCGGTTACCACGGCAAAGCAAGCGCTGGGTGCCACAAACACTTTTTGACATTAACCTCCAAAAAACGGCAGCTTAGCCAAACACTGTGTAAGATTCTATATAGAAATGCCCATTCTGTTTCCCCCACCTCTCCCGCTGAGCGATAAATACTGTGTAAGATCCATCCATCTATTATCGATACCGCTTATCCTCACAAGGGTCGCGGGGCGTGCTGGAGCCTATCCCAGCTGTCTTCGGGCAGTGGGCGGGGGACACCCTGAACTGGTTGACAGCCAATCGCAGGGCACACAGAGACAGACAAACATCCGCACTCACAATCACACCTAGGGGCAATTTAGAGAGTCCAATCAACTTACCATGCATGTTTTTTTGGATTGTGGGAGGAAACCGGAGTACCCGGAGAAAACCCACGCAGGCATGGGGAGAACATGCAAACTCCACACAGGGAGGCCAGAGCCGGGATCAAACCCACGACCTCTGAACTGTGAGGCGGACATGCTAACCAGTCGACCACCGTGCCGCCACTGTGTAAGATTATATACAGAAATGTACGGGCAACTTTTGTAAGATTCAGCACAGCCCGGGGCTGACAGGTATGAAGTTAAAAACTTTGACTTAAGAAGACATGATACGCGTTTTTGAGTAAATAACATACTATAACAAATTGGGTTATCTGTGTTATGGTGATATTTGTGTTTAGCTAAATTGTGTGGTTTCCGAGTTTCCTGAATGCATCACGCAACTCGCTGAATTGGAGGGGTGTGCGTCGCTGTGCGAGTGAGAGAGGAGTGAGCGGACAGCGAGAACGGCCAGAGATCCGTTTGTACTTATGATGTAACTGTTGTTGCACTGTAGCTGGTGTCGACTACGGCCCATAGTAGCCATGTTGGAATAATAAAAAGGGAGATAACTAAGCTACCGTGCGTCTGATCTCGTGTCTTTTTAAGACGTTACAGTACACTTCATTCGGACACTTATAATTTATTTTCCCAAGCTACGCAGAGCTGCAACATAATGATGAAAGAGCCGCATGCGGCTCCGGAGCCGCGGGTTGCAGACCACCTTTCCACCATGCCATCATATGTAGGTATCAATCAATCAATCAATCAATCAGTGACTCAAAGTGCTTTACTTAATTAAAACCAATTATCAATTATCTTATCTGCCAATCATCCATAGGATAGAGGTGCCGTCTTTCCCAACTCGGGCCCTCCAATGTTGCGTCATAGTCATAGCTGCCTGTTGGTCGGTGTGATGGTGGGTCGAGCAAGTCCAAAGTTGGCCGTGGCTGCTCACAATGTTTATTTTTCAGTTACTCAGATCAGGGAGTCACCCCGGAGGCAAACTGAACTGAAAAATTCCATGATCCCACTGAGCACCGGGCGGGATGCCAGATAGCAATACACAAACATTTAAAATATTAAAGAAAGCTAAATTTAGCAAAGAATGTGTGATATTGAATCAGACGATGAAGAGGCACTGAGACTGACTGACCTCATTAAATAAGAGCCACGTTACACTTTTTTTTTTTTTTTATATCTGTGACCTAATAACAGGTGCAGTTGTTGAAGAGGGTCCCTTGTACCAGTACACACAAATTTGTCTCCCGAAGCACATTTTTTCGTTTGCTCAGCTCAGGGAGCCGCCCCAGAGGTAAACTGAACTGAAAATTCCAAAATCCCACCGAGCACTAGGCGGGATGGCACGCCTTGCCCCTTTGTGAAGCAAAGCGAAATATTTTGGGTAAAGGGTGCATAAAAAACAATGGAGGTGTTTATTTTTGTTTTTTTTAGTATAGTGTTTTTTCCTATTTTTAATCATCTGACTTCCCTGGTTTCTACATTGTTAAAAATTCTTGACACCCAGAAAGCGTGAAATATGTTTACGTATGTTTAAGTATTTCTTTCTGTATTCAAAGTAAGAGCAATTGCTTGCTTGTGCGATATGCTACGACTTAAATATGATCCGATTAGTTGGCTAATTGCAATTGCTATAGGGGACTAGTCGACAAGCAAAATAATCGTATGTGGCATCACTTGGTGGGAAGTGGTATTGAATAGCCTACACAGACTGGGTTAGCATTCAACAGTCAGCTGTTATTCACGTGAGATGCATACAACTTGCCAGGAAATGTAGAAAATGTAACCTGAATTAGAATAGTGTGCGTCCGTGTGTGTGCGCATTTGTGTGTGTGCATTTGTTTGCGTGTTGGACGTTATAACTGAATCTTTGGCCACCTCCTCGCCATCCCAGGTAAAATTGTCGAGAACTGCCAGTGCATAAAGATAAAACATAATAAATATTATAATCAGAAGAGGAGCTTGGAGGTCTGCTTGTTTTATTCATTTGGTAGCGATATTAGCAATATTAGCGTTCCGCGACGGGCTTGTGCATGCATGTTTGACACGCTGGCATGGGGAGAATATGAAAACTCCAAACAGGAAGACAGGAGCTCGGGTTTGAACCCAGGACCTCTGCAGTGTGAGGAAAAGAAGGCCCAAGACCATTAAGACTGTCATGATCTGGGGTTTTGTTGATTTTAGTTTTGATGAGGTTTTTTGTCATATCAACCATGTCTGTCTGGTTGGGTTTTTGTGTGCCCCTGCGTTCATCAACCTGGTCTCTTGTGTTGCCCAATCAGCTCCCTCAGCCACTTGTTTCTTGTCCAGGTGTTTCTCGTTGTCTCATCAGTTTGCTTGTATCTAGTTCCTTGCTTCCTTTCAGTCTTTGTCACATTATTCGTTCTATTTGGTGTCCGTCGTGTTCTAGTTTGTGAGTATACCCAGTTTTTATTTGCTACTTAGTGCCTTGATTTTTGAGCTTTTACTAATTTGATTCCACATGTCTTGTTTGCCTTTTTGATTTATTTTTGGAAAATGAGTACGTACATTTTATTTTTGAGTATAACCTTTACTTCTGCCTTTCCTCCCTGCACTTGGGTCCTGGGACAGAATGCCCATCTCTATAAATAACATTAATGAGGGGCTGGCTAGTGCAATCAAGTTGTTTATTTATTCTTCTGCTTCAACGCATACTCACCTCTCTTCATCCTCATTGTGTCCTTACCTTTTCTCATTTTATTTATTTATCCATCCATTTACTTCATGGATTTTTTTTCTGTAAGAGTATTGTAAAAAGTGCTTTATATGTTCCATTTTCTTCAATTATTTATTCAGAGCAACTGTGCAAGTGAAAGGGGCAGACGTGGTGCAGAGGAAATGAGTTCAAACAGATAATGTATACAGTAGGGTGAGAGCAAAACAGCCAAGAAACGAGGGGATTTAAAATGTTTAGTTGTTAGACCCCTGCACCTGAGCACTGATGCAAGGACATTTAGTTTAATTAATACCGTGACTCTCCGCCACAATTTAATCATTCTATCAAACAAAATGGAAAGCAATAAGGAGCACTGATAACTGCCATTTGTCAACTATACTATACAAAACATAATCAGCAAAACTCTATTTAGCTAGTAATTGGATTTTAGGGGAGGTGAAATAATGGATTTGGCCAGTTATGCACACCTAGATAGAAATCTGGGTTGTGTGTGTGTATATTGTCAATGTGTGTGTACACACAGAGGAATGCTCCGTAGTAAATTTTTATTTCACCGATTCCCATTTGACCATAATGGAGATTTAAATTCATTTGTTCATGACAGAAGGAGCACTTCATAGAATAATGACAATAAATAATTTTGTAGTCATTTATCCAATGGAAAAAAAATGTTTCATTAATATATTGCTCCATGCCCACTTTATAAGCTTAAACATTCTGCACCGCAATAGCAAACGAGGCTATTAATTTACAGTGTCATAAAGTATTAGCCCCCTTCTAACTAACTATTCAAAACTACCTGACCCTGTGTGGAAAAAGTACTTGCCCCCCCTTGTTAAATCATGAATTTACTGTGGCTAATTATTTTTCATTTCATTTTCACTGACCACACCCAAGTCTTATTAGCTCCAGACCTTCTCAATCAAGAAAGAGTGCATCTAAATAGAACCTGTCTAATAAAATCACAAATTCAAGGACCACGATGACTGTGTGATTGATGTGATTTACCAGAAAAACCAAAGGGACAATGCTTGTGACCTTAAACTGAAGCCCATTTGGGTTCTGCATCACAGCAACGATTAAAACCACACTAGCAAATCAACGCCTGAATAGCTTAAAAAAAAAAAAAGTAGGTTTTAGAGCGGTCTAATCAAAGTACAACTTCTGAATCTGATTAAATTGCTGTGGCATAACTTTTAAAAGGCCGTTCATGATTGAAAACCCTCCACTGTTACTGAATTAAAGCAATTGTGCAAGGAAAAGTTTGCCAAAATATGTGATCACAGATATGTGATCGACTCATTGCCAGTTATAGAAAAGGCTTGATTTTGGCTGTTTCTGCTGCGGGTGGCCACAGCCAGCTACTGTATTAGATTTAGGGGGCCAGTGCTTATTGACACAGGGTCAGGTAGCTTTGAATAATTATTTTCCCCTTTTTATATGTAAAATCGCCAATTAAAAATTGTATTTGATGGTAAATTGGGTTATCTTTATGCGATATTTACATGTGTTCGATGATCTTAAACATTAAAAGGAGGAAATGATGGAAAAAAGTAAAAGTTTGATAAGAGGGCAAATACTTTTTGATGGCATTGTATTACTGCCTTAGTATTTTGGTGGTGTGATGAAGACTGAACAAACATACATTACATTCATGCTGGATAAATTAAATATATCACCAGCTTTTAAGTACAACCCCAGTTACCACAGAATTAAGATAAGCGGATGAAGTCAAATCTCAAATCAAGGCTTTTAAAGGTTTATTTTTCGATCGAAGCATGACAGTTTCATTGAAGGAAACTCTCACATAAAATGTAATATAGCCTCCCTTTCTTCGATGGGCTGAGGGTGATGTATTGTGATATACTAATACTATAGCTGTTCACTCATGGAGAGTTTACTCATTTTTATAACTTCTTGTCCATAGCCCATGCCTGCTTAGGAGGTTGCTTCTGTGACCCACTGTAATTTATGAAGCCAAACCTTGAGGACACAGGTATTTAATAGTCACTACAAATCCAGCAGAGCCCGAGGGTAAAGAGCCGGACTAAAAACTAAGCCTCTGCTGTTGAGTAAATGTGCAACACAGTTTCTCTAAGCTTATTTCAGTTCTTTTTTCAATGGAAAAATAAAATGGAACCCGCAAATAATGTGCTTTAGGAAACAACAAATGTAAGCTGTTGACTTTGAAGAAGTCAGCTGCTTTTCAACCCAAATCCTCCCCTCAAGCTTTAAAAAAGATCTCATACCAAAACTGTTACATTTACCACTTTGTAATTTTGATTTTATTTCAAGTATTAAAGTATGATTGTTGTGTGGTGAGGAGCATGCAACTTTTACATTAATCTTGAAAATGTATTTTTCTCTTAAGTGCTCAGTATTCCATCCGGGTTAGCTCAGTAAACCCTTTTCTGGCATTTTACCACATCACCAACTGGAATTTTTAAATTGTTCCAATTGCATTCGCCATATCATAATCAGTGCTACCAACCCCAGATTTTACATGAAAATTGCCCATTTTTAATAATAAATATTTCTCTTTAACAAGATGATACCTTGCAATGATTTATACACTGTACTAGTGGCTACAGCCCGTGCCGAGCAGTTGAGGGAAGGTGTCATTGACCTGTACACCTTTTCCTTAGTCAACATCCAACTTAATCTATGTCCTTATTTTTATATTATCTTTTCCCTATACAACCACCTCGGTGCTCTACAGTATTTAATTTGAGCTCTGTCATACCCCCTACAAATCCCGAAGGAGTAATTCTGCTTCACTACCCTCCTGCTGGGATTCAGTGCTTTGTCAAGGACACTCCAGGCCATTGAATGTTTGCTTTCATTTGGATTATTTTTAGACCTTCCAATTGAAGGACAATCACTCTGCTTTGAACTATGTTGCTCTAATTATATTCTACTGCAATTTTTTTTATCTCATTGGACCTGGCATGTTGTCTCTTGGATTATATACTGCATGCACTCGCATTGTTATACAGGAGACCGCCAAAACCACTCCTGTTGGAAAACTGATACCTTCTCCATCACTCCAAATGAGGGTGAAAAGCCAACAATTTATTCCAATCTCTGTTGCTGTAATTATGTAGATGCCACTTTTGTACTATTGGTCCTGAGAGGACAGTGACATTTTTAATGCTTCTTTTCTGAGAATACTCCCTGCGGCTTTTTTGAGAGGGATATAGGCCAAGTATGATACCGGTATATTTCCAAGGTCTACTTTGATCTGTATTTTCTTTAAAAGCATTTCCTTCTGCTCTTGTCTAAAATTGGGATTAACTGCTCCTGTCATGCAACATTTAGAATGTCCCATATAAATGCCAAGATGTCCATCTATTACATTGCACACCCAAACTTGCCTTTTTTGTGCTTCAGTTTATGAATTATTTATTCATGAGTGGTGAAAATAAATACATAATGTTAATACAGGTTTTATAAATCAGAACCACAGTAAAAGATCTACATTTTTTTTTTTTTTTTTTTAAAAGATGAAGACAACCCAAACATATTTGTTTCAAGAATATCTTCTATGCAACCCAGTAGTTGAAACAAGGCATTCTGATAAATATTGCGTTTGTGGAATAAGAGTTAATCCACTCGTTTTTAGCCATCTCTAGAGGCAGCCATTTTGTCACTTCTGTCGAGTGAAAATGACATCACGACTACTGTGCTGACCCGTTGTCTGAAGCTGAGCCCTGAGCCCTGGGTAGTTTTGATGTCATTTTCAGTCGACAGAAGTGACAAAATGGCCGCTCCCTGAGACTGCTAAAAGCGGGTGGATTTTGGTGCTTAAATCATAGTCCAAAAACACAATATTAATCAGAATGCTGTATTTCATCTAGTGGGCCTGCTGGGAACATATTTTTGAAAAAAAAAAAACGTTTGGATTGATATCTCTTTAAGAAACACTGACAGAAGCACGTTTAAAATCAGAAGCGAACCGGCCCGTTGGCGGGTATATTTTAATAAATGCCCAGATCCGTTAATCAGGGCAAAGCCATTAAAGATGTATGCTGTTTGTTGTTAGATTCTAGTATATTGCTGTTGTTTTGGGAGTCTGAATGGGAGAGTTGCTGATGACATAGAGCAGGAGGATCTCTGAGCAAATTAATCCAGTATAATTAGACATATACCACTGCTCAAATAAGGTGGTTTGAAAAAAAAAAACAATTCATAGCAACGAGCAGACCTCTACCAATGTCAGACAATTCCGCCAAAGAGTGGTTTATTACTTACGTGATACAGTATATACACAGCTTTAAATTAGTTGTTGTGAATTATGTTCAGTAAAGTTCAACTTAAATTTTGTAGTACTGTGCAGTGCAACATGGTTCTTTACAGCCAAACAAATGGAAAAGACACATCCATGTACAAAAAGTTCCGCAAATAAACACTGATAATTGTCTCAGGCTCATCCATCAAAATCAAATTGTATCCGTCCATTTTGTACCGCTTATGGTGAGCAGGAACGTATCACAGCTGATTCTGGTGAGTTATACCTTGAACTGGTCAATCACAGGGCACTTATAGATGGTTCACCTTTCACACTCACACCCATGGGTCATTTAAATTCTGTAATTAAGCAACCATGTATGTTTCGGAACCGTCGGAGGAAACCCATTCAAGCACAGGGAGAACACACACATATACAAACCACGACTCAAATCCACAACCTTCTTTCTTTCTGATTTAAAAACTTGTAGCAATCATGATCAATTTTGCTCTTTAAAAATTAAAACAAAAATGTTAACGTTTAAAACATGTTGCAAAGTGATGTGTGGCATATGCAAAAATACAAGCCAAATCTCTTGCCCTTACACCTCAACCAACTGTAAATTGGAAGTGGGTGATGAGGTGGTCTGTTCCCTGGCTTATGCAGTCTGACATAAAACCCAAAGTAGCGCAGTCAGGAAATTAATCTTTCTACTCATCAATTTCAAGACAGGCCTCACATTGTCCTGTTTCAAGACCATTCACTGTGTGTGTATGTCCCAAGTTCTCATGTGCGTTTCGTAGTGTGCCTGCGTGTACATTTAGAAAGTGACAGTGCGGTAATGAGTGAGGATGTTGGTGAAGGGGGAAGCTCTAATGCCCTGGCACTGTGAATATTTTCAAAGTCTGACGAGCCTCCTCAGCCTCATGCCTCATCAGACTAGTTGTCCACACTCCAAAGAACAACAAGGAACGGACGTGTCGCAGAGAAGAACATTTGTTCAAGTACGAAATATGGACTGATCAGAAAAAAAAACCTTTAATAAAAATTAATATATTTGCTAAAATTCTTCCAATGCGTCGTCTCATCATTATTTCATTTAGACCAAGTGAGGCTTATTGCAGGACATTTTTCTGCTCATAATATGCACTTTTTCTTTTAATGTAAGAGGCTGCATCTCTTCAATATCCTCCGATCGCAATCTCCCTTGTTTCAGAAAAAGGTCAAATAGAGTGGTCTTATCTGTTTTACTTGTTGTCTAAATTTGATTTCGGACCAACATACATACAGTGGATTAAAGCTCTCTGTCAGAATTCAATTGCATGGTTTATAACCAATGGATTAGTTTCTCCCACTTTTCATCTTTTTAGGTCCACTAGACCAGTGTTTCTCAACCTTTGAGTCAAAGCACAAATTTCGTATCGGAAAAAAAATCACAGCACACTACTTAGCAAAACGATTTACAAAAACTATATGTACAGGTTAATGATGTACTTTCAGTCATTTAGTAGAAGATCATTTCATTTTTTGCCTATTACTATATGTGGTTGGCATAGATACATTAACAATAAAAAGTTATTAGAAAATGTTGTTTTTTTTGTCCAAATAATTGACATTGTATAATTTTCTGTGGCACACTTGATGATCTCTCACGGCACACTAATGTGCCATGGCATACTGGTTGAGAATCACTGCACTAGACAAGGTTGCCCCAGACATTTTCACATTAGCGCTTCAGCCCCTGGCTTGTGCTATTTTGGAACATGAATGTAAAGGGTATCACACCGTTCAATTACGACAAAACCTATGCATTATGCAAATGATATTTTATTGACATTGTGGAGACCTGCTCATTCACTGCACCACTTGCTCAAACTCCTTAGTTATTATGGCAGGTTTTCGTGGTGCAAGATAAATTGGTCCAAGAGTGAAGCCATCTCTTTAAATAGCCTCACACACCCTGGTCATTTAAGCTCCACTCCTATTGTATGGAGGTCAGAAGTTATTTGATATTTTGGTGTTAACATTTCATTTTCAATTGGTGGAATTTTTTAGTTGAATGGTCCCAAATTACTAACGTTCATGCGGGAAGATTTAGCTAGATGGACAAACGTACCATTATTACTGTGGGAAGAGCCGAGGTGTTTAAAATGAATGTGCTCCCAAGACTAACTTTTCTCATCTCTACTATCCCCTTAGAAATCCCTAAGAAATGGTTCAAAGAAATGAATAAATTCTTCACATTATTTCTACAGAAAGATATATATATATATATATATATATATATATATATATATATATATATATATATATATATATATATATATATATATATATATATATTAGGGCTGTCGATTTGGCACGCTATTCTCGGCGTTAATCAAACCCCCTTTTGACGCCGTCAATTTTTTGATCGCGTGACTAAGGTTTCCATAGCAACCAGCGGCTGCATTGATCAAGGCTGCTGGTCACCACGATCTATACATGTATATTAAAAAAAAGCTTTATAGTAGAGGTGTTACACCTGCTTCAAAATATTGACTATGAGGATGAATTGCTGGGCAGACACATGCACGGCTGTTTCCCCCATAGGGGTGGCCACTGAAAACCCGGAATCGAGTGGAATCGGTTCCATCATTACGGTTCACCCGGAATGAGATTCAGATTTTAGAATGTCGGTGCTAAATTTCGATTCCAAGTTAGCCGCGCGGAAGAGCTACTAACGAAGTACGACCGATTTTAAAAAGCCGCCAAAGCTGCGTAGCAATAGCACGTTAGCTCGTCCCCACTCGCGCTCAGCTCCTCGGCAAGCATGGGCAGCGGCGGCGACCCTGAGCATGCGCCGGGCCCTTCCCACGGATTTCCACAGCTGCAGCGGACGCTGAACACCGCGGTGGCAGCAGTCGCCCTTCACGGGGTCGGTGATCCGGCCCGGCCGGCTCATTCGGCCAACGCCGATCCATAGAATGACGCGATGCGGCTCATGACCCAAAGTCAGAATCGGCTAAGTACGTCTAATTGCAACATTGAACCAACAAGTTCAACACACAAATGCACATATCCAGCTAATATTTAGATGATATCATACATAGCTGCAGCATATACATAAATACTGTACATACATACAGATACATCGTATGGTTACATAGACTGCTTGGATTAGATAGACTTCCCTTGCTTGCCCTTAAAATGCAGCGTTGTGTTTGTCATATATATTTTCTTTCTAAAGCAAGACTAGGTTAGCCAATCAATTATTGTCCAGTTGAATCCAATGCTTGTTTTTTCAATTGAAGAGAAAGTCAACCAAAACATTTTTTTTGTCAAGAATATGTTCTACGCCGAGTCCGCTGATAGTGTAGTGGTACACACGCCTGAGTTGTGTGCGGGCAGCGTGGGATCGATTCCCGCTCAGTGACAGTGTCTATGTGTGCCCTGCGACTGGCTGGCGACCAGTTCGGGGTGTAGTCTGCCTTCGCCCATTGACGGCTGGGATAGGCTCCAGCAACTCCCCGCGACCCTATATAGGATAAGCGGTTTGGAAGATGACATGACATGACATGTTCTACGCCGGCCCCCTAGTTCAAACAAGGCATTCTGATTAATATTGTGTTTGTTGAATATGAGTTTTATTGTAAAATCCATCCATTTTTTACCATCTCAATGGTCAGCCTTTTTATTACTTCTGTCGACTGAAAATGACATCACAGATGCGCCGAGGGCTCAAATAACGACCAATCATGGCTCAGTTTCAGAAAACAGGTGAGCTGTGATTGGTCGTTTTGTGAGCCCTGAGCAACTGTGATATCATTTTCAGTTGAAAGACTTGACAAAATGGCCTCCCCCAGTGATAACTAAAAACAGGTGGATTAACTCTTATTCGACAAATGCAATATTTATCAGAATGCCTTGTTTCAACTTGTGGGCTTGCATGGAGCATATTCTTAAAAAAATAAGTTGCTTGGGTTGACTTTGCTTGAATTGAATTGAATGAAGTATTTGCATAAGAAAATCAATCCTCTCATTCGTTAAGGGTATTAAAATCTCTTATCAGAAACACTTACATGTGTTTTCTTAAGTGGGGCTATTCTTAAGTGGGGCTATACAGTACCTGAGGTGGGTATGTGTGTATGCGTATGTGTGTGTATATATATGTATATATATATATATAAGAACATTTGTTTCAAAAGGATGTTTGTCCCTGGGAAGAAGGGCGGATCAGGAATACCAGCTGTGTATGCATATTATGTCGGGATACCAGATGTGTATGCATATTATTGTACATGTAATGGTGTATACTCACTAACATAGCAGGTGAGAGATGAAGTAGATTTGGGTGGCTGGAGATGGCTGGAGCAGGAAATCATAGCTGAGAACTGCAAAAATATTTCCTTGGCTTCTTTTTGGCATCACTCTGAATCTGATAAGCACAGAAAAAAAACATAGATTATTCTCATGTAAATAGCTACAGCAGTACATAGGCAACTTAAAATTAATGGTTTGTCCTAGGCCTCCTGTCTTTTATGGAGAAATTAATTATTTAGGGCCGGCGGGAAACCGTTCAACAATGAGGCACGACAAGGGTAAAAATGTTGCTGAATTGGGTCATATACTCAGCAATAACAGATAAATGCTTAATTTTCATGAACTAAGGGTAAGTATTTGAATACTCTGACACAGTAAATTATGTACTTTGTACATTATTTGCTCAGTTTGGGATTTGAGTAACTCACAGAATTTCGAAGTGTTTGAAGTTAATAAATAATGGATTAGTTGGTTCTATATATTAAGCTCTGTTAATGATTCCTATAACTCTTTTCTGTATTTTAAAAGTGGGATGAGTATTTGTTTTATATGTATTGAGTCTTGAGACCTGCTTGTGACTGGCACATACTGTATGTGACTTATTCCCACCTCTGCAAAATAATCCAAATGAAAATTCTGAACAAGTACTGTGTAGCCCCACATAAATTTAAGAAAATACATGTAAGTGTTTCTGATAACCGTTAGTATAGATGTGGGATGATGGGTACTCGAATGCAGGGGTCCCAAACAACCGGGCCGCAGCAGACTGCACAGATGGAAGAAAGAAAAAAAAAAGCGTACAGTACTTCCAGTTTATTTATTATCCGAGGCTGAAAAACATTTTATTTTGAAAAGTGACCAGATTCTCTCCGTTACATCCATCTATGGCTGACTCTTAACGCATGTCAACTTGTCTACGTCGCGTATTTGGAAAGTAGTGTGTCTTGGGGAAAAATATAGAGGGGGATAGTATCAAGGGAACTTTCATATTTGTTAAACTTGGCTTTCCTCTCAGTTAAGCAAATAATGCTTATCAATTGGAGGTAAGGAAATCTAACAGTTTCACTGTCATTGCCCCAATCTAGCAAGACTGCTTGTTCCATAGATACCATCAATTCAATATTGTATTTAAGACAGCAATCCACAGGGAAACTGTTAGATTTCCTTACCTTCCAACTTATATCTGGAATTGTTATAGTATCAATAGAACAAGCAGTCTTGCAAGATCGGGCAACGAGCACAATCTATTGAATCGTTGTCACTCTTGAGTAAGGAACAAATGGCTCGAAATACACCATGGTATACATTTTTAAAGATGACAATGTTGCATCTTATTACTCCCTTGATGTATGTGTATGTTTGTTTGTTTACATTTTTTTTTCATAGCAAATGCCTGAGGTCGGACTGTACATTATGTGTATTATTCTACACTCTGTGTCTTTTCCCAGGTATCAGTGGGTCAGTGCTGGGCCCGTGCTGCTGCATAGCAGGTCTCGGGCTTGGTGCCTCTCTCATGGTGCAGGGTCACTTCTCCTGTGTGTGCGTGTTTGTGTGTATCAGTGACATGTGGTAATAGAAGATTAGCTTATGTTTATTTTGGAGCTTCTTTGAAACATGTTTCAAATAGTCAAAATTGAATTTGTTTTCAAAGCTTTTAATTGTTTCAATCAATTCCACACTGTTCAACAAGAAAAACAAAATAATGTTTGAAGGGGGTACCCGCTCCCAAATCAACTTTTTCTTGCTTATAAACTATATAAATGGAGTCTACTAATGCTGGTTTGCTAATGCACAGAAACCTTTGTATTACTCTGTGCATAAATCTGAACATTTGATGGAAGTTTGGAAGTAAATGTAACAATAACACGAGAAAGGGTGGGGACAGTATTATGATTCAAAGCTAATAATTTCCAGAATTCACAAAGGGCATGCCTTGAGGTGTTTTGCCATTTTTGCTTGATGCGCTAGATGTGTTGGGACTGCAGAATACAGTCTGAAATGCCAGAGCTGAAGCCAGGTGTACTTTGACTTCAGGGCTAATCCCCTTTTTCCCCTTCCAGTTCCAAAATAAGATGACACAGATTTTGTCTGTGGTTTCTTCTGAGAATTTAGGTTTATTTTCACACAGAAGCACAGAGGCAGACGACTAACGCTAGTGCTCCCTCACTAGCAAACCAACCCCACCTCTCTTTCTCCCATGAGGAAGCATCTACACAAATGCTGAACAACAGCCTCTCAGCCCACTAATGAGTGCTATGGTGCACAAAATCAAACTATTTTTGTACCTCACTCTCTTTTCTATCCATTTACCTATGCAAAGAATGCTGTCGATGGTGGCTCCAATTGTACCTTGTAGGTTTTCATATCTTGTCTTACGTTTAACCAAAGGAGCACATTCATGAATGTGTCGTCTCATCATTATTTCAAAGAAATTGCAGATAGTGCAACATATTGTACATTTGCTACAGAAAAACTATATGAGCCAGTTGGAATTAAATTGAATTCTGTATAAATTGGTCATATTATGGTTTGTTCTACATAAACTGATAGCACACGAATGACGATTAAACAATTATTAAATTGATAATTATGATAATTGATCTTTTAGATTTTTTTAAAATTAAAATTGCTCAAATCCTCAAAATTTCAGCTTCTCAACAATAAGTATTATCCGATTTCTGTAGTCCTTCAGGAGAGCAGACTGATTATGTTTGTGTTAAATAAAAAAAAAAACATTTGCTTTTACAAAACTCCATGCTACACAGTGTTCCACAAAACACTTTACGAAAAACATTTTTTTTGTACGGTATTGAATTTATTTTTGATAATTTCTTATATTAGAAAATGTGCTTCGAGGAGGGTATGTGGTTCAATAATGGACTGCAAAAAGGTACTCAGGTGTTAACATTAAACGTGATGGCAACCCATGCTACATATAGTGCAGGATTTTTTTCTTCTTCTGACATTCCTCACAGACACAAATGACTGACTGCTAAAAATCTGCCATCAGAGCATCATTGATCATCATTCAAAAAACATATGGCCACGGGGAATCATTCAATCACACCTCTCAAGTGTCACCTTGTCAGTTTCAGAAAATAGATGACTGCACTGACTCAGGAATGTTCATTTTTGCCTGGCCTTCTGGACAGGAGGACAGGACAATATTTGGTCATTTGTGTCATACAGTGGTACCTCTACTTACGAACTTACGTAAGTAGAGGTACCACTGTACTTACGAACGAAATTTTCAAGTTACGAAACGCCTCAACGGGAAAATATTGCCTCTTGTGACGAAAGAGTTTCATGAACGCAACATACTCATAGCTGCTCTGCCATTGGCCATTACCTAGCATCTTCCTGGCATCCCGTTGGCTAAGAGGGACCTCTACCGTATGTGTCTGTGTGTGTTGATAGACAGGTAGATAGATATATACTGTATGTGATAGATATGTCTATGCAGTGTCCTCGTCATTCGCCCCTCGGGCCATGAGGTGTCCCGATAGATTTACATGAATTAGAAATGAGGAAAAGAAGAAAAAAAGAAAATCTGTTTTTTTTGTCCATACAAACATCCATCCATCCATTATCTGTACCGCTTCTCCTCACAAGGGTCGCGTGGTGTGCTGGAGCCTATCCCAGCTGTCTTTGGGCAGTAGGCGGGGGACACCCTGAACTGGTTGCCAGCCAATCGCAGGGCACACAGAGACAAACATCCGCACTCACAATCACACCTAGGGGCAATTTAGAGTATCCAATCAACTTACCATGCATGTTTTTGGAATGTGGGAGGAAACCGGAGTGCCTGGAGAAAACCCACGCAGGCACGGGGAGAACATGCAAACTCCACACAGGGAGGCCGGAGCCGGGATCGAACCCACGACCTCTGAACTGTGAGGCGGACGTGCTAACCAGTCGACCACCGTGCCGCTCCATACAAACAAAGCAAGAGATAATAGAAAAGTATGAAAAGGGGATGCATTTGGTTGATATCGCCAAAGAATATGACTGTAATATATCGACAGTCGCCACGTCATTAAATCAGTTCCTTACAAAACGCCAGGCAAAATCCACTTCTGAGAGAGAACATGAACCAAAGAGGGCAAAAAGCGATGAGGAAAGCAATTAAAAGGTAAACGACCATCATTTTTATTCTTTGCTCTATTCTTTCTTTTTACACTATGCACAACTCTCGTTTATTACGCAATAATCTAATTGTAACATGTATTTGTTACATATTTTGATGCATTTTTATGCTTTATAAAACATTTATGTCTGAATATTGGGGGGCTTGGAAGAGATTAGGGCATTTACATGGAAAACACGTCTCTACTTACAAAAATTTCTTCCAGAACCAATTAATCTCGTAAATAGAGGTACCACGTTACTGTATATTCTGATGATTACATGTGTCAAGAATCCACTTGTTCGTCGCGAATAATAATTAGTTTATGTGATTATAAATGGATGCCTGCAACTGCAAATTCCAAGAATGTTGAGTGTAATGTACTTTTGTCTTCTAGATATTTATGGACCCTTGGTTGTGCTACTTTCACATTTTTTTTTCAGCTACCTCATTTAAACATTGTTTACTGCATAGCTGAGTGTGAGTAAAGCTTTTCAATTGTTGATATTAATAGACAACCATGATTACATGTATGATACATGTTCCAATTTTTGGTCTTTGCCTGGTGAGATTCCACTACTGCGCTTTAATGTTGGATCTCCAGCTTGCATGTTGTCAAGAAACTGTAACACACTGCAAGTTCACAAGACTTGAGCCACATCCATCCTTCCATCCATTCATTATCCAAACCGCTTATCCTCACTGGATCGGAGCCTTTCTCAGTCTTCGGGCAGTAGGTGGGGTGCACATGCTCATCATAAAGTAAGTCCATCAAGTGTCCAAACAAACAAAAAAAAGTTAACACTTGAAATATGCCTCTGCCTCCACGTCACTTCAAAACAGAGAAAGTGGTTTCCACCATAAAATCTGCGAGAGCCTCGTTGTGACTGTACCCTCCCTCCCTTTTTTATCTTGCTCTCCTGCTTCAGAGCAATAAAGTGCCTGTAACCCCTTGGTCCCACAACAGGGCTTGAGCTGCTGTCATCTTCTCTAAATGCCTTTCATAGCCAGTGACGGAAACTCCCTCTGATCCAGGTGCCGCATAAATCATTAAGGGACTCAGTGGCTCAAGCTTCTGTCAACGATCATTCCCAATTAGGGCTTCATTTGGTATGGCCCCTACATTTAGCACTCATGGGAACAGTAGTAATACGGTGAAACCACTAAGGTGTGGCGAGACATTCGGATAGTGTTTCACACAGTAACAACTTCATCATAAGAGAAGGGTAACAGATTTGTAATTGTCTTGTCTTGTTTACAAGGAACTTCTGCATTAGGTGCAACTTAAGTTGAAATTTTATGAAAGGGAGAATTATATTGACCCAGAGTAATAGACTTTTAATCACTCAGTATTATCTTTTCAACCGAATGACTACATTCCAAATTAAGATTGTAAACATTTTTGAAAAGCCTGGAAATAGTCAGTTTTGTATTACGTTCTCTTGTTGCCGTTTGAAAGCAAACGTATGTCATAAGACACTTCAATGTGATTAAGTTGTGCATAAACTGTTTATTTACATTATAGTAAGTAGAAAATGTTTGTGTGGAGTATTGTCCTTTTTTTTAGAAAGATCAGGTTCTCCTAGGAGCATGTAATTTCAATTTATAGCTAATGAATGTGCTGCTGCATGAAGTTATTTTTTTCTCTACATACAGTACATTAACATATTTGTCTGTATTGGGTGTTTATCAAAAGGTAGCATGGGTATCACAGTGAGAATATACATCCAAGTTTTGGGAACTAAGTAAGAGCTCAAATGAAATATTACCCATGATATGCAATATTACTGCCACAGTTGTTTAATTAATTCACTATAAGGATATTACCCGTAACTCATGCATTGATTTTTGTCTTAAACGGAATTCGTAGTATTCATCCATATTTTCAATTTTGGGACAACTTTAAGTATCCCTTGGTGTGACTTCTAGTTGACTTCGGTGCACAAAACGTTATGGTGCCTTGTGGATGCAATATCTTTGTTTAAGATTAGTAGTAAGCAGAGCTGGGCAGTCCGTCCCTGGGCCGGATCGGTTGGACCCTCCGGATACCCGGGCTGGGGGTGGGGGCTGACAAATTTTTAAAAAAGGGCTGGACTAAGCATGGCCGGAAGTGGATTTTAGTCCGGCCCACTAATCAGCCCTCAGGCGTGTGAGTGCTCGCGAGGCGGCCAATGTTCATCTCAGCCTACTCAGTGAAAGGCTTCTTTGTAGGCTTCTTTCTACTCCCGCAACGGCGAGAGCGACAACTGCCGCATTGATTCAAATGACCGACGCATTGTGCTGTTGGCGACAGGTCTGCAACACATGCCACGCACACGTCAGAAATTGTTGCTGCTCTGATCGGTCCATTATGCCACATGTTGCGATGACATACAGTTTCCCACACGGAGGAGAGAATGCACCACGCAGCTCGTTGCTGCTGCAAAGCAAACTAGTTTGGCAGCGACGTATGTGTAAAAAGAAGCTACTCACCCACATTACCCCTTAGCCGCCACCTTCCAGATCGTTTTCGCAGTAAAATTAAATGCATAGTCTAGTCATCTCGGTCCCTTTATGGTTGTAGCAGGCACGATATCCATTGTTGTCGCTGTCTTTTTGAAGCGACGCCCCCCCGACTTGGAACGTAACTGTTTCAAAACAACTTGTGTCCACGAGTATAGTCAAGCTGCGCGCAGCACTCAAGGATGACGCCGGCACATCAAGGTGGAGTTCATGCACTTCTTCTGTCTCGTCTTCCCTACTTCCGGAAATACGCCGTAGCAAAACCTGCTGTGTATAGTGGTTTGATGGTATGCTTTTATTTTGAAGGCCGGGAAGTGTGAAGGAGGGTAAGTGTGAAAAATAAGTAACTTGTTGACTGCGACTTCTGGCCGTCTGTTGGACCCAAATAATTATACATACAATACGACAAATCCAACCCCGGGGCTCGCAATACAAGTAAGCACACGCAGTTTGGTAAGTACTACTGGTGCATTTGAAGCGTGTCCACAGCGGGTTCGAATTGTAAATTAGCCAGCTAATGATCTTTAAAAAGCCTCTGCTGTTAGCATCCCTCCCGCGGCGACGTCAATCACGGACGCTTTTTTTTTTGGTCGGGGGGGCCGAACGGGGCGGGGGCCAACGATGTTTATAAATATGGCCGGAGGGTCGTGGCTGGAAGAGTACCCAGGTCAAGGATGGAGGTTCGCGGCCGGACCGGCAAAAAAGGGTCAAGTGCCCAGCTCTGGTAGTAAGGGATAATTATCTGATGAATTAACATGTTACTTAATGTTTTATTTTATTGGATCATTTCCAGTTGGTGATTCTACTTAAATATATTGAAACAAATCAGCCCCCTAATTGAATAAGGTGGTTTAGACTATTAGGGCTGTGTCAAAAGTAGATTTTGAATGGAGTGGTGTCATGAGAAGAGTGAGATTTGGACCCATACGCAGATATGACACGAAGTTGAAGAATAAAAAGTCTTTATCAACAAAAATACAAAGTAACAACAGAGATCAGCAATGGAAGAAGGTTTGACGTACTGACAATGTGTCAGTGTTTAACACAAACTTTTAAACTGTAAGACTTCAGGCCTATACGATATCATAAAGCACAAAGAATAAAAGGACCATAACATCTGCAGTGCAACTGATACAACACGTAAACAGTCACAAGTGGTGCGGAAAAAAACAACTGTAGGTCGTTATTACCTAATCTGACAGAAGTATCCCAGGAATTGCAGCCAAATCGGGATTTTAGCATTGCAATTACATTTAATCACAAATGCAATCTTCTGCTATGGTTTCTCTGAGATTAGAGTGGATTATATTGGATTAAAACCATTGACCTGATTTACTCACTGGCCGCCTCATAAATTTGACCTTCAGGGGTTGGATTTGGAGGTTTAGAGAAGCTGTCATGGAGTGAGAGCCAAGTACCTGTCAGTTGGATCACTTGTGAGAATGCAAATTAGTATACACTGTATGGTGATGCATGTTCCATCATTGTCATTTTTGATGGCACTTACTCATGACCCAGTTGCCAGGGAAATGTATACCATTTTGTGGTCTTGAAGATTTGGGAGACAATGAAGTGTCTAAATCTTTACATTCTAAAGTGCAGTGCTATTCTGCAGTAATCCAACAATGTTAGTAGAATCTCATAGATCTTTAACATTTCATGTACAATTGATAGACATTGATAGACAATAGACATTTAGTGAAATATTTAATTTCTCCTGTCCTTTATTAAAGCAAACATACAAAATAAAAACCCAGACATGATCTCATAAGGTTGAGATTTCCCCCACTACTTTGGACAGATTACAGGCTACTCTTTCTGTTGGAGCTTTTATGACCTCTAACGACATAATTTTAATTACTCAGCAGGTTTATAATAATATTTAGAGGTTACATTTAACAAGATGCCCAATTAATCTAGAATACTAATTGGGCAGTAATGAAGAACCACAGAGGAAACGAAAACAGATGGCTATGACAAGGAATTAGTTGCCTGACTTTAATAGGTTAGAGGCTACTTTCGACTTTTTTGCAGTCTACATTTAGTTTCAAGTCATTTTTCTTCAGCTTCCCCCCACACAAAAAAATGGGTTATTGACAATGTGTGGCTCGTTTTGATGCTTGGACCCTACAGTATAATGTTTAAAGATGAGCTGAACAGCTCTATTATGCATTACCAATTATTAGAATGTTTGGTCAATATTCAGAAGCCTGCAGTTTATTAAAACCCAATTTAACCGACAACAAATGTAATGCAAAACCATGTTCATCATTAGTGAATAAATACACTTTCTGAGGAAACTAAGCGGTGCTTCCTCTTATGTAGTACTGTAGGAACACACCATTCTCAAAAAGTGGGCCCACCACCTCAGTATGCTATTCAGAAGTCATGACATCCATGTGAAAAATTGTGTCAACAGAGCAGTCCCATACACTTTAAGATTCTTGAATTTGGGGGGTTTGAGTCTTGTTCAACCTTGTTATTTTTATGTGTCTACATTTGTGGTATCAAACTCTGCTTTCTTTCACGGAAGGCATGTGAGTGGGACAGAGAAGATCCTTGAAGTACGTATGTCTTTCACCGACCAATTACTCCCCCAGTTTAGAAAACTAAATAACTGGAGTCTTTTTTAAAATGGTAGCGAGACCCACACTCATCCATTTTCATGTTTGCCTCATAGGCAACAGGACTTCACTGCATTGACTGGAGCTTCACTTCTTCTCCAGTATATTATTTTATTAAGCGATTGAGAGAAGAGCCGCAGTGATAGGGAGAGAGAATGATGAATTATTCATACAAATTAGATGCTGCTCTTGTGTAAATGCTATTCTGCCAAAGGAAATGGGGAAAGACAGGAGATGGGGAGAGGACTGTCCACTCCTCCTGCGGGGCCTGAGCATCTGTCAATGTAAAGCCCACAGCCAGTTCACCAAACACGAATCATGTGTGAGGTTTTGTGTCTCTGATGGGCTGCCAAGATCCAGGGCGAAGGGGACAGCAAGTCAGTCATGCACTACCTCCCTCCTCACTCTGCTCAGCCATCACATCTGACCTTCTTTAAGTAATTATGGACACCATGGTAGATGTGCATGTACACATGCAAATCCAGATATGTACAGTATAATAATCTGCAAGGCCTTTTTACTTCCCTTGCCTGCGGCAATCAAGACAGGATTTTTCGAAGCTTAGCCGCATTTTAGCTATAACAGTGGATTATCATCATGCAAACACAGCTCCCTCAACATAAACGGATCCAATTTCAGTACTTAACTGACCATCACTTAAATGTTCTGTTAGCATTGCCTCCCTTTTAACTCAATTCCGTGCCAGTAGGTTTAATGTCAACCTATGATGCAATTCCACCATGATATCACGATTTCATGCTTATCTTCACTAGGGTCACGGGTGTGCAGGAGCCCATCCCAGCTGTCTTTGGGTGAGAGGTATGATACACCCTGAACCGGTCTCAGGTTCAGCCAAAGTTATTGCGCTGTGATCCAAATGTTTTGGGTTTTTTTTTTTCAGTGAGGAAGAACGGACATTTTCCTGAACGCCAAAGTGGTTCATTAAGTTGATCGACACCATTTATTTTCATGTGCATATCTTCAAATGATCCATACCTTGACCTTAATAATTATTGCCAGGAGCAGTGCTTTAGGTGGGCCGGTGTGCAGCGGTACAGAGTACCGGCACTTAATTTTAGCCTCAAGTGTACCGGGATTTTTTACGGCGTAACGGGACTTCACATGAGTCCACAGCACACGCTCTTGTTCTATTTCTCTATTGCACTGTGTTCAGTGTAGGTAAGTCACAGCCTTATGTATGAACGGACTATTAATAAGCGCCTCGCGGCTGAAGCCAGTAGGCAGTCATCTTACGGTGACACTGTTACTAACAAATTTTTTTCCCCACTTAAAACACTATCAGTGCCTGATCCTAGTGTACTAGGATACTGGTATGGCGTAATGAGAGCCTCTCGAAGAAAATAACGTGGAAATGCCCCAGAGAAAGCACTATATTCAAGTTAGGCGGGCTTAGCTAGCGAGTGGCTACATAAGATGGCCGCCGGTGGCTTCACTTCTTCCGACAGCGAGTAAGCGGCATTGTTAGTCCAATTACTGTATATCCTATAAGTCCGTGAGGTAAACTGACACTCGTCTCCATGGGAGGGCTCTAGCGGGCTTGTAAAATGGTTGACACATCAACGCATCTTCACAGATCGCTTCACTATGCCACATTCACTATGTCGACATACGTGAACCAGGAATGATTTATAGATCCTATAAATGTTATCTATGGTAATGCTGGCCAGTGGGTGTTGCACAGGGCATCATTCAAGACTAATGACTACAGTGTGCCGTTTAGGATCATCAAAAATATGGAGCAAAGTACTGTCCTTACAGTAATAATTGGGCCCCTATGCATTTCATGTGCCACCCTTAAGACTGAAGCAGACACGGCACTCAGCAGATGCTTATCACTCACTGCGTGTCGAGCACCAACTGCCTGCGGGGGCACAAAAAAAAAAACGACAACAAAAAAAACAAACAAAAAAAATCTAGCTCGTAAAAAAAAAAAAAGTCACAATAGTAATAAAAATAACAGTATATGATATTCAAAACACAAGTTATGTTGATAAATAAATGTAATACAAAAATAACTGTCTTATTTCTGCAAAAAAAAGAATCTCCTGTGCAGCCCTCTCATAGGTCTATTGTGTAAGCAACCCTTGGATCCCCAAAAGAGAGAGTCTCGACTGATGCATAAGTGTGCTTTATTTTAGTTTCTGTAGCATCATCATTGGGTTCAGCCTAGCACCATGAAAACTGCATGCTAGGACATACAAAACACAAAAAAAGACAATCACCACTAAATCTTCACAGTACAATCCACATAATTTGTGCATCAATATTAAAACATCAACAAACACTCATTTACTCCAAGTATTCCAAATACACAGATACAAAATTACAGATAAATACAATATTTCAAACAACCAAAGAAAACCAACAAACATACCTCATTGCGCTCACCAAGGATGCTTAAAGGTTAAATGATCTCTTCAACAGTCCAAAACAGGTGTAAAAGTCCCCTTCTGAGTGAAAATGAAGCATCAAGCTAGAGCCTGGAGATAAAAACTTGTGGCGCAGGCCCAAACAAATCAGCTTCCTAATTTCCCACACCTGTGTGGCTACCTTTACAGCTCAGGCTCTTGTGGCACTACGGTGTCATTCTAGGGACAAAATTCCCCACTTGCACTTTGACTCCCCGCACCAAGCCATCACTATCCACTGTCATTCTCACCACTCGTGCCAAATGCCACTGGTTTCTTGGGAGGATTTCTTCCTTGATGATCACTACATCATTCACTTTCAGATTGCGTCGGGGGAAATGCCATTTTTGCCTAGTAGAAATGTTGGACAGGTATTCTCTTTTCCATCGGCTCCAGAATTGCTCAATCGGATACTGAACCCTTCTCCATCTTTTAGTTCCATATACATCCTCTTTAACAAACTTGCCAGGAGGTGGAAGAGCCAATTTTGATTTCATTAGAATGAGACGGTTGGGTGTTAAAGGCTCAAGAGAATTGGGGTCATTTATTCCCTCTGTGCTCAAAGGGCGGCTGTTCACAATAGCCATGGCCTCATAAAAGAGTGTTCTCAGAGAGGCATCATCAAGTCTACCTGCACTTTGTGCCAATGTTGCATTCAGGACATTGCGTATGGTGCGTATTTGACGCTCCCAAACACCACCAGCATGGCTTGCTGAGGGAGCATTGAGGATAAACTCACAACTCAGCCAGGAAGTTTGGTATGTGCCGTTATCATAACCCACCATACCTGTTGCATCAGAGTATAGATCTGCCTGTCCCTGCTCGGCATCAGCTTGCACCTAAACACCCTCATCCTCTGCTCGCCATTAACAAACTCAGACTCTGCCAACAGATTCCAGCAATAAAACCCCCTTTTAATTCGACACCTGTTTCTGTGTCTGCTTGGGGTTTAGTTAGTTGGCTCATTACAAAGGCACTAAAACATGATAGCCATGGACCTGCATACTAAGAAACACAGAAACACCCAAATAAACCCATAAACCACAAACCAACACAACCACTGGCAGATAACATTAAAGTCTGACAATGAAAATGAATGACAACCCGTGGAGATATGCGAGAGTTGGTTGTGTTAGGCATAATCCAAAAATGATCTTGCTGTATGGAGCTTTACCGTTGGTATGCTATTGACCACCTATTTAAGATGTAATTCTAAACAGAAAGACATTGTTTTGCTTGAATGCATGCATCATAAGTCAAGTTGGTTTTAGATATAATGTATGTATTTCCAACTGAATTTCATCTTTAGTTCATATATTTACATTGCAAACAATCCCGTTAGAGAGACGATAATTAAGTTATTCAATGTTTGAATGTGATGGGCCACATCCCATTTATAAGAGGGTGTGCACACTTTAGTTTTGTCTGTTTTTTTTTTTTTACTACTTTTTTTCGTTAGGGGCCACATTAATGGTGGAACAGGGTTTGAAATGGTTTGTCTTACAGTGTTTTTTTTTTCTATATCACAAAAACCAGGAATTGGAACAGGGGTGTGTAGACTTTTTTTATCCACTGTATAGTTGACACACTATGGCACTAAATTGATATAATTCATCTGATTTTGTGTCGTGCAAATCCATATACTTGAGCCATTTACTCTTGCTATTTGGTGTTTTCATATATCAAGATAAAATGAGGTGAGCAGCCCATGGCTTAATTTACAAGAAAAAAAAAAAAAGCTGTACAGTAGACTGCATGAGCACAGTTGAGATGGTCACAGTATGAGTGTAGCTGTCAGGGGTGATAATAACACATCTAACGGGATTATCCTCCTAACTTTTCCGTGGGGAGCTGACCCTGTCCATGACAGCCATCTTTGATAAAACTGCCACAGTAGTTAAAGCTCAGCTTGGAATAAGATTACCCCGAGAGCAAACACCAGCCAGTAAACACATTCAGTGTGACTGTAACACATATGCACACATACTTTATACGTATGTTTACTTACTTTACGTTACTTACATTGACCAAAATATCAGTCTTCAGTCTTAACAAATTTGGGAAATTCAAATACTCCTATAATCAGGTCATTCATATTTTTAACCGATGTTAATAGTAGCCCTGTGATTGACTATCTAGAAAAAAAAAACACAGGTTGTTTGTCTTCCTTTTGTCCAAGCCAGCTGGTGTAGGCTTGAGCTCCCTGTGACCCTGAACAGGATAAGCAGTCTAGAAATTGGATGGATAGTGACCTAGCCCAAGGGACGGTATGGTGAAGGGCGGGAGACGGAAATTGTGGGAAAGGCAGGTACAAGAAGCCACCGCACTGGTTAGAGTATAATTTTTTTGGGTGGGTTTATGGCCAACAGTAAACAAACAATGAACCGACATGGACAGAAATAAACAAGGAAACATATAAGCAACTTTTGGGACAACGACAGACACCTGGACAAGACAAGTTGGCTGACAGAGTTGATTCATAAACACAAAAGACCAGGTTGACGCGCACAGGTGGATGCAATAGAACTCAAGCCATTCACTGCCAGACATTTTCAGACCCTCTTTTATCCTAACGTTGTCAATGGAAGTGAAGGAGTTAAAGAGGAAGTCAACTTAAAAATTGTCTTTACAATAATATGTTCGATGCAGCACCACTAGTATAAACATGCATTCAAAGTAATGTGTTTGTGGAATATGAGTTAAGCAGCAAAAGCCACCCATTTTTAGCCATCTCAGGGGGTGCCCATTTTGTCACTTCTGTCAACTGAAAATGACATCACGGTTGCTCAAGGCTCAAGTAACGAGCAATCACAGCTCACCTGTTTCCTGAAGCTGAGCCATGATTGGTCGTTTACTGAGCCCTGAGCAATTGTGATGTCATTTATTGTTCTCAAAATCATGTTTCATGTTTTGGATTCATGTTTTATTTTGTTTTTTATTTTGACATTCATGCTCTGATAAAAAAAAAACCAAAAAAAACACACACACACACATGGGAAGTTACTCACCAGTAGCTCAGTAGTAGTTTTTCCACTAAGTGTTTTTTTTGTTTTTTTTTAATCTTACTCAAGTAATTATTTGGAAGGCTTTTACTTTAGTCATATGACTCTAAAGTAGCAGTACTCTTACTTGAGTATAACATTTTGTTTTTAGTTCTGTCATGTCATTTAATATTACCCCATAACCATTTAGCCATTTAAGATGCTATTCATTCCTTCATTAATTGTATTTCACAACATGAGACATTGACAAGCAGAGTGGGTGTCTTAAATAATGGATAAAAGTATAAGGTCAAGTGTGCAAATTGAACAGGTATAAGATTTCTATCACAAAGAGGAGCCTTTGAGTCTTCCTTCCTAACCTTTTGTCAACATTTGTACCCTAGCCTTCTTGATTTAATTAATTTGCCAGTTGTGTAGTGACGTTCTGTGTTGACTTTCCCTGCAGCAAACCCAATGACGTTGCATTAGTGTAGGGAAACAGCGGATATACTCAGACCTTCGAAGTTTCAAGAAATTCACCCGTGGCAAACAAACTTGTCAAGATACTCCACAGGGGAATAGTCTTTGCTTGAAAAGCGAGTTTTATGTTTCTGTCAGTACTTTTAAAGATTCAAATAACTTGACAGAACTAAATCATTTTCTAACTTTGCCATGAAAGTTTAAGCAACCTGAAGAGAAAAAGGCTACCCTTCTCTTTGCTTCGCTGCAATAGTGAAATTTGTGTGCATTCCACTTTGGTTCAGCCAGAGCCCAAGCTTGTCTGGAGTGTGATTTTGTTCTTAGTGAAGAGGGAACAGAAGGTCAAACTGACACCATCTTTGTATTCAATGTGCCAATTTGAAGGTAAAATTATAACCTGATATATATTTGATTCATGCGTTTTGATTGGATAGTGATGGCAGTGTGTACATTAGCTCTTAATATTAAGGCAGACAATGTAGGCATTGAAAATAAAAACCCTGCCACAATTTGGCTTTAGCCACAGGTGCTTCTACTCATCCAGCAGGTAAACGAGCTCAGTTGATTACAAGCACCTGTGGCTCAAGCCAAACTATCCCAGGGCTTTTACTTTCTGGACCTGAATTTCCCATCCCTGGTAGTAAACAATTATAAACAAAATTGTACAAGGAAAAAATTCGTGAAGCTACCATAGAATGGAGTTGTTGGACATAGCAGAGAATTTAAAAACATGGAAAACCTTTTTGGGAGCCTTCTGATTGAAGGAAGAACTACACTTGCAATGGTCACTCAAATAACTTGAACCTGTAAGAAGTAGCAATAGGTAGGTGCAATACAACAGATTAGTCGGTACTTGACCCGGTTAGTGATGATTACAGAGTCGGACGAAAATTGACTTCCGTCCTTACCGTCCTTTTTAAAAAACTTCTCCTCCTCAGTCCTCCGCAAAAAGGGGAGTCCGTCCATGACGGATGCACGAACCGTTCCATCCTGAGACGGAATGCCCATCTGTGGTATTTTCTTTTCTCTGCTCTACACATTGTTTTCACTTACGGTAAGTTAAATTAAAGGAGCAGGGGAGACAGACTTCAATCTCACATTTGTCACAAATACAGTTGATATGAAATTATAAATACAATTTTGATCAAGTTCAAAATTTCCTTGCGACAAGACAAAACATTAAAAGTGATGGCGAACATCTCGAGAGTGTTTGGACAACGTTTGAGACTTTGAACGAACCCTGGCGAGAACTCAACCTTAGACAACACGTTTTCCCCTTAGTGGGATACGGGCTTAAAGGCTGCTGTATTTAGCAGAAGGCAAACAGCTGGCTCAGAAATCTACAACACCACTTGCCTGTGTGATTTACTTCCCGAAAGGTGAGATTTAGCAGTACTGTATTTTTTTTTTTAAAACACATGAATGTTTCTCAGTTTTACAACATGTTCCCATTTATGAGTCAAAACTAATCCAAATCATATTTTGAAAATGTTTTATATGTCATGAACTTTGTTGACATCAACAATATTCTAACATCTTTTGTGTATTTCTGTTCTCTGGGCAAAGTGACCATCGTTTTAGTGATTGTTTATGCATTCATGGGAAAAGGCAAACCAGCTAGTGGTCTGCCTCTCTCAAGTTTAGAGTAATGACTTGTATTTCCACATTTCTTCCGTTGTTTTTTAGGCCCGACATTCTCGCTCACTACATATAGATCTTTAATGTTTCGTATATTGCTTACTTTGCTTCTTGTGATTTCTCCTGCCTTGCCAAAGCAGTGCCATCTAATTTTGAAAGACAAACAAGTTGAAAAATGTTTTGATTCATGTGTTTTTCATTTTACTGTGAGAATATGCAGTAGGCCAAAAAAAAAAAAAAAAAAGAAAAAACAATTGCCCACTAGCCAAAGTTTGGGTGCCAGTGTATTACATTTTCAGAAAAATAAAACATAGCTCAATGTTATTACAATCTAGGCACATTTGTAATCATAACAGCCAGTGGCATTAAAAGGAGGCAATGAAAAGTGAAACAGCTTAAGTTTTTAATGTCTCACATTTGTCCTTAAGTTTTTGTTGTTCTCACGGCCAATCACATACAATGGGTTCTAAAAAGAAGACTTATTCGATTCAACTTCCTCTCAAATATGATGAACCACATGTAAGCAGGGTTAAAGGGAACCATAACGGATCATTAAGAAACAATGAAGGGTGGAAAATGTGCTAGTTAAAAAGCTGAGTGGTTGGGAGGTTACATCACCCATATTTGAGCGACAATTCTTGTTCCACTGTAATTGAGCTACTGATATAAAGATGAAGATAAAATAAGATCATAAAGGTCATTGAGAATGAGAGGAGGGAGCAATTGGTGAGACTGAAGTTTAAAAATATTAAAATAATGATGAATGCCTCAGGATAAATAAATACTGGAAGAAAAAAGTCTGGATGACTTAAATAATGTCCAAGAAGTATCGCTGCCTTCGTGAAGATGAGAGGTTATGACTAAGGAAGAGAAAATACTCTAAAAATATATCAAGTACATTGAAGCGGTGGGTATTAGTCATCGAGATGACTTGGTAATTGGAGTTCTCAGACACTTGAGGTAATTACCCCAATCTGACTTTGGCAGAGCTAATTTGCCAGATAATTTGATGAGGGCAGGATGAATTGCATATACTCCCTCAGGTCAGCAGTTCAGTGGGTTAATCATTGTGATGACTGTGACCTTGTGAACGTACTAGTCAAGGGAGCAAATGCACACAACAGTGGAAAGGCTAGAAAAACTAAAGTGACCTTAATAGGGACCTTTCATCTGGCATAGGAAACCGTAATCAACTGAATGTAACACAATTGATCACCAAAATGAAGATTCTTTGTAACAACGTTGGAATATCAAAAATAAAACCTAACTACTGAATTCCAGTGATTCTGTTTTCAGCATTGAAACACCTTTGAACATTAGGAAACTTGCAAACCAGATTTGATCTCAAAATTTCGACCTGGTATAGAACTGAGGCATGAAACAGTGCATGTCAAAGTACATACTGGCATCTGGCGTGTGACTGCGCAATGTTTTACTATTGAGGGTGCATGAGGATGAGGCAATGCATTCATAGCACCATTCAACAACAAACCTCAAGCTCTTCAGATAGATAGATAGATAGATAGATACGTTATTAATCCCCAATGGGGACATTCGAGGTGTCCGGTAGCAAGAAGTGCATTCACACACAATGCACACAGTCCGCCAAAATTAAAAACAAAAACAAAACAAAAAACATAAAAATAAATAAATATGTTAAAAATTAAAAAGCTCCTGACAATAACAACAAGAATGCATATTAGCAAAGTCCATTTAGCAGTCTAATGGCGGCTGGTACAAATGACATCTTGAATATTTCAGTCCTACAACGCATGGAGAGAAATCTGTCACTGCGACTGCTTCTCTGAGCCGCCACAGTGTCATGCAGAGGATGGCTTCTGTTACGGAGGATGGACTTAATCATCCTCCTCATTCTACTCTCCACCAATTCTCCTACAGAGCCCACCTTCCTCCCCAACACTGACACACCCCTCCTGACCATCTTATCGAGACGGTTCCCCTCCCTCCCTGTCATGCTATTCCCCCAGCACACCACAGCAAAAAATATGGCATTGGCCACAACGGACTGATAAAAAAGGAACAGCATCTCATTGCAGAAATCAAAACACGTGAACTTTCTAAGAAAGTTAGTCTGCTCCGTCCCTTTTTGCACCCTGCGGTTGCATGTTCCGACAGTCGAGTTTGCAATCCAGGTGTACACCCAGATATTTATGTGGTGACCACCTCAATATTCTCACTCCCTATTTGAACTGGGCGATGTTGGGATTTCTGCCTCCCAAAATCCACAACCATCTCCTTGGTGTTAGTTGTATTCAGCACCAGCCCATTGTCCCTGCGCCATTGTGTAAAGTCAGAAATAACCCTCCTGTACTCCCCCTCATTCCCTCCTTCGACACAAGCCACCACAGCCACATCATCAGAGTACGTTTGGATATGGCATAATGGTGACTTGTAGGCAAAGTGAAAAGTGTACAGTGTGAAGAGGAAGGGGGACAGCACTGTTCCCTGAGGTGCTCTCGTACTGGTCAGTACAGTGCCAGAGACCACCATCCCAAGCCAGTCAGTACATATTAAGATATGGTAAACACCCATCATAAATACAGAAAGAAGTGGACGCTTTAGTTTTTGGAGCTCTTGCTTTACTATATTGAACAGAGCTGGGCATTCCACCTATGTGACGACCCGGTCCGTCTATCCTCCTATGACGGACATCCATTTTGTAGGTGATAAACAAAAGATGGGAATCAAAAAAAAAAAAAATAGACGGACTATACATTGTCGGAAGACCATTTTCTCCATCTGTGTAATCGTCGATTGTCTATTTTTGAGGCTTAAATGGCCACGGCGAGGTTTCCATTTCCTGTTGACTGAGGCTTTTTGACAGCTTCTGTGTCCTAAAATGAGACGTATTCATGCCACGGTGAGTCTTTCATTTCAAATCTCGCTCAGCGGTGGTGGGGCGTGGGGGGGTGCGAGTAGAAATTGGTCGAAGTTGGTAGACGGAAACGCAAACGGCAGCCCATTTAAAATGTTAGGCGGACCGGCCCATAGGTGATTATTATTTGTTCTGGCTGGACAAATAGGCGGATAGACGGACTGTGGAAGGTTACCGCAGCTGCAGGCGGAAGGTGATAAACAGATTGTGAAATTTTAGTAAAATGCCCAGCTCTGATATTAAACATTAATGATGAAAAAATGCAGTTCACCTTTTAACACCCAAATTTAAGATGCTTTACTGGGCTTCACTGAACAGTCAGAACTGAATGTCCTTTTATTCTGAGGCTGGACTTTACCTGCTACAGGATGTGTTATACTCATGTTGCTCAAGTGTTGTAGCCTTAAGACTGTGTCGCAGGGGTGTGGCCCATGTTGGCCTCCCCCGACAGCCGTCACTGATAAATAGTTAATTCAAGTTGACTATATGCATTAAACATGTATTTGTGATATGATTTGTTGCCGATCCATTTTACATATCGTCGCTGTCCTGTGAAAAACACTTACCGGTATCTCCAATTTTGGATTTTTTTTTAATTTTCACATTAATGCGATGTCTGTAACACAGAAACACCATTCACAACACCACATTAGAAAATGAGAAAAAATGGAGATAAGTGTTTTTCACATGACAGCGACTATATTCAAAACATTATTTTGATTATAGTAAAAATGTCACTTGAATATCAACATTTTAATACTTAATTTTAACCATCATTATTATTTTATGGAGTTCAAATCCATTCATTTTCTTTTTTTTTTTGTTTTACACTTGATTGTTTTAGACTTGACATGACTGTTGACATGTATGCGTGCAGTGATGTCAACAATAAACACAATCATGTTTTATGGCCAGTTGCGCACAGCGCATGGACATATTTCAATATTTGAAGCACATACATATGTATGTGACATCCTGCGCCGATGGTGGTGTTGCCTGCTAAATTGGCAATCTCTGGCTTTGAAGAATATTGGCTCTCCCTCCTGCTTTATCATTGAGATGCAGCTCCGACAGAAACCCTGACACAGTGAGCTCTTTGAGAAGTGAAGTGTGGACAGCTTGTGCGCAATTAGAATTAATGCAGGGCTGTTCAGTAAGGAAATGAGCCATCACAGAACACACACAGAACAGCTCTCAGTTTCAATTTTATGCTTCACTCGTTGAATTTCAGGTAATAATGGATAGGCAAGGACGATGATTACTATTGCTTGTGATGACAGATAAGTTGTCATTTATTTATGTTCCTGTTAGCAGAGCAACTGATCTACACATCAGGATTGAGCAATTGATGTGTACGCAGGATTTTTGAAAATTCAATTGATAAGTAAAGCTCCACAAGATCTTTTGGCTAAAAGGTGGTCTCATTTGCATGGTGACCCCAGCTTGCATTCTGTGACACCCATGTAGGGAGTAACATGCTGGCTATTGCAGCTGGTAACATCTGTTCTTTCTGAGGTGTTGAGTGATCAGTGACGATGAGGGAAATGCAGAACACTTGGCCGGCCACTCCACTCCACTCAGCTGCCTTCACTGACCTGTGTTGGGCTCTGTTCCTGGCTCCTGATGGTTGAACACCTTCCTTTGTTTTTTGTTTAATTTCTTTTGTTGTACATACCTTCAGTTATATAAAATTTCTTAGATTATTTTCAAAAGTGGTTTCCTCATGCTGTTTTTGTCATGGCCATTGAGCCATAGTTTTATATTTCATGCTCAAATGCAATTATCCAACATCCACTTTTCAGCAACATAGGTTTGAAGCTAAAGTAACTGACCACATATTGTAAATAGTTTTGTTTTTTATACAGTGCAAAGAGGCCTCATAAACATACTCTTCAAAGATGACACAAAACTGACATGAACTCGCTCAAATATTTTTACAAAGTTGTAACATTGTTCTATGTTTGTCCTGCATGTCATTCAAAATCCCCAAATTAATAAGCCAACTCATTCACCTGTATCCCAGTGCAGTAAGGGGAAGTTCACGCTGCTTTTTTGGAGAAGCCCGGGCAAAGCACTTGCAATCATGCATAATGTGTCTAATCGTCCACTCAATTTATTGGTCAATGAATAAAATTCGAAGAGTCGGTGACAACACAAAGCTGTGGCCATTTATATTGCACACCCCTTTAAAATGTCACCATTGGACTAGGGCAGGTGCAAGTCCAACAGCATAAGATGTCATGAGTGCAGCTTCCTGTGTGGTTGTATGAGGCGATGGTTAAAAAAACAAATAAGTAAATAAAAATGTACTTTTGATTTGAGGTGGGTTACGAGAGCAGCATCTCTCTGATGGCATCTCTGAGCAATATTAGGCCACTACATTTGTATCATAATTGCCAAATTGTTATTTAAATGTCCTCTTCAAAGTCTAGTTCCACAACAATAGAAAACCTTTTCCTCCCATCTCCAACACACCCTGAGGTGGAAAATGCGAGCATGATCAGGCTTCATCGTACTGAAGCGGGCTGAACTGAACTGTGCTGCTTGGTGGAAATGTGGCTTTTCATCCCTGTCGGATTGTGTAATGCATGAGTGATTTAAACAATGTGATAGTGCCAGCAAATGCACTGACTATTTTCTTTATTTTCTTCTTTTTGGCTATGTATTTGTGAAATATACTTCTATCATCGTTTATTAAATAATATTGAATGGAATCATTTGGTAAACACATTCCAGCTAATGCAAAAACACATTTCCACACAATACATTGGTGTTATGTGCTCCGTCTTCCGAGCTCCAGTTAGGAGGTGAGCAGCAGCATTTTGGACCAACTGGAGACGCTTGAGAGAGGACTGGCTGACTCCAAAATAAAGTGTATTACAGTAATCTAGCTGAGATGTAACCAACTCATGGATTACTGTTTCCAAGTGCTGGTGAGAAAGGTGGGGCTTTACCTTAGCCAGCTGTCTTAGTTGAAGGAACCTGGACCTAACAGCGCTGATTTGCCGGTCCAATTTAAGGTCACTGTCCAATTTAAAACCCAAATTCGAGACTGTTGGCTTCAGATACGAAGCCAGGGGGCCCGGGTCAACAAGGTGGGATGTAGACGAGCCACTGGGAACGAACACCATAACTTCTGTTTTTCTTTTTGTTGAAATTTAAGAAATTTAGTGACATCCAGGCTTTGATGTCCTCTACGACAAAATTGGTCTTAGGGAGAAAGCGTCTTTTTTGTTCAGTGGGTGTTAGAATAATTGTACATAAGTTATCCCATATTTACTCTCATAAGTATTGTAAGGTTTTAATTCAGCATTATTAACTTGTTGAATCATGTAAGTTGTGGTTGTTTGTGAAGCAAGTGGAACGTGAGAAGGACGCAGCTGCAAAATAGGAACGATGCTCTTATCTAAGGGCATCCCATGGTAAGGCGCTGTGTACTTGGGACAGGATATAACAATAACAACGAACTTTCTCACACACACACGCACGCACGCACGCACCCCCGCACACACACACACACACCCGCACCCCCCCCCACACACACACACACGCACACACACACAGTCTTCAAACTGTTTGTCGCGATGCTACATGTTTCCCCCACACTTTAGAGTAGCAAATAAAAGGAGAGGAGGCGGAGGGGCTGAGCAGAGTGTTGTAGAAATTGTAATTGCACAGTTCCCTTCGTTCTCCTTGCGAGTAAAATGACAATGTTGTGTTGAGTGTCTTCTCTACTCATTGTGTGTGTTGTTTATTGTCTTAAGTGGTGTGAACCTGACAGTGGGACATAGATTTGACAGTCATCCGCATAGCAGTAGAAGGAAATATCGTGTTTTCGAAGGATGGAACACAGGTGCAGCAAATACAATGAGAACAGCAAGGGCCCCAAAATACAACCCTGTGGAACACCATACGATAGAAGTGCAGAGCGGGACTCAGAGGAACCTAGGCTAACAGAAAAAGTCCTGCCAGCCAAATAGGATCCAAACCACTCTAGAGTGCTTCCACTAATGCCCACTTGGTGCTGCCAATGAGCCAAAAGAATACCATGGTCCACCGTATCGAGTGCTGCAGTCAAAATCCAACAAAATAAGACATATATAGTCTCCAGTGTCATTTGCCAGGAGGATATCATTAAAAAGACGTAACAAGGCTGACTCTGTGCTGGATTTCAACTCTGAGTGCACCATTTTTTCCAGAATTTTAGAAATAAAAGGCATCTTAGAAATGGGTCTCAAATTTGACAGCACACCTTGATCAAGGCCAGGTTTCTTAAGCATGGGTGGCACTACAGCTTGTTTAAAATGTTGAGGGACTGCACCACAAGACAGGCTGCTGTTGATAATGGCCAAAACCGATTCACCAATACTCGGGAGAACCTCCTTAAAGAAGTGAGGAGGAACTGAGTCATAGGTGGGCGCCAGATAGCTTAATATGGCAAACCACATCCTCCATAAATGTCAAGGAAACCGCCTCAAAGTAATCCAACACTGCAGAACAAGGAATGTGGACAGAGGGGTTAAATGTGGCGTTCGAATCGAGAGCCCTAGATGTAGCAACCTTGTAAACGAATAACTGCAAAAATCTGTCGTGCATTTCAGGGGACTAGTCCGTGCAAATCGGCTGACTGGGCTTAAGTTCAGAATCAATTGTCTTAAATAGAGTACGTGGATCATGGGAATTTGCTTATATAAGACTTGACAAGTGTTCCCTTTTGTGCTCCTTCACCTTTCTTTGGTAGCGACGCCTGCAGTTCTTTAGGATTTGATAAGAGAGCTGCAACCTCTTCTTTTCCACCTGTATCCACGTGTCAGCCGGCAGTCAGCTTTATTGACAATGACTCCTGAAGGATTCACACAAAAGGTATTTGCTAATTAAAAAAAAAAAAAAAGTATGACCTCTTTCAAGGCCTTGAGCATAGAAGCTGGGAAATAAATAGTGGAGTTTTATGGGCCATCATCTTAACGACGGAGTGAAACGTCACACCACATATGAGTCGGAGTGGAAACGTCAATATGTTGTCAAGTGAGCAATCATGAAATTCCTGGAGGTTCTAATCCCTGGTAGGTAGAGTGGCTCTCCTTTCATAAAATAAAGCATGACTTATTGTTGTTATTGCCTCCCATAAACATCTGATGTTTTATTAATCAAATTGCAGAAAGCAATAATAGCCTGTTAATCAACCTCATTTTACCTCATTTAGTAAACTATTTGTGACCATTGGTTGGTCTTCTGCATGTCAATGTGTGGTGCTATGCCAGTTTCACCAGTGTGGCAGCTGACTTTTTAGTGTACCAGGTGAACACATCTTGGCCTGATTGATTGCCACACATTGATAAAGTTATTACATAGATGACAGTGGCAGGGTGCATCAAAAATACAATTATTAAATGGTTGTAAATCAATGTCAAAAACGGACGACCTTTTAGCTGAAGGTGAAAGTATGAGTTTGAGTAATTATGGACAAAGGGATGCCTTTTTATTACTCCGCTGACTGTGCAGAATAATGAAAGTGAATAAAGCAGAAAATGGTGCGTCGTAAAAGGTGACCATTTCTAATTCAGTCATACATAGGGAATGCATCGTTGCACCTTCTCTGCAATATTAAACCAATCTTTTAAGACGAGAGAGCTTCTTATTATGGGACAGTGAGCAAATGAACCAGCGTGCAGCGTGCTATTTCTGAAAGCAATGTAGGTCCAGTGCTAAGCATTAATTTCTCTTGTTTAATAAATCATAGAAGAAGCGTGTACAGTTTTGTTAATTACCGGTAACTCTTAGAAGAGAAATTAACTTCCAAAGTAAAGGGCGATATAACGCAGGTGGGTGGCAAGATCAACTCAGAACTGTTACTGTCCTCTTCCTTTCAGCAAACTGGCGGGACAGGGCATCAGGTTTGATATGTTTGAACAGAAAACGTACCTAAAGCTCAGTTATGCAAATCTTCCTTTTCAGACTTATTGAGCATGGAGCCGAATACAATGTTGCTTCAAGCACGTTAATGCTTCTTTTTGACGTCACTTCTTTTTACATCTATAGATACCTGCACTTGTCTTCATTGACTTCGGCGCATATGAGTCCAAGGGAGTGTAATGTATGAACTTTAATCAAGGTGATCAGGACCATGTCAAGTTGCTTCCCAGAAGCCAGTTGACATGGGGGTATACATTGAGCACCAGATTAATTTGCGCGCTCGCCGGATAATCTATTTACATCTGCAAGGACAAATCCTGTACCAGGTGAAGTGTACCAGCTTGTGGTGTAGTGGGTAGGGCGTTCCTCCAAAGGTGCTGCTTCTTTTTTTTCCCCGCTTCGTGTCACGGGTTCAAATACCGCTCTCTCCTTTTATATTTTCATTTTTACAATGTTTACAATTATTTGCAGCCAGTGGGGTGTTGTAAACGAGACGTTTTGTTTCAAGTGTTTATTGAAGAATCGAACAGTTATGCAGTTGAACAATTTTGATGTAGCTCATGACGAGTCTGCAGTCAGGAAACACAAAATTACTGGACTGACATTGCCCTAATGGCACATCTGGAATCAGGAGCCAATTGATCTGGAAGCTAGTTGAACCGTAACACCGGCTGCCTGGCTGTCTCCTGAGATTTAACAAAACGTTTGCGTAGCTCAATGTTTGAAAACTGCAAACAGTCACCACCAGGGTTCATGTGCACATCCATGCTCTGGTCCGCTTCAGTCCGTGTAAGTGAAGAAGTGACAGGAATGTTTTTTGTTTTTTCTTTTGTGGAGGTGATCATGTTTTTGCACATACTAGCTCATGTTTGAGCCAAAATATTTTGCATTTTCACAGGTTGAAGTGGACAAGAGTAGTAATGTGCATTTGAATATCGGTGTCATTTGGTCGCCGTTTCAGACAACAGAACATGACAAACCAAGCAATATTACAATGCATTCCCCCCTGTTGTGACATAGACAGCTGAGCCAGAGAAAAATAGCAGGCCGAGCTCCAAAAGGGGGCGTGTCAATTTGTCATAAATCTCTTTCCAAAAAAGCCCTTAAATCATTACAGATTCTGTTATGGGGGTGAATTGTAGTGCTGTAGTCATTTTTACATGCATACCTATTTGTCATGGTCTGTTCTGTGTAGCTGTCATCTGCTTTGTGTTTCAGCTGATTAACTGTGGGGGCGTGTCCTCGGTGCCGCACCTGTGCGGCATTTGCAATCAGGAGCTTTAAAAGGACTGCAGCGTCGAGGGCTTGGTGTGAGAGTATTCACCTTGCTTGCCCTGAGTGGTTCTGAGTTTGGTTTATTTCTATTTGGATTTTCCCTGATCCCTCTGTGGGAGGTGATTTTGCGCTTGTTGTTCTCCTAGCCTTTTGCAAGCCTTTTTGGATTTCCCGTGTTCTTTCCAGGCAATCTGCCTGCGCTTTATTTTGCACTTTTTACGATAGTAAATTGTTTTTGCATTTGTAAATAAATATTGTTCAAATCTTCTTGCTTGTCTGCATTTGTGGGACTCCATTTCCGGGTTTTACGAAACCCGACACTATTAAAGTGCCACTGTTCAGCCCGTCCATGTGTCCCTTTAAAGGAAAATAGTGGAAGTTGAAAAATTCAATTAACTAAGGAAAATTGTTCAATTAGATAGAAATGCATGCAAATTAATAATTATTTGAAAACAAACTAATATCAGAACTGCAATGAGATCACATGTAGTGCCAGCACGAAGCACCCTAGTTGGGCAGGTTTTCAGACAAGGCTACAGGATATGCCCGTCTTGGTTTCACCTGTGCTTAAATCCCGGAAACCTTTGAATTTTTGACATTGCAATTTCGTCATGTCATGTCATGTCGTTTTCAACACTGCTTATCCTGTACAGCATGGGTGGGCAATTCCAGCCCTCGAGGGCCGGTATCCTGCCTGTTTTCCATCTGTCTCTGCTACAACACACCACATATAACCAGCAAGGTCTGCAGAAGCTGTATAACGATCCTGATCATTTGAATCAGGTGGGTTGCACCAAAGTGACATATAAAACATGCAGGATACTGGCCCTCGAGCACCGGAATTGCCTACCCTTGCTTTACAGGGTCACAGGGAGGTACTGGAGCCTATCCCAGCTGACTTTGGGGAAAAGGCGGACGCTAGCTGGTCACAGGGAACACACAGACACCGTCACTGAGCGGGAACCAATCCCACGCTGCCCGCACACAAGTCAGGCGAGTGTACCACTACACGATCAGCGGTTGCAATGTAAATTTTGAATCACAGCAAAAGCAGTGGCCGACCATCGGTCACTCATAAAAAACTAGCTGGCCAACCATGCACACTACACAACAGCTCAATGGGCTTTGACTGCATCGCTCTGTGTGAATCAGGCTTTACTTGAGACTTGCATCTATGACTTGATCTCATCTTAATAGTTAACAGTTTTAAATACATCACTTTAGAACTTTGCCTCTTTCATTGTTTCTAGTACCAGAGGCACACTGAAAAAAAGTACTTGATTTTCGGTTGCACATGATTAAAATGTGTTAAACTAATACCTAGCATTTGTTTATTTTTTGAGGAAAACACATGAGAAATACATACGTTTACCACATTTTAATCATGTGCAATCTATGTATATGGTCCAATTAAGCAAATCCAAAGGGTCTTTTTTTCCAGTGTAGGACAAATGATTTCAACACTTAAGTAACTAAAGTCTTTGTCTTCTGTCTTTTCTAAACACATTAGCCATTTATCTTACTATTTGACACTCATTCCAGTAAAATAGCATTATGGTTATTGTTTCAACGTTGTACTGTTTAAGACATAGTCAACTATGCAAAAGAATAATACATGACAAATCATTTCAATACTAATCTACTACAGTATTATATTTTAATACAATTATTTCTAACAAGGGAACACACCAGGGCTATATATTTAACTGCACCAAGCTTCATATCATAACATTTATCACTTTGAACATCAATAGGCGTATTTCAACATTAAATTTCATAATTAAAATTTTGTATAACTCAAATTGTTTCTCATTAATTAGCATCACTGGAGTGGTTCAACAAGTGAGCCTGTCTTCGCCAAAAGGGATTTGAAGTATCCTGTGATTAAAATGCACTCTGGCTGGTGCATATAAAGCAGACAGATGTGTGATGCTCTATAATCTGTACAAGATAAGAAGCCATAACACACAGCCTGTTCATTAAAAATATGGGCTCTCGTGCAGTGTACCCTTGTTTTAGAAAATATGGCTATGAATAGACTCATGAGTGCTTATAGGGCTTACATAACGGTATGTAATAATCAGAGATCGGCACTTTACTCTATTTTGATGGTCCGTCCTCCGCAACCTGGGCACCCATCTGTCATCTTCCCTCAATCCTTATTCATAAAATTGCCATCCTCCGTCCCCAGTCGTCCTGGTCCTTTTTAAAGCGCTTCCGCCCTTCAACTACACCAGAGGAACAACAAACAGTGAACCGACAAGGACTTTTTTGGCAGTTGGCAAAAAAACGAAATTTTTTCCATCACCTATTCGTTAATTGTGTGGACCAGGATATCTAATGCTAAATTAGCGATCCATTATCCAAACCATTTATCCTCACTGTAAGGAATAAATTTATGAATACGTAAAATTAACACTATATTCTGTCGGCTGTGTTTGTCTGAGCTATTAAGATAATATCCTATAACAACTTCTTTTCTTAATCTCTTTGTCGAATATAATATTTAAACAAATTTTTGCACGACCGAGTTTGATTTCTCTCTCGTATCTCGTACAAGGCATAATAACATTCATGAACATTCTGTTTACTCTTGTTCACAGTTATTGTATCCATCACTTGTGTGCTCTGCCTATTTAACTAGCCTGCTATTTAACCCACAATGTACAAACCTTAATCTCTATTTAATTGTTTCACATTTTCAATTAGCATTTGCTCTTGACGTTCCTCCAACCTTCTTTTGTATTCTGTCGTACCAACTCCCAACCCTTTCTTCCACCCGCTGCTTCTTCCACCTTCCTTTTGGTCTCATTTTCCCAATTGCCTTCCTCTCCATTCCACTGCACCCAACTGTCATGTCCATCTGACCATGCCTGCTTTGCCTCCTTGTCTGCCTGCTCGTTTCCTCTGATGCCAATACTGTATGTGCTGGTACCGATAAAAATATCACTGCAATTCCTATCATGTGAATTCTGTACATTTGTTCTATTTAAGAATAAGAATAAGAATGCCTTTATTGATCCCACAGTGGGGAAATTTTCATTGTTACAGTAGCAAAGATATAGGTCACACAGGGGCGGCGGCATAATGTGGCCATTAATGTATAACATTGACGGCAAACATTTAGAATCAAACCTATGTAGATATACGCAGTAACATGTGTATATACACATGTGTATACACACCAACCTACATCTACATAAAAAATATGAGGAACACTCATTTCGGCCTGTACATAGTACAGAGGAAAAAATACTCTAAGTGACAGTGCTGCAGTGCTGTAGTGAAATGTAAGGAACAGCATTGGATAAAAATAAAACTAGACTAACAGTAGTGGGGAATGTTGAGTATTGCACAGTATTACAGTAGTGGGGAATATTGGGTATTGCACGATACGAGCTCAGGTGCAGGACTGCACAATTGCACTAATGACCGCCAGTTTGTAGAGACTACACAATGTTCTTGTTAAAGAGTCTGACAGCAGCAGGCAAGAAGGAACGGCGGAATCTCTCCTTTGCACAGCGAGGGTGTAACAGTCTGTCACTGAAGGTGCTGTGGAGTGCTGTTAGGGTGCCCTGGAGGGGGTGGTCCGGGTTGCCCAGCATTGATGACAGCTTGAATACATCAGACATCCTCTTTGAATGATTGTGTTTTTAAAGCCAATAAGTGATTAACTATAGTCTAATTTCGTCTATCTACTGTGATGCGAATAAAATTGCTACTATTTTCCCTATACAAACTGATACACCCTCACAAATTTGTTTCTCACTTGGAAACACCCTTCAACTCCGAATTGATAAAGACTGAAAGAAATCGTCCATCCATTACCTGAACTGCTTGTCCTCACGAGGGTCACAGACGTGCTAGAGCCTACATCCCAGCTGTCTTCGGGGCAGTAGGTGAGGTACACCCTGAACTGGTTGCCAGCCAATCGCAGGGCACACAAAGACAAACACCCATTCACACTCACAGTCACACCTAGGGAGTGTCCAATTAACCTACCATGCATGTTTTTGGAATGTGGGAGGAAATCAGAATACCCGGAGAAAACCCACGCAGGCACGTGGAGAACATGCAAACTCCACACAGGAAGGCCGGAGCCTGGTATCAAACCCACGACCTCTGTATTGTGAGGCCGATGTGCTAACCAGTCACCCACCGTGCCACCCTGAAAGAAACCAGGGAACTAAATACAAGCAAACTGACAAGACAAAGAACAAAGAACCTGGACTAGACACGAGCAGATAGGGAGCTGATTGGTAGACACAAGGGACCTTGTTGACTAGCACAGAAGGAAACAAAAAAAAACAACTACCGGTAATGATTAGGACAGGACACAAGCCACAAGAAAACAAAACATGAAACAAAACTAAATGTAGTCAAAATCATACAATAGTCCACAAACACAGATCTTGACAGCAAGTCTACTTTTCATTGCACAAATATTTGTGTTGTGCTTTTTAAGTACATTTGCCTGGTTGCTGGTGTATTTTAGCCTGGTAGATTGCGCAGATAAATTTACCGGTAAAGTTTAATTCACTTGGGCCATACACCAAGCCTATTTACCAGTCACGGTCAATCGTTTTTCCATTTCTTTTTCCTACACTGTAGTCTCCCAGTAGCCTATTTAAAATACCACTCTCTTCAATATTTTCCCCCAAAACCTGACATTACTTATGACATTATTCTCTATTAGGATGTTATGCTGCCCTTTGGAATTACTACTGTACTAATCCAATGTAGTTGCATGTTATAGTAAAGAATTTAGAAAAGTATTATAATCTTAATTTCCACAAAATTCTTGTATCTTGTTGTGCCTGACATTTTCTGCGACGGAAACAAGAGATTACAATTTTAGAACACGCCAAGAGTGGGCATTAATTGCCATCATTAATCCAATCTCAGTTCAATCCTTCATTCACATCATTCTCGTTCACAAAGAAGTGGTATTCTGTGGAAGAAGGTAAACACATTAATTTTCATATTTTCAATTAAATACCAACAAATAATATAACCTTTACTGTAAATATCCTATTTAGTTTACCATTATCTATACCGCTTATCCTCACAAGGGTCGCGGCCGTACTGGAGCCTATCCCCAGCTGTCTTCGGGCAGTACTATTTAGTTTTCATTTTGCTAATTAAGAGCGGTGACACCTCAAATATCGGTTCAAAATGGTTGTATATTTGCTATTGTATACTTTGACTAACAATTGAAGTGCTGTCTTAATTCCATCATATGACCTGGCCTGGTGGTACGCATGGATCTGACAAGTTCCAGTGGCTTATGTGCAGGCCGCTGCATCCAGTCATTCGTCAATGAGAAGCAATCGAAGCTCCACCTAGGCCATTTCCAGTGAGAGGCAAGCATCCGTGCAGAGAGAGGATGCACCGATATAACAAATGCTTGTGTTCCTGTGAAACTGTCATGCTTGTGTCAGCCCACCAGGAGTTCACTATTAGGTCAACTCAGGTAGCACAGTCAAAGAAAACAACGTATGGGTCATTTTTGTATTATTCAATTGAATAAGGGTAAAGGCACTTATAATAAAATATTAATGAGAACATTAAAAGTCCAAGCAATTCTTTTTTGTGCCACCCTTGTATTTTTATATACGTAAATGCCTCCCATACTGAAACAACCAGGCCTTTTTCAGTAAGTTTTTGATGCTTGAACATACTAGGCCACTTGAGATTACTACACTAATTTTATGGCCAAGTCCAATGCAAATATAATCTGAACAAGCTTTTTCAAATTTGTTTGGAAAAAAAAAATCAATCATCAATATTACTGATAACGACGACAGAGCAAATGGTGGTGGTCAATTGAAATACAGAGACAAACAGTTTCATAGCAACCATATGACTTGCACAAATTACGCGTTGCCCTTCAAGCTTTGCAGATACAAGTGCCTAAATTATTGATTTCACTTGTTGTATTATGGATATTTTGTTGTATGTAAAGTGCATTATTACAGCTGTAGCTGTTGTGAAATGCGCTATATAAATAAAATTGTATTGTATAAATCACAGTACTGTACTTTGTTTTATTTCTCCAACGTAGTTAGCTCATGGCTAATGAAAACACCATTAACTTTCGAACGAAAATTAGCACACTTCTTGCGGCCTTTGAATCCCTCAAACAATGGGCACTTATCCACAAATGCTGCAGGAAAGCACTCAGAGAAGCATTCAAACAGTACTCACAGGCATATGTTCTTCCTACGCTGCCACCAACCAAGTTGTAGCTACGAAACTCAATTGTGATTTTCTTCAACTCCTCATTGTAACAACACGTATCTTCTTCTATACCTCAGTGTAACTACACGTATTTCAATACGAGGACCCACACTTCCCGCAAGTGGCCAAGTCGTGCACAGCTTGAATAGCACTCCCATTAAATGCACACGCGCACACAAACAGGGCATAAGATATCGGAAGCATCGATACTTCATCAACGTGTCGATACTTGCTATCGACACAAAAAGTGTCACGATACATTGCAAAGCGATATTTTTCTCAGATATATATGGTAATGCCTCGCCAGTTAGAGTTTCGCCGCGGTTGTCTCGCAGGCTCACCACTCTCAATTGTCTACTCACCACAGGAGGCAGCTTTATTCAATCAGCACATTTAATTCAAACGATAACTCTTTATTTTACGCAATTGAAAGTACGACTGCTGTAAATTCGAGTGATTAACACTTCAGGTATGACTAGAGAGACTGTGAGCGAGCAGAACTGACATTTATGTTTTATATAACGTTAATGTGCTCATACTAGTGTTACAAGTAGTTGTATAAGACTGAGATTTAGCACAATTTCAGTAAAGTCTTTGGCCTTAAATTATCTTTGCTCACTTGACCGTCCTCAATATTTTCTCCTCTCCGGGGGTGTGAGCCTTGAGAGGCAAACAAAACTCTTCAAACAACATACAACGTTCACTGCTGATTGGTTGTTACCCACTGCACGAGCAACCAATGAAATGGTGATGTGGGTGGCAAGTGCAGAGGTGGCAGCCTCCAGCAGCCCTGGTATCATAAAAAAGCTCCAGGGAGGAGAGGGAGACTTGCGTAAAAGCGTATCTGAGCAAGAGGCACCTTCCCCGGGCAGCCAAAAGTGGAGTGGTGGCAGGACAGTGTCACAGGAGACGGAGGCGCGCTACTGTCAGGCCTGCGGTCTCTGCACCCTGCTTCCGACCAAGACCCATCCCATCCAGCCAGCAACACTTCTGCATTCAATAAAAAATAAAGAACTCATTATCACACTGTGTTTCCTCTCTGCATTTGGGCCTTCCTCACAACCCGCAACTTAACAGCTACGATCATGAGAGCCAAAATAACCCAGTTTTCAATTGATCACATATCGACCGTCGGATATCGGGTGTTAGTAAATTCACTCTGACATACCAACACCACTTTGGAAGTGTAAGTATTCTGAAGGGCAGAGTGTACTCCCGTCTAATTCATTTCTTAATGCAGCCTATGTTTTACACCACTCAGTCGCTAGTGCTTGAAGTCTTTCCATCTATACTGCCTGGTTACTGGGCTGCGGCACTCATTTTTTGGGCCACTCTGAACAACCAAATGGCACATTTGAACAACTCTGTGAGTTTCTGAACGGTCGAAATGAAGCAATGCACGCTTGGAGCGTATTTCTCCAAGTCCAAGCTACTGTTCCTGATCTCCCCAAAAATGAAACTTACACTCAGGAGCGACATGTGTTTTTTTTCTTCTCCATGATGCAATTTTTGCTCGGTGCGATTATTCTCTGGAGCAATTTATAGCCTGAAAAAATATGGTACATAGATTATTTTATGACATACACAATTCACTGAATAGAAATGTCAGTTTATAGACAAACACTCTATAGGGCAGGCGTCACCAACTCCAGTCCTCGAGGCTCCATATACTGCCCTATTCTGCCTGTTTTAGATGTTTCCCTCCTCCAACACACCTGATTCAAATGATCAGGATCGTTATCTGGCTTCTGCAGAGCTTGCTGATGAGCTGATCATTTGAATATGGTAGTTGAATTTTCTACTTGGAAATAATACATTTAAAAAAAGAAAATGTTACGAAAGTAAAATGGTCATATGTCCTGCAAAAACATTCTGCCTGTGAAACTTTGAATGTGCAAGGATTTCATTGGGTTTCTAAAGTGTTCATTTGATAGGTCTCTTCCTGGTGAGAACTTTATGTAAGGTGGCTGATACCTACACTGTCATTAAAAGTCCTCAAAAGTGCCCCCCCTGCACGTCAAAAGACCTCAAAAAAAGGAGCAGTGACATTTCAAGTTTAAAAGGTCAAAAATGACAGCTGTAACGTATCTACAGATGATCCTGGATTCTGTTTCATCTATTTTCCACAACCACTGAAATATTCTGTGTTTGTATTACAATTATAGATGTTGTTCAGAAAAATGTAAAAGAAAATGTGCTTGTAAAATTGAGATTATTATTGATACTATTATTGTTGCCTTCGGCCCAACTTAAATTGGGCCTATTCAGAAAATGAATGAAGCAATCCCCAGCACAATTGGGCGCCACAAAAGCAGTCACAGTAATTGGACTATGTGTGAAGGAACGGCCTCATGAAATTTCAATGTCAGTACATTTTCAGTCATCATCCTATTCCACTTGAGTACCTGTCAGAAATTGCTTTGCAGCATTAGCAATGCTTCTCAATATACACTCAAATCACATGGAAGTCGCTCTTAATCCATTGCTATCATCATTTCGCAACCTCCGCAAGTTCCTTTAGATTGACTACACAGAGGCTACACAGGGTTTTCGTTAAGCTCAAGGGCACCTCGACAGTGGCTAAGAAGCAGAATAGGAACTCTCAAACAACTGGCTGACATTGGAATGTCTGCAGTGGTGACTCTTCAGTTCCAAAACCCAAGTTGTAACAGATGAACTAACATTCTGTGGAAAATTAAATACAAATTCTTTAGGTATTAATGAATAATTTGTCTGTAAAACCTCACGTTTACTACTTATTGCTAGTCAGGGTTAAATACAGCTAAATCATTGCCTTTGGACTTGCACAATATTGATTTTGTGACCCCAGATGATTCATGATGTTCAAAAGCAATCGCAGTTTCAGATTCATGAGTTGCTTTAAATGGACAAACCAGTCTGAGAAAAGTTGCAGGAGGTATTAGACTATAATGTATTATTTTCCCACTGAGCACCTCAGGTAAAAATGGATGGACATCCCTCTGAAATAGTTTTAACTACAAGCGAAGAAATCTCCCAAGTACAGTAAATGTTAATTTTTACAGTTCGTGCTTGATCCCAGAATTTATCAAACTGTGACACCTATCATAGATTTTTTATTTTATTTAATATAACAGCTCTTTCACAAAGGAAGCACAAAACATATTTTAGTGTATTTGAATTTGATACTTTAATCTATTTAAAGACAGATGTGGAGTTTTGATGGTCTTCCCGAGCTTGCTGGGGTTTCAAAATGATTTGTAATATAGTTAGCTTAGCCAGTTGCAATTTGCAGCCAATATTGTACTTGATTAGAGGACATTTTGCATTAATCAATTAGTCACTGCTGAGGTGTTCTGAAAGCCCAGGTTGCTTTGATAGCACACTGTCTACATTATTGGGTATGATGTCGCTCAGCTCCTTCTCGGCAATACCCCATAGATTTTTTCCTAGTTTTGGATCTGGTGAATGCGCTGGCCAATCAAACACTGTAATATGGGTATTTAACCACCTTATGGTAGTTTGGGAAGTGAGTGCAAGTGACAAGTGCTGGTGCATAAAGTCATCATCTATTCTTCACAAACCTTGTCAGCAGAACAAAGCATATAGTTGAATGATAAACAGCTCTGTTGACTTTGGATTTCACAAAAGGCGTTGGGCCAACAGCTGTAGATAATATGGCACTCCAACCATCACTGACTGGAAACTTTCCACTTGACTTCAAGCAACTTGGATTGTGTACCTCCCCATTCATCCTCCAGTATGCGGGTCCTTAATTCCCAAATTTAACGTAAAATGTACTAAATCTGAAAATAAGACTTTAGACCACTGGGCTATAGTTGAGTTCATTTCCTCCTTAGTCTGGGTAAGACACTTTACTGTTGTCTGTTTCAGTGGTGGCTTGACCTCAGAAAAGTAACACTTGGGCAAATGCCTTGATACTGTACGTGTGTGTACAGGAGCTCTTGGTGCACTGGCTCCAGCCTTAGTCTACTCTACCCTCCCCGGGTTAAAAAATCCGCCATGGAAGCGCAAGGTAGGCGGGTTAAAAAACAGTTCTAGTGTTAAAACACAGGTGTCAAACTACAGTCCTCGAGGGCTGCTATCCTGCATGTTTTAGATGTTTCCCTCCTGCATTGAGTTGAGTTGAGTGTAACTATAACAATTTACAATATTGAAGTTGTTCAGAATATTCCAATTTTATGAGCTACTGAATTTGGGGATTTTATTAGCAGTAAGACATTACCATTGAAAAAAGTGTGCCCTGAAATATTTCCCTGTATTTAATGAATCTGTAGAGTATACAGTCTTATTTTTTTAAATAAACAGCTGAAATAAACTGTTTTCTACTATTTAAAATGTATTGGAATGCACCTGCAGTAGTTATATAATCCTTAATAGCCAACAATCTAAACAGTGAATCACGTTTTAAATTTCCAATGAAATACTGTATACTGAATGGTAATGATGACACACAATAGATTTATACTGTTGATTTAAAGTCATTTAATAAATAATTCCCCAAGTCTTCTGAAATAAATTTATTTTTCTGCATGTATTTTTCTAATATATTAGATTGAGATGCAGCTGTAAATAAATAGGTATCTATATTATCTATGGGGGCGAAAATTCCACCATCCATCAGAATTGCTAGGTCTCACCTCCCTCTGACTTACCTTACTACGTAATTGGTTTTGCTGTGATCTACAGCAGCTGACTAGCTAGACATAAAAGGAGAGCTGCAATCACTGATAGTAGGCTACAGCGTATGTCCCAAAGGGCGTGATACTCTCTCTCTCTCTTGGAAATAATAACAAATAAGTATATCCCAGCGCAATTCAATTTTTCATTAAACTGAAAATGTTTTAATTCTTTGAATGAATGGCTTGAGGGATATTTCCCGCTAGCCTTATCTCAGCTGAAGCCAGGTAATTGGACCCTGAAAATGTCAATTTTGGTGTGTATTATGTGTCAGCATAAGCCATACAGACAGTAATATCCATCCATCCATCCATCACCACTCCGATGAAGGCGGAAGTACATGAAACATGTCTGGTGATAAAACGACCTAAAAATCTCGATTGTCTGCTATATATGAACCAACCAAAATATAGATAACAAGGAAGACAAAATGAACTTAATAAAACGGATATCATTTCCGCTTGTTACTTTCAACTGTCAATAAAACACTTGATATTCATGTCACTCACCCCAAGAATGAAGCAGCCGATTTCCTCCTCACTCCAAAAGTGTGCTTTTGTGCTGCGTCTCTGAGCTTGTTCACCTCTGCTTGTGTATTTGCGATGGGTTTTGCGCCAAGCAATGCACTTCCGCATACAAGCACTTCCTGTACTACAAAGACCAGCATTCCTTGCTGTTAAGCATGCGCAAAGTGTTTCGATGGTGTCAGTTTGCACTCCGGCAGTATCTTTGCCTTTTCTGCCCTCCTCTCCTCTTTCTCCATCCACTTCTCAGCAGTAATGCTAAGTACAGCATCTTATGCTTTTTATTTTAATGTATTTTCGTTTTTTTATACCAAGCATTTTGATGTAAATTTCAACTTTAACAGTGATGTCCGACATACGCGGAAATACAGGTTACATTGCCAGTGTAAGAACGGAAATCATGCGTAAATTGAGGACTTCCTGTACATGCGTTGCCTTTGATGCCTTTTGTTGCCCCAGCCAACGTAGGCACGTCGCTTAGCCGGGCTGCTATAGCGCATATCTAGACATGACTAGTCTTCTCTTCATATCTGTGAGGCTACTCACCACGACATAGAGGAGTCTCAATGTGAAAATGTAAAAAGTCTATTCTGTCTTGGATTAATCACCTCTCCACTTAGGGACAGGACACTGCACAGAGGAATTTATGTTGGGCAGTGCTATCTCAGGCTATTTAGAAAGTGCCTGAATACAATTTGAATTGAGCAGAGAGCACATATATGCAGCATGGAGCATTTAAATTTCCCTTTAGTGGTAAGGGTTACTGAATGCACAGCCGTATACTGTTTACAGAATACACATTGTTTATGGAATGCACCGCCATACTATGTCACTATTATTTACTGTATCTCCTTTTATTAGATAAGGATTAACTACATGCAAAGTGTAGTTTTGTTTCTCTTGTTCAGTTGAACTGCCATGATAAAAATGCCAATTAAAAAAAAACCTTCTCTGAGGTGGATCTACTTGAATGATTCGTCACATCACAGTTTGGTCAACAATCCTGGGCCAGTTTTAACGGTATGCTTAATGAGAATATTTCAAGTTTAATAATCTAATTGTATGATGAGAGGAAGAAACATTTGTCAAAAATATGTTTTACTTTTATTGAGTAATTATTTGTATGAGTACTTTTACCTTAACCAAAGTATTTTTACATAAGTAGCCGTACAGAATGTGAATACTTTTCCCATCTTTGTTTATTTGATGTTTATTTGATCTATTTCTACCATCAAATATCATTTTATTAATGTCTTCCAACAAAAGGAATCAAACAGGAACTTCTAAACAGTCATATTGGAATGTTTCATTGTGTTTGTACTTACACTTTTTGACTTCCATGTGCATTTCTCATTTCACTCCCTTTGGTGAGATAACAAAATTAAATATTGCGCATGGATTCCCACATCTTGGCCTTCCAGAAAAGGACGAGTGAAGAGTCATAGAGCTGCAGTGTTGTAATGAGAGGGGGGGTGTCAAAAGAAGGAGAAGCTCATCCTGACGGTCTGTCACAGAGGATATTCTCAAGGTCTGATCAGGCTCTGCTCTGCAGGCAAGATGCATAAAGGGACACGCGCATTAAAACTTTCCACGAGGCACTTTGAGCTGTGTGCAAAACAAAAGCACGCACGCCATTTCTGAGTAAGTAGCTCGTAGACTGAAGCTCAGGCAATCCTGTAGGCCAGGCATGTCGCTGCATCCATCGTTTGTCATTCTGTGATGCTGCTGACAAGGTCACTCTCTTCAAAGCATTGTCTAAGCTTGAGAAGGATGCACTTCTGAAAAAAAAAAAAAGCTGCCCCATATAATTAAATCCCTGTACATGGCATTCACAAATGATAAACGAGCAGTCATTTTCTTTAAAATTTAAAAAGACACATTGACAGCAATGGTAAATACCAAATCCACTCTGTTGTTTCTGTAATGGTTAACACTTCAGTGTGTAAAAGGTAATGATCCAAAATGATATTTATAATGCTGATAGAAATATTAGTGCTATATATCCATCCATTTTTTATATACCGGTACATATATGCATCATATTGTCTATCCCAGCTGACTTTCAGCAAAAGGCATGATACACTCTGGACTGGTCGCCTTTCAATCACAGTTAATGTTGTCCATGAGTTTTCAAATTTACTGTTTTACAACAAACAAATGAATATAGTGAATTACATGAAGCACAGTGTGATGAGCTGAGATTTTGTTGAGTGTTGCAGTGATGATAATTTGACACTGGAAGATCTTATTTCTCTTTTCTCTGACATGGATTATGTTCGGATCAGGTTTTGGACTTAGTATTGTTTAAGGATGATACTGTATCTGGCTGCATCTCAGTCATTCTGGTGCCGCCATATTATTGAGGAGGTCAACCGTGTTAAATGTGCATTGAGGAGTGGGGATGGAAGTGTCTCCATGGAGGAGGTTTGCTGCCTCGGTGATACTGCGGATGGCTCTTCTCTTCCTCTCTCCCTCGATGCCTAAAATACTCAACCCAAACATATTTTTTTCATAAATATATTCTATGCAGGCCCACTAGTTGAAACATGGTATTCTGATTAATATTGTGTTTGTGCAATATGAGTTAAGGATCAAAATCCACCCCTTTTTAGCCATCTCAGGGGGCGGCCATTTTGTCACTTCTGTTGACTGAAAATGACAACACATGTGTTCAGGGCTCAGATAACGACCAATCATGGCTCAGCTTCAGAAAACAGGTGAGCTGTGATTGAGTTGTCATTTTCAGTCGAGACAAGTGACAAAATGGCCGCCCCCAGAGATGGCTAAAAATGGGTGGATGAACTCTTATTCAACAAACGCAAGATTTATCAGAATGATGCATAGAGGATATTCTCGTAAAGAAATATGTTTGGGTTGACTTTACCTTTAAGGCCCCGGCCAAAGAACGGGCTGCAAATCTCCTGCATCCGACCTCCATTGGGAGACATCTTGCTCTCCACTCAGCTTGCTGGCAATCACTGACCAGCAGAGGTGGGTAATCCAGGTCCAGAAAGTAAAAACCCTGCCACAGTTTGGCTTTAGCCACAGGTGGTTCTACTCAACCGGCAGGTAAACAAGCTCAGTTGATTAGAATCACCTGTGGCTAAGGCCAAACTGTGGCAGGGTTTTTACTTTCTGGACCTGGATTACCCACCTCTGCTGACCAGTCCCACATACTTGGAGAGTTTCCTCTCAAAGGCTTCCTCCATTAGATCTTCTCATGGGACCTTTAGCTCCAGCAACACCGCTTGCTTGGTGGACTACAACACGAAGACAATGTCTGGCTGTAGGGTGGTGACAGCGATGTGCCTGGGGAACTTTAGTTGTTGTTAGAGGTCCACCAGTAGCTGCCAGTCTCTTGCAGAAGTGAGGATGCCAGCAGATATTCTTCTGGCAGGGCTTGCCTCCTCCCCAGCTTTGACAAAGGCGATGGTTCTCTTGGAGACTTCATAAAACATACATATACGGTATGCATGTATATGTATACATACAGGGATTCCGTCATATACAGGGAGTTCTCATTTTACGAACGAGTCCCGTTCCTACACTGGCAATGTAAGACAAATTTCCACGTATGTCGAAATTTACGTCAAAATATTTTGTATAAAAAACGAAAATACATTAAAATGAAAAGCATTAGATGCTGTACTTATCATTACTGCTGAGAGTGGAAGGAGAAAGAGGAGAGGAGGGCAAAAAAGGCAAAGATACTGCCATCGCGCAAACAGACACGATCGAGACACTCTGCGATTGCTCATTGCTCAATCGCAAGGACTGCTGCGGTTGACTTCTCGGTTGGGAAACGACCACTCTACCACTGAGCCATCCCGCCCCCGACTTACCTCTTGGTTTGTGTATTTCCGGAGGGATGAGCGCCAGACATACAGACTTATACACATGTATATATGTGTGGATATACACACTATGTAATTTTTGCTGTAGAGACAGAAAATACTGGGAAAACCCCGCAAAGGAATCATTGTATTCAAGTTAGGCTCACTACGGTGAGGATGCCGTGCTTATAACCACTTCCTCTACTACAAAGACCAAGATTCCTTACGGTTGAGCACGTATAAAGTGTGTCATGCATTCGGGATATTCTGATTGGCGTATACATGCACGCATATTCGGGTTGCAAAGGTTGTAACCCAGGCATGATATTCAGAATTTTAAAAACCTGAATAATGGCATATTTGGGTTATTGCATGCGTTTACATGACTTTTAAAAACCAGAATACTGCCAATATTTGCATTTTATAAGGTTTACTGGCTGCGTGTCAACGTAGTCAATGACCTGATTCCTAAAAAAACATGACAACTGTTTTCATCTGTTATTGCATTAGCTCCTTTGCAAAATCAAATCATAAGCCTCTCAGTTTGTAAAATAGCAATCCTATTTCTAAGCCATGTTACCCCCAGATGATTCATTCCAGTTTTGCTTATCACTCTAAGTTTTGATTGGGCTTGCATTTCCATCTCAGTATGTGTAAGGCAGATGCTGATGTTGAGTCAAGACACCAATCACCAATAAAATTAACAAGCCAAAGACACTTGACACTTTACAAAGGTATTGCGCTGTGTGCCATAGCTTCAAGAAACAAAGTTTTTAATCTACCCTCTGTAGTGATCTATTCTTGCAGTTGGTAACCCCATTGGAAGGTTGTTAAAAATAGTGCAGTTCGGCTTGCTTGAACTGTGTTGCATGGTGAAAACTGGTCGCGGATGCCTCCCAAAGTCAATGTCTTTGTGTCCCCTGACCATCTGTTTATTGTGTGTATTTAATATTGTTGGTGTGGTGCTCCCCTCGCACTTTCCTGCTTCCTCCAAATTGTGGTTCATTCATCTCACTTTGTCAGCCTGATCGCTATCTCCTCATCAACCTTGTAATATATCAACCTCTATTCCTCACTCACTTGTCACTAGATGATTGTTTTTGCATGGTAGATGAGATTTTGAGGTCACTTTGAATGGCACATTCCAAGTTTACCCTTTGTTGTTTATTCGTCATTCGGCTATTATTGTCTTACTTTGCCACCAAGCCGCTTTTTGATTGCCTATTGCCAGGTTTTGCTTTCAAACTGAAAAAATCAAATGACATACTTTCACATAGCTCAAAATGAATGAATGAATGAATTAATTAATTTCTTTATTTATTATAGACTCAAGGTCCAGTCATAGGCAAACAACATACGCAATGTAGAAGCTCCAAATATACACACCAATATCGTCTTAAAAAATAAACAAAGAAATAATAGGTTTATATTAAGAAGCTAGTCAAAAAGGGGATACTGGGCCTCCAACAACCAGGAGATTTATGTCTTGGCCTTCAATGGTCTGTTGCAGAAAACGAAAATTTAATCAGTTTTGGGTTTACCTTTTGGCAAAAAAGCACTTCACTACCAGCAATTTGCTTGGTTGAAATGCAAGCAATTAAGTGCAAATTTAACATACTCCTCTGAGAACCTATTACTTACCTTGGGCAAAAGCTGAACCCTTTGGAATAGGTCTGAATGGCCTAGGGCCTCATGTGCATTGCCAGGCATTTCACAGCTGATACTCCAAAAACCGTGGCTCAGAGGGATAAGTGGAATTTATTAACTATAAATTAGCATAGTTTCATTTGCACTTAAATGATTGGCAAACAAGAAATATTTTTTAATATTCTGTAAAAAAAAAAAAAAATCTAATGTTTACCACAACTTGTAGTTCACAACAGCCATGTAGAATGGCCACCCTTTAATATTCAGTCTTTCTAGCTATCAAAGGAAGGATTGATAGGAATATGTGTCCTCACAATACAAAATGTTGATAGTGCACGCTTCCCCCTCCTGGGAGGCTGGATGATGGACCATAATTTCTCCGAAGCCATGCAGAACTCTTTCTCTAGGGTCACGCTGAACTCCTTCCTATGGTAACCGCCAAAGATGAATTCTGCTTGGGCAGCCAGGACCATTCAACTGCCTCCGAAGTCCAAAAAGCCAAAAAGGCCTGATAGGATCCCTTCTTCAGCTTGACAGGATCCCTCACCACTGGTGTCCCAAAATGAACTCAGTGATTGTCGCCACGACAGGTACCAACAACCTTAAGGCCACAGCTAAGGTCGGCCGCCTCAACACCGCAGGCACGGAACATGGTCCACTCGGACTCAATGTCAACGTTCCTCCTCCGGGACGTGGGTGAATTTCTGCCGGGAACTCGTAACAGGAGACTCTTCCAGATGTTCCCAGCAGACCCTCACAACTAATTTGGGTCTGCCAGGTCGAACTGGCATCTTCCTCCACCACCGGAGACAACACAACAGTCAGTTGACAGCTCCACCCCAATCTTTACCCAAGTGTCTAAGACATGCAGCCACAAGTCCAATGAGATGACCACAAAGTCAATCATCGAACTGCGGCCCAATGTATCCTGGTGCAAAGTGCATATGTACATACAATTGTGTTTCATGTCTGATGATGTTCTTCAAATTGCATTATCTACATTAATTAACTGGCAGACGGGTTACATCTTTGAATTACAGTGTGCAATTTTTCTTCAGAATCCTTTGTGGGTGATTAATTGAACATTTGTTGGATGTCAAAGCTTTTATTACATAATTTTAGTATAAGCAAAGTATCATTTTGAAATATATTACCAAAAATGTGTCTGTGTTAACTTCACTCCTTCTTCAATTTTACTATTTGACTGGGCAGAGGGGCGTCGACAACTCCCTCCTAGCCCCCACATGATGAGTTAAGTTGGTCCATGAGCCCATGTCCATCTTTTGAGAAGGTTAACACCATCTCGTGCTGAGATCGTTTATTTTTGTTGCTTTTGTTGTTCTATTTTATTTTCATTCATTCATGTCATCTTCCAAACCGCTTATCCTATACAGGGTCGCGGGGAGTTGCTGGAGCCTATCCCAGCCGTCAATGGGCGAAGGCAGACTACACCCCGAACTGGTCGCCAGCCAGTCGCAAGGCACACATAGACACTGTCACTGAGCGGGAATCGATCCCACGCTGCCCTATTTTATTTTATCCTATTAAATTCTCATTTTTTCTACTCTCTCTCCACTGTAGTTAATTTTCTTATGATGTATTCCTCCCAATTCCCATGTAGATCTAGAGATTAAATGTTCACATCATAAAACTGCACTGTGTATTGCGTGTGTGTGTTTAATTAAAAGTTATTAACCTCTCAGGAGACTATGTCTCCCAGCTGGCTTGGAGCGCCTCGGGATCCCCCAAGAGGAGCTGGATGATGTGTCTGGGGAGAGGGTAGTCAGGGCTTCCCTGCTTAGGCTGTGCTGTCCCGCGACCCGACCTCGGATAATTGGAAGAGAATGAATGAATGAATGAATATTATACAACAAAATTGTGGCTAGTGAATGTTGGGTGGGTAGGGAAACCACTAGCTACAGTGGCTGGTGAGCAAAAAAGTTTCCAGCCATGAATATAATATATTGTTAAATCCAGAGGTGGGCATTCCGTCTATGTGACGGACCGGTCTGCCTATCCGTCACTGACAGATGCCCGTTTTGTTGACAGTTGACGAATGACGGGAAAGTAGTTTAAAATAGACAGACTAAGCATAGTCGGAAGCCACTTTATTTAATCCGTCATTCGTCTGTTGTCCATCATTAGTCTATTTTTCGCAGCGGGGGACAGATTTGAGTGATGGACCAGGCTGTGAACAGGTTTCCATAACGCAGTAAGTCATTCCTCCTCTCTTTCCGTTGAAATATCGGGGGGCATCTATGAATGCGAGTGAAAGTTTAGTCCGAATCGCAGACGGAAGCCCATTTAAAATTAGAGGCGGACTGTCCTATACATAGGAAATATTTTTTCTCCCCCGGAAAAAAGGCGAATGATGGATGACGGAAGGGTACCCACGCTGTAGACGGATGATAAATAATGGACGCTCAATTTTTAATAAAATGCTCTGATTAAATCTATTTAACCACCCCATTTATACATATCTATCTTACCCCCCCAAAAAATCCATGAATGGAGAAATTTTGTCTTTTGAATTTTCAGCCTTTGTTGTATTCAGTGCAAATCTCTATTGGAGCATAAAAGATGATTGCAGCCACACAGAAAACCTTGACACTGAACCAAGTATGGACATAAAGGCCTAACAGGCTCTATAGGATGGATTCCTACACATGTAAATGGTTCACTTCGAGTGGATGCCCAGCACATCTTTACTGAGCTGAAAGGATTTCCCACAGAAACAAGTGGTTAAGGACAGAAAACGAGGTGGGAATGGAGGGGGAGGGCTGGAAGCTTTAAAGAAGAGGGTTTGTGGGTGAAATGGGACCTTGCTCTAGGCTCGGCTTGAGTAAAAAGACTTTTACATCTTTGGTTTATGTGTCTTTATAATCCCTCCCTCCTCTTCACTCCGCTCACACTCACCCTTTCCAAGTTCCCTTTCACCCAGGCTCCAACCTCTAAATAAAAGAGGTTTTGTGGGGTGGAGTGTCACATATTTATGCAAAATAGTGGAACACGAAACTGGTGGCAGCAATCAGACACCTGCATTAATTCTCTCAACCTTGACGTCAGCCGATACAAATCACTTTGTATGCATTGCACGTCCTCTACTGGGCCTCTTATTCACTCCATCCCACAGGTAGTTGACAGACATTGTAATAAATTGTGAAATCAACTCTGTTGTTGGATCAGGAATGTGACTTTGTGTTTAGTCTGTTCATGTGATGACATGAGGGCAGAACGGACAACCAGTGGTTAGCACAGGGGTGGGCAATTCCCGTCCTCGAGAGCCGGCATCCTGCATGGTTTCTATGTCTCCCTGCTGGAACTCTCCTGATTCAAATGATCAGATAATCAGCAAGTTCGGCAGGAACTGGTTAATGATTCTGATTATTTGAATCAGGTGGGTTCCAGCAGGGTGACATAGAACATGAGGATACCGGCCCACGAGGACCAGAATTGCCCACCCCTGGGTTAGCATGTTTGCCTCACAGTTCTAAAGTGGAGATCACTTGGCAAGTGGTATTAGACCAGTGGTCCCTAACTAGTCAGCACAAATACAAGGGAAAAAAAATGTCTTTTTTAGTTTTTTATATATATTTATTTATGTATTCATTTATTTGTTTATTTATTTGTTATTTTATTTTTTGGGTAGTTGAGCATATATGTCCTGATTGGGAATGTACTGTACATCAACTGTTGTACAACTCTTGTACAAAAAAAATAATAATACATATCCAACACAGAATGGTCTTTATCAAACCCATAGCCTTTTTGACAAGAGAAATCTCTTAACACACACCTTCACACTTGCAACATTTTAGAGTCTCAAATTGAAATGAAATCAAAAATGAAAGGGGGTAGGTTATAGAAAAGTGACTTGATACACTTTGGGTCTCTGGAGTGATTGCCCAACTGTGAAATAACATCCATCAATCCATTATCTGTTCCATGGTTTGCACCTCATGGAATGAAGGCACGACGACAACGGCTCAATTCATTCGTCATTCCAAAACCCACTGAGACAGGTAAGCTAACCTTCCCGTTTAGCTAGCGATTCGAACACTGATTTGGGACCAGTAACTTAACGTACCTAGGTGTGGGATGGTTTGTGAAAAACCGCTCGTTTTGACTACGGTGTTTCTATTCTATTCATCAAAACATAGACACCATAGACACACTAGTGTTACTGGCGTGTTGCTAGCGGTCAATTGTGGAGAGAAAAAAAGATGTGGAGGTGTCTGGATTCAATGATGACCATTTTTCATGAAAATGGGAAAACAACAATACGCAACATGCATGTTTTGTACTCGAAGATGAGATAGACAACAAACTAAAAGTTTCGTTTAATCTGTCCGACATATATAAGATAGCTCTGTGAACCTAAGATAGCTAGGTTGGCTCAACAGTTTAGCTCGCCAATCGCTGATCAAATACTTCATGTCAGTTCTGCATTTAATTGAGAAGCCAATAAAGCCATAGGTTGCACACCACGGACACTGTAATCTTGAAACCATACCATTTAAAACAGCGGTCGTTATTTAAGCATAGACATCGATGCGTAGAATGAGAACATTGAGACTTTAAATAGAGCCCCTGCAGAGTACTTTTCTGTTCGTGAGCGTATCCGCCATATTTGATTTGGCAGCGCTCACCCCCAAACGAATGCACGTCAGCTTCACTCAACTTCAAAAACTGACAACCCACAAAGTGCACAAAGTTAATGCAGTTCATTCACCCATTCACACACACTAATTAGATTTGGGTAACAGATTGGAACCAGAAACAATGTATAGAGTTTTTAAATCTGATGATGGTACACGTTTACACCCTCATTCAGCATATTTCAGTTTTTATCTCATATAAATGTTAGATTGAAAAAAATAAGATGTATTCTTCTAAATAATTCAAATATTGACATTCGTTTTATAAGTCAATTGTTTTTCATGTTATTTTTGCAGATGTAAATGTTGATTACATTTATAGAGATAATGTACTCTTTGTAGTTGGGTCAGGGAAAAAATATTTTATTATTACTCCAACATGTGTTTTACTGAGGGCGGCACGGTGATCGACTGGTTAGCACGTCCGCCTCACAGTGCAGAGGTCGTGGGTTCGATCCTGGCTCCGGCCTTCCTGTGTGGAGTTTGCATGTTCTCCACGTGCCTGCGTGGGTGTTCTCCGGGTTTTCCGGTTTCCTCCCACATTCCAAAAACATGCATAGTAAGTTGATTGGACACTCTAAATTGCCCCTAGGTGTGATTGTGAGTGCGGTTGTTTGTTTGTCTCTGTGTGCCCTGCGATTGGCGGGCAACCAATTCAGGGTGTCACCCGCCTACTGCCCAAAGACAGCTGAGATAGGCTCCAGATAATATAGATAATGGATGGATGGATGGATGTTTTACTGAGCAAGATTTTTGACTTGCTTGAACCAAGTAATGACTTGACTTGACTTGCTTGAAATTTGGTGGCGACGACTTGACTTGCTTGATTTTTTTTCCACAGTGACTTGTGACTTGCTTGAGACTTGACGGTTACGACATGAGACTCACTTGTGACTTGCACATATGTGACTTGCTCTCACCTCTGCTGAAAGCAATTACAGTTTTGTTTTGGTTTATCTGAAGGAAATCTGCCATGGGCAGATTACATTGACATGGCAACACATAGAACCTAAAATCTGATCATCCCTTAACTGAGAACACATCTCTAAAGATTTGTCTACACTTGGGTCAGGTAGAACATTATTATACAGTTAAAAAAAGTTTTCCATTTTTATGTATAGTGTACATTTGTTCATCATAAATAATAAATGATAATAGCTGTACTTGCATCTCTTATACATAAACTGTATAGTTAGGCCCATGCACTTTGTTGTTCAAACTTACATTTACAGTTGAAGGTGAACAAAAGCCAACCGTATCCACCCCACACAAGAGTCTCTGTGATGCCAAGTGAGGGTATTGAAACACAGATTTGGGTGTTGATTACCATGGCAACAAGCAAAAATGTGGGTCAACCCTAACAATACCTTGAGATAATCCTTCTAAAATTGAAATTTAACATGCTTTATCAGAACAAAAGGAACATACTCAATGTGTGTGCTTTACAGACATAAAATATAAGTACCAAACCTTATTTCAACAAAGTTACTGCAGTTGTTTCAAGACTCAATGATTTTGTGTAGTTCACAAAGTTGGACAAAAAAAAAAAAAAGAAGCCAACTCAACCACAAGAAAAGCATTATTTCTATCCCATAAAATAATCACATTGCAGATTAAGTGTTTGGACCTTCTATGCTTTTCATTTACAAACAGTTGAGCCAGTGCCCAGGACAAAAAAAGCAAACTCATGAGTTACAGACCACAATTCAGAGGCCAATTTTTCAGGTCATTATAATATAAAGGTCAGTAAGAGCACAGCACTTGCTCCATCCATCATTTATACCACTTATCCTCACAAGGGTCGCGGTCGTGCTGGAGCCTATCCCAGCTGTCTTCGGGCAGTATGTATTGTAAATGTAAATGTACTGACAGGATGCCGCCATATTTGGTGTATGAAAAGCGCATGCGCCCTGGATGATAGTCGTGTGTGGTTGGCTCTTGTACCCCACACACCTAGCGCAGATGGCGAGTGAACGTCAAGATTATCAAACATTTTTGATACTCGGGCGCCAATGGTGCAGTGCCATCTGCCCTCAAAAAATGCCCCCTGCACATGAGGCTCCGCGAGCAAAATACAGAGCCTGGAGGGCGACAGTCCGGTGGCGCCTCGTGTGCGCCGGGTTTATCCATCCATTATTTACAACGCTTATCCTCACAAGGCTCGTGGGGAGTGCTGGAGCCTATGCCAGCTGTCTTCGGGCAGTAGGCGGGGGACACCCCGAACTGGTTGCCAGCCAATCGCAGGGCACACAGAGACAAACAAACATCCGCACTCACAACCACACCTAGGGGCAATTTAGAGTGTCCAATCATCCTACAATGCATGTTTTTGGAATGTGGGCGGAACCCGCAGTACCCGGAGAAAAAACATACAGGCACGGGGAGAACATGCAAACTCCACACAGAGAGGCCGGAGCCAGCATCGAACCCGCGACCTCTGAACTGTGAGGCAGATGTGCTAACCAGTTGCCCACCGTGCCGCCCGCCTGTCAGTATATAAAACAAAATTTACTAGGTTTGATGGGTATCCTGTTAGGCCAAAATTATTCAACTGGAAGGCTCTCATTCCCTTTTAGGCTATTGAATAAACACATCTCTAATATATCTTTTGGGACATGTCACATCTAAATTAATCATTCCACATGCTTTTTACATGCCAGTTAGAGCAGAACAAGTGGCACCTCTATGTACTTTCACTGTTCCCATAAAATTAATTACAACTTGGTTCAAACATAAATGTTCTTCAGGGTTTCTCCTTTTTGTGGCAGGTGGGGGTACGGGGGAATTTAATGAATAAAAAAGCATGTCCAGTAAAATAGTTACTTCTGGGGAAAATATCTATTGGAAGTGGGATGTTGAAAGATGCAGATGACATCAGTACAATCGGACAAAAAAATAACTGTATTACTTATAATTAGTAATACAGTATAGAAAACAATGAGGAAAAGTGTCTAATATTCGATATGTCATTGTTCAGAAAATCATGTGATTTGTCTGTGTGAAGAATGGGAGAGTTGACTAAAACCAGATCAATGTGAACAAAGCTATTGAAGTGGAAGAGGTAGCCCGAAAAACAAACATCATGACATTCGGTCGATTTTCACTCTGACAGACTCCCATTAGGACTGAAAGCTTGTGTATGTTGACAGGCAGCAGGCTATTTGGGTTACATTCTATGCCCGTTACCACTACTACCGGGGTCTCGCTTTCAGTCAGCGGAGACGAACAAGCAAAAGAAAGAAATGAGGGTTTTAAAGTGTAATTACTATTTAAATGTGATAAAGACAAATTGACTGTGGTACTTAGGAAGAGGATCGCCTTAGGAAGCAGGCTTATAAAATAGGTGCTCCTGATGTGAAGGATTTGGCTGAGGAGAAATACGCCCTTTTTTAGCTTCACTGGTTCACAGAGGCAGCACGTTGCATGTGCAGAAATCGGGCTCAGGGTTCAAATCTCTGTTTGGGGTTTTCTGTTTAGATTATGTACAGAATATAATTTTTTTTTAAAGGCTTTTTGTGCTACAATGGGAAAATTCCGGTTTGACTGCAGCAAAATGGACAGTCACAGCACAAAAATTATACATATATTTCTATCTATAATTAATATCTTACAAATTAGTTCTTAGCCTCCTGGCTCCTCAAAACATTGAACGCAACTCGGAAATTGTTTTAACTCCGTCATATAAAGGAGTGCACTCTCAATAGAATTAAAAACGTGCATTGAGGTGCAGCGAAGACCGAGCATCGAGGAGTTTCCACGGGCTAGCTTTAATCAAGGGACGTCTAATGTATCCGCTCCTCGATCGGGACGTATGAAAACAGGTGTGTACCAGCAGAACTTATAAAAATGCAGGACTTCAAATTAAATAGTCATAACCGATTTGTGTCATTTCTTGATTATTTTAGTTTGAGTATACATATTTTGCTGAGTGTCTGTTGTATTTTGGGGCAGTACTTGATACCAAAAAGACTTGATTACACTGCCTCATGGTTACTACACTGAACAAAACCTGTTTCTTAGGTTTGCACTGCAGTAGGCTGCTATTTCTCAAATGCATTTGACCACATGAAGAAAATTAAAAACGTTTTGATGGTTTATTGCAGTTTTTGGCATTCAACCTAATGCATAAGCAACATATCTACATGTTTTACATACAAGAAGTCCTCAATTGACAAACGAGACTTGCGATGTAACCTGAAATTCCGCATTTGTCGGATTTCACCATTAAAGTCGAAATTTAAATAAAAACATAAGATGCTGTACTTAGCATTACTGCTGAGAGGTGGATGGAGAAGGAGAGGAGGGCAAAAAAGGCAAAGACACTGCCGGCGCGCACAGACGCGATCGAGACACTCTGCGCATGCACAACTATTGGCATTTGGGTTATTCAAATGCCGGATCAACTCTGTCCGCTCAATCATGTAAACGGGATATTCTTAATGTTTCAGAAATCGAATTTTGATGTTAACCCGAATATTGACTGCATGTAAACGTAGTCAATATGGTGCTGGGGACAAAATGGAGGAGGAGGCACGGACATCGTAAAGTCGAAACGTCGTCGAGCGCATACGTCCTAATTCAAGGACTGCCTGTATTGACATCTTCTGTATATGTACATGCATGTTAATTTCTGCATGCCATTGCATTACAGTAGTTCGATTATTCCTATGTATGGATCTGGAGAAAATGTGCTTATATACAAAACCATATACTCAATTTGAGTTCAACAATAGTTGGTGTCATGTAACCATATTTACCTCGTGACTAGTAGGTAGAGTTCAAGGATAGCCTAAAAATTAGGGATGTAACGATTCACTCAAGCCCTGATTGATTCTATTTTCAATTTTCAGTTCCCGCTTTTCGATTCGATTTCTTCAAAATCGCTACCGTGCTTGTCTCTGTGCCCTAGCGTGGTTCTGCAGGCATCCACAAACACAATACCCAATGGTGTTTGGCGCAAGTGCATAATTTGATCTACACATTCAAAGACGGGCGTCATAAACTTGAAACGTCGTAGGTATGTACGTCGTGCGTCGTAATTCAAGGACTTCCTGTATTTAGAATCCTTCCAAATATGCACTGGTGGAGGAGAGGGCGGGGGAGACATGCTTGGGACAGACCAATCACGCTCGTCTTTTCATCTGCATCTCAATTTATAAAGTGTAACAGTGTGGATATTTGATTTTAATTTAATCCTACTTGAAACATAAAGGATAAAGTGTATATTTGTGGTGATACTAAAACTTTTGACATACAGATGGCGCAATTGTGACATGCGTAAATGATGTGACTTCATCTTTATTAGACGTCTCCATAAAATGACATTTTATCGAGATACATTTGCACCTCCTCCTGTCTATATTCTGCAAACTATTTGTCTCAGGTTGTGAGTATATTTAATTTGCTACATTTACTCTAAACTAGTAATGTGAAAATAAAGCCTCAAAATGCTTCATGAACCAGATGTTGTGTTTATTGATTAAATGGAACTCTCTGTTCAACGTTGGGCTGAAAGCACACCGACTTGCCTTTTTATAAACACCTTTCTTAAAACCAACAGTGCCTGCTCAAGCAGTCAAAAAATACAACAACTCGTTCATGAAGCATCGTGAAGCTTAATTTTCCCAGCACTACTATAAAAATACTTTATATTGTTTAACTGTTCATGTTTGAAAGAATGTCTGCAAGACCACTTGTCTGAGATTGTAAATTTACTTTAGTCGGCTGTAGACTACAGAGTTAAAACATGTTATGTTGTATAATGCTGGTGTCGGGCCAAAACCTTGTACCTCGGAAATAGTCACTTTTCAGGATGCCTCAAAAATGTCCATTTTGTTCAACCTTAAGAATTGCATCGTGAAAGAAAACAAGCCATTTTCAACACTTTAGATTGTCAATAATGTGTAAAAGTAAGGAAAGCACACGCATGTGGACTGACCAATGGACTATATACACGGAGTGGTGTGACGCATTTCCGGTAAAATCTCATAAGGCGCCTTTCCGGTAACACCAAGCGTCGTTGTTTTGAAGCCGTTTGACTTCACAGAATTTCTATCAATTGTCAAAGTTTTGGGGTATTTTTTCGAGATTGTTTTTATGTGTGTGGTTGCGCGTATTCGTGAAGAAGAGGAGAGAGGACAGTACATCGAGCTATAACTACTGTGTGCCTGCCCAGATATACAGGTTTTTCATGGTGTAACTCAGCTTTGATGAGCAGCGGAGGAATTGGGTTGTTAACGTTCGCCGAGATAAATTTGTAGTTACAGAGACCACTAAAGTCTGTTCTCTGCATTTTCTTCCTTCTGATGTAATAATGTCAACGCCACATTTTTACAGTTTTCAAGCTTCACGGGTTGTTACTCTTTCGATAGATTAAACATGTTTCTGGCCTTTTAACTTTTCCTGTCTGTATGTATATTATTCCCATGCTGCTATTTTATTGTGTCGAAAAATCGAAAAAATATTTATGAGTCTTTATTTCTGCGCCGAGTTTCCATAGCAACCACTTTTCAGCAGCGACATTGATTTTCGAGGAAAGTCACCATGGTCAATAAAAAAAATGTTACACAGTAGAGGAAGCCCAATACGTCTATTTGTTTTATTCATTTGCTAGCCTGTGCATTTAATATTAATGTTACGCGATGGAGACAACTTGGCTTCTATGCGACGGAGACAACTTGGGGGCGTTGTGTAATGTAACGTAAGCATACCATTCAGCCTGTTGTTGCCTCTATTCTATTTTTATTTTTAATTATTTGTCATTTCAATTTTAAATGACATGTCTGTTCTTCGTGTTAGATTTTATCAAATAAATTTCCCCCAAAACTCCAGTGTGACTTATTTATGTTTCTTCCTTCTTTATTATGCATTTTATGGCTGATGCGACTTGTACTCCGGAGAGACTTATAGTCCAGAAAATACGTAGCTACACCCTGGATCCTTGTCTGTAGGCGCAGTCTGGGAGTGGCGTTTATATTGTTGTTCAGTTGCTAACAAACCAATCTGTGTCACAATCGGAAAAGAATTTGACAAGTGATGAATTTATTGGAGTCAAACACAGTTACCTCAATAATATTTTTTTTCCTTTTCTTTTTTTACTCTTCACATGCAGGGGAAGGATAGTCCGCATCCTTCTGAGGGGTGTGAAATTGGTTTGGGACAAGCAAAGCACAGGCGAATAGCCGGCCCCCATTTGCCGAACATTTGTAACCTTGAACGAACGCTGCCGAACTCTGACGTGAACGCAGCATTCACTGCTTTTGAAAACACTTTTGTTCGCCGCTCAGTGGCATTGGGGCTTCAGTGGAAAACTAAAGCCTCTTTTTCATGAATGATGAAAAATGTACGTTTACCTTTACCACCTAAACTATGGAAATTTGTGACAAAATATATTAATAATGTTTATGTTTGATGACACTTTACGGAGATGTATTAATTAATTTGATAACACAGAGCATACTATGCTTGTATTTTGTGTCCATAGGCTGTTTTTAATCATAAATACCTAACTGAATCAAATATTTGTGAATGAAGGCCTAATCTTAATTTTACATTTTGGTCAGTTCCCAATAAGTAAATAAAGACAATTCATTTTGCATTCATTACAGTGCCTAGGTTTAACAGGTCGGTCAATTGAAGAAAAAAGAAATACTTGTTCATAAAAGCATTTCATGCTTAATTTTTGTTACTCTGCTTGCTTCGTCTGACATTCACCAGCCATCCAAGCACCAGCTGTAGGCTACTAAATTTTGGGCATGCTAAATGATTAAGGGCACTGAGTAAGGATAGAGCTGTCCCAGTACCATCTGAGGCTTATGTTAATCCTCTGGTGGATGTGGAGTTTGCACTGCATTAGCATTATTACGATTGTCAGAGGTTTTTGGGAGGTCTCAATCTGTAAAAATTGGAATAGCACTATTGGTGCACACTGACATACAGTAGAGCTACTGAGAACTAAATTGTGTTTAATCCCAGTTCGAGCAACACCTGACAATGTGGGAATCGGACATTTAGGCAACAGCTACATTAGCTAACTGTGCTCTGGTAAAACAAAAAAACAAAAAAAGTAATAATAATAATAAATGGTGGCTATGCTGGGCATGCAGGTTTTGTTGTTTGTGTAAGGACTTTGTTGGACATCTAGTGGAGGCTGGTCTCTGGTGACCTGTCATTGCTGTTTTGTTAAAGCCATTTGTATTTTGTACCTGGGCTTTTCCTGTACTTTACAAAGCACTTCTCAACTCACTTTTTCATGGGGGTGACCAGATGTTGTACAGATTATGCCAGTCTGCCAGATGTTGTCAGGGCTTAATACTGTATAGTGACTCAACAATGAGCAGTAACAATCCTGTAAATGCTTTCATGCTGCAACACATTATTGCTATCTTTTACTGTACTTCCAAAGAATAAGATATATTTTTTGCTGTATGGACATTTGGTGTATTTTTGTTCAACAGTATATTGAAATGCATTGTTTAAACCTAAAGGTGTGAGTAGTCAACACTTTTCAGTTCAAGTCAACTCATGTATTTACCATTCAGTATTTGTCCTATTTACGTTACTTCTATTTCGTCCCTGCCTGATGTTAAAACTCATGTAGTTGTTTACATGTAACCTGGACATGTGTATATGATAAATTAAATCTCTAAATTGTTATTCAGCACCTGCAGAATACATTATATCTAGTCATTAAGTACAGACTCACGCTTCAGCTCAAAATCCATGATTTTATTGGACCATTTTGTAGCACAATTCCAGTGGGAAGAGTGGTTTTGGCCACACTCTTTGCACCATATTCCATCATTGATGCTGGTCTTCAGGAAATAACCACAGAGCTCTACAACACATTACACCAATTATGTTGGCCTACTCCTTTCTACCCTCAACCATAAATCCTGGCTCTGTTGATGAAACAACATTATTTATTTTGCAGGATCTCAGTTGAATGATAACCTACACCCCAATAAGACAATGGATGGACTGACAAAAAAATAATCGCAGTATAGTACATAAAGTTGTTTCTTTGTCTGAGGTAAAGACGCACACGCGCACACGTACGCACAAATCATAATGTAATACCCAAGCAAAGCTTTTTATTGATGGAATTTAACTGTTGTGAAGTTGTATTTTATCCAAGCACTTTATTTCATAAATATATTGCTTTCATAAATACAATTGGTAAACTTTGTGATCTTTTAGGCATGACTGTCACAAGCACTGGTTTGCGTGGTAGAGTTGGCAAAAAGTGGAAGACCCAAATGCAGGGAGACAAGGCGGAAGTGCAGAAGTCTCCAAAAAATATATATTTTCAAACAACTAAAAAAAGGCAAACCAATTATGTGATACAATCAAAACACTAAATCAGCAGGGGGGAAAAAAGGCAAAGCAAGGTAAAAAGAAACACAGGGAAAAACTCACGACAAAAGGAAACAACTTGACTACCGGTAGATGAATGTAACCAACAATAGCAGAATGGCAGTGCTATTGGTGCACACTGACATACAGTAGAGCTACTCAGAAGCAGTAGGCCCTGGAGGGAGACATGACATGAAAAAATGGAAACATGACAAAATGGACCAAAAAAGACTGAAATAAACCAGGCAACTAGTAAATTCAAGCCATCTGACGAGACAACAATGCACACCTGGACAAAACACAAGTAGCTGGAGGGAGACATGATATGAAAAAATGGAAACATGTCAAAATAAGAAACAAAATTAAATCAAATCAAAACAAAGTCAACAAATACACATGAAAATAACACCTTTTAAGGGCTAAAATCCACCCATCCATTTTCTGTATTGTCTTTTCCTCACAAGGGACGTGGGTGAGCTGAAACAAATCCGAGCAAGAGGAGGGGTACACCCTCAACTGGTCATCAATAGGTGCCCCGGCTATTCCTGAAAACAATCACTTTACACCTACAATTGGCTGGCAACCAATTCAGGGTGTACTCCGCCGAAGACAGCTGGGATAGGCTCCAGCACGTCCGCGACCCTTGTGAGGCTAAGCGGTTAGGATAATGGATGGATGGATGGATGGATTCACTTTACACTTGACACAAGCATGCTTGTACTTCCCTAATCCTGCAAGAGACTAGCGTGTCACTCAAATTGTCAGTTCACCGCCACCAAAAGTATCAACAATCTAACATTGCACGCTACCAGGCACAGCTACGGGATTGTTTTTGATCTCCCGGGGCTAAAGGGAGGCTTGAACGATTCATACTGGGGATGAGAAAATAATTTATAAATATATTATAGAATATCAAATAAATTTCTGTAACCGCTTAACTGGAGCTACACAGATTTCTGACAGGGCTATTAGTGCCATCACTAATGGTATGGAAAATGGATGGCTGGAAACTACACTGCTTCAACTATTGCACCATGCCTGAGCAAAATAAAACCTTAAAAAGGCATGATAACATACAGTCAAATGTGATAGCTGAAACCACAGTAAAGCACACTGGGAAACACTTCCTCCTCCGATTCCATAACACATAACACAATACCTTTTTTTAATGGCGAGATCCATCCATCCATCAATATGAAGCATTTGTGTGAAGCGCTAATATCACACAAACTACAAATCCCACAATGCAACAACACAGTTGCCCGACCGAATGATGTGTGACGGACAATCCTATAGCTCTGTATCCATTCGGCTCAAAAGCTGTGTATCTGCATATCAGCAGCTGTTCTCTGCGATGAACATTGTAGCACTGCAGGGAGTTGACAGTCTTCCGAGCATTGTAAATAGTTTTCAGAATTACGTGTTCATTGTTAGGATTAGTTGTTGTTTATTAGTCTCCCGTAGTATGAGTAGTCATTTTGTACCCTTTATTTGTTGTGCTTTCATTCTCTTCACACCCAGAGTGAGGTTAGTGTTCTGTTTAGTTACCACATGTCCATTAAGACTGTTTATCAAAATTGTTCTGACTTACAGTATTTGTGGATTATGTTTGGTACCCGGGTTCAAACCTCTAGCCTCCAACCTCAGAACCGTAATGCAACAGTGCTGACCACTTTGTGACAATGCCAATAAAGGGGTAATATACAGTATTCTGCATAAATTGAAGTGAGTGTTTTTGTGTCCGTGTCTATGCGTGCATATTTACCAAAGGTGATTGTATTAGCCAGCCGTATAGTCGCAACAAAAATCTATTTAATGCCTATAAGGAATAAAATGCTATGTGTGTTTATTTGGGTGACTTGTGTGTATCTGCGTCCATGTGCATGTGTATATTTCAAAGGTTATGCTATGATATCTTGACCTCTGCTGTAAAGCCATATATCAAATGTGTAGGCATACATATGGAAGACTGCAATGTATTGCATGGTGTCTCTTTGATTAAAGAGCTCTCTGACAAAGCAGCCAGTACAGCAGAATGACAGTCGAAGCTCTGTGGATTTACACTGCATAAAGCTCATCCTGAGGGACCAACGTCTAGTTGGAATTTCAAGCAGTACCATTTCTGCTCGAGAGCTGAGAGAGGGGGCTTTTTCAGGTCACTTACATATTCAGTGAAGGGCAGGCAGATTGGGTACTTCTTGTTTGTGGTGAATACCAAATAGCCGCCTGGAACTCTTTTTCTTCAACAGATCTGCTTTGGGGAAGAAAAACATGACAATCACATAATTACATGTGGGCACTAGCTTTTATCCATTCTTTTTGCTTTGGAATAAAGAAATTACACATATAGAGTTTGCACCGCCTTTATTGATTCATTTGATTTGATGGCTAGGGGATTGCAGAATCTGATTAAAAAGAAAAACTACTTTAATTAACTGCACAATGTTAATTGAATAGATTAGATAAGATGCTCTATTTGGAACACCTGCACCATTTAATGAAATTCAATTTACAACTTAAAACATTCTACGTTTGCTGATTGACTCTGTTAGATCAGTATGAATTCAACAATGTGTTTGTTACTGCTAATGTAGTTTGTTTTTAGAACTGCACTTAGTCATCTGTAATATTTTTTCCTTCTCATGTAGCGAAATAAAGCAACCGAAATTCTAACTTCCAAGTTAGAACACAGTCTGTTACAGGAATCCCCCAAAAATACATGAAAAATGTTGACTCAATCCATAGATAGCTGCACAGTCATTTTAAAGTCACATTTCAACGTTCTTAACAGTCAGACATGGGAGAAATCAAATTAATCACTGTAACACGTAATTAAATAAAACCCTCTACTGTTGAAAACAAGTAATGATACGAAAAGCAGCTATACGGCCAGTTAGTTAGTGGCTAGTGTCAGTCCTCAACCCCTACTCGGTTTTTTTTTGTTTGTTTTGTTTTTTTAGTACCTACTCATCGTCAATTCCTGCCTCAAATGTCATATAATTTCCATCTAGAACTGCACTGGAGGACAATCCATTAAGATACATACTAAATATGAGTCTCCTTACCTCATATACCGAGTACATAGACATCAAGTCGTCTCTCGACACAGCTTGTTGTTACTTGTCTTTCTTTGGCGGAATAGTTCAGATAAGCGGCAAAACATGACAGTTTAATCCATTGACATGCAGTGAGGTTCTTGGCTGGTGAGGCACTGATGTTAGAGTCAGATATTCATGAGCAACACAGAGTAGCAGTAGAGTATATATATACAGTATACTGTATATGGTTTGAAACAACTGGATCAGCATTCTTTTGACAATCTTTGGCCACAAGGAACATTATTTTCAGTGGTTGAGAGAAAGCATTAGTCATTGCAATGTCTTAGTTATTTAATAGGCTATCCCATTATATTAGCAAGTTCTGTGCAAAATAAATTAAAACAAGTAAGGCCATTTTATTATTATTCATGTCATCATCATCATCTTCCAAACCGCTTATCCTATACAGGGTCGCGGGGAGTTGCTGGAGCCTATCCCAGCTGTCAATGGGCGAAGGCAGACTACACCCCGAACTGGTCGCCAGCCAGTTGCAGGGCACACATAGACACTGTCACTGAGTGGGAATCGATCCCACGCTGCCCGCACACAACTCAGGCGTGTGTACCATTACACTATCAGTGGACCCACTTTATTAATATTATTATAATGCTCAAATATTTTAAATGCAGACTGTTCATAAAAAGAACAACAAATATTTAAACTCAAAATCTAGTTTTCAATTCAATTTTTGTTTTATTTGATCCTTAGTCTAATCAAATCTTAGGTCAAACTAAACACATTTTTATTGATTAAAGTCCGGCGCGGTGGTCGACTGGTTTGCACGTCCGCCTCACAGCGCAAAGGTCGTGGGTGCGAATCCAGCCATTTCCCTGTGTGGAGTTTGGATGTTCTACCCGTGCCTGCGTGGGTTTTTTCCGGGTACTCCGGGTTCCTCCCACATTCCAAAAACATGCATGGTAGGTTAATTGGACACTCTAAATTGCCCCTAGGTGTGATTGTGAGTGCGGATGTTTGTTTGTCTCTGTGTGCCCTGCGATTGGCTGGCAACCAATTCGACGTGTCCCCCGCCTACTGCCTGAAGACAGCTGGGATAGGCTCCAGCACTCCCCGCGACCCTTGTGAGGATAAGCGGTGTAGATAATGGATGGATAAGCCCGGCGCACACGAGGCGCCACTGGACTGTCGCCATCCAGGCTCTGTATTTTGCCATCCGAGCCTCATGTGCAGGGGGCATTTTTTGAGGGCAGATGGCACTGCGTCATTGGTGCCCGAGTATCAAAAATGTTTGATAATCTTGACGCTCAGGCGCCATCTGCGCTAGGTGTGTGGAGTACAAGAGCCAACCACACACGACTATCATCCAGGGCGCATGCGCTTTTCATACACCAAATATGGCGGCATCCTGTCAGTACATTTCGGAGGCTCTCCTGCAGTATAAATTAGTTGATGTTTGGAGAGATTACGCCTGGTTTTAATGATGTCATGTCCCCAGAATATAAGGACAAGCACAAAAGGGACAAGGCGATACAATATCTCTTCAGATTTGAGATCACTTGAATCTGACTCGGAGGTCGGCATCTTGAATGGTGACATGATGGCAAACGTGATCAACGCAACCTGAAGCAGCTAGGCCAACGGCGTGTGCGGAGAACAGCGGCATTGGCTCTCGAGAGCCATCCGGACCTGGAGCCGATAGCGTTACGCCAACGGTGCCTCGTGTGTGCTGGGTTTTACCTTTACTTAGAGATGGAAATTCATGCATGGGCCACTCCCTTAAAACAACAACCTCTGTTAATTCTTCCTTGATAATTCCTATTCCAAACTAATATCTTGAGTCTTTTTAATGCAGAGCATAATCTTTGCACATACACCATTGTAGCTTGCACAGCGAGTACACACTGGAGTTACTATAGAAAAGATAGAAAACAATTGTATTTCTTTAGTTAGTTAGTTAGTTAGTTAGTTAGTTAGTTAGTTAGTTAGTACTCATCAAAGGCAGGTGTGGTTCTGCCTCCCCTCCCTGCACACCCATGGTTTAATCCTTGGATGTTTGTTGAAAAGGAGCTCCAGTGAGTTAAACTAAATCCATCCAGAAGAAACATTTGCCACTGACTTAAAATGTTGAATTACAAAGGTATAAGAAACACGACCCAGTGACACTCCATAGTTCATATTCAGTCCATTATTTATCTGAATCCCATTTCTTTTGAATATTCCATTCTAGAATAACTGTATCAACCACAACCTGCCTACTTACAAGAACTGCATATAATTCTTAGAGTATAAAAGAAAATCACATAAAAAGACAAACACAAAAGCAAGCTATAAATCCAATCATCCCATACTCGAAACAAATGGCCCTCCACTATAATGCAGAGAAAGGCTATCATGCTGCAGCAGATGCTCGGCTTCCTTGTGCAAGCATGTCCCCTGACATGTTTCCCACAAGCTGGGTTCATTGACATCAATGCTCTGGGGACTGCCGTGGAATCAGAGCTTTAGCTGCTGCTTCTTTGGCCTCCTTCTGGCACCATTCTAAACACATGCAGGGGCTTTTTTTTTTTCCGACAAGGCTCCCCTGGCAACGTGAGGTACTATTCAGCAAAGGTTAAATCAAATGAATGTGACTTAATGGGACTATAATTGCATGAAAGGTTCTCTACATAAGAACAGTATGTAAGAAAAGCCTTTAGAAAATAAGCTCTGCCCCTTCACATTGGAGAAAGCTTATGGAAATGACCATTGATCAAATACAAGTGAGCCATTTGATGTTAATGTCCTCTAAACACACAAATGAACAAGATTTAGCTACTCTAAACTGTATAATAGTTTGTGCCTGTTGGTAGGTTCATAAAATAAACATATGAGTTACCGTAGTATATCATCATAAAGTAACTATATCTATTCATAATCTTGACATTGTATCAAAAGGTAATGCACAAGGTTGTGTACGTGTATACAATATAATTTTCCATTATAGAAGAAAAATATTAAACTGTGAGCTGTCAAATCTTTCAAAGGCCATTCTCTAACTCTTAACATTAACTACAATAACTTTGTTACATCTCGGCTAGATTACTGCAATGCACTTTATTTTGGAGTCAGGCAGTCCTCCCTCAAACGTTTCCAGTAGGTCCAAAATGCTACTGCCCGCCTACTAATTGGAGCTCGGAAGATCGAGCACATAACACCAATTCTGGCCTCCCTTCACTGGGTCCCAGTGCATTTCACCGTCCAATTTAAGACTCTCCTATTTGTCTTTAAATCATTAAATGGCCTCACCCCGGCGTACCTCTCTGAGCTCCTCCACTCATACGCACCTTCCGGCAGCCTCAGGTCTGCGGACCAGGCGCTGCTCGAGGTGCCGAGGACCAAGCGGAGCCTCAGAGGGGATCGAGCCTTTTCTGTCGCTGGTCCTTCCCTCTGGAATGACCTCCCATTGGTTTTTAGGCAAGCTCCCTCTATGTCCATTTTTAAAACCCGGTTGAAGACATTTCTTTTCTCTGGCTTTTGTTTAGACCTGACATTTTCGGCTCTTTTCCGACGTAAATTGTATATAGTGTCTTATGTCAATTTATTGGCTTTATTTATTTATATTTGTATTTATTTTATTTTATATATTATATCTATATTTATGAATACATGTATCACAGCCTTTTATTGTTTTTGTTCTATTTATTGTATTGTTTGTAAAGTGCTTTGTTACAGCTCTAGCTGCTATGAAATGTGCTATCTAAATAAAATGTTATTGTATTGTATTGTATCGAAGCAACCTCTTTGCATTGGCTCTCCTGTTATTTTTCAGTTGTCAAAGCACACTGATTGGAAGGTTTATCGCTGCATTTGACTGTATTTAAGATTTGCTTTATTTTATTGCTGTAATAAACACCAATATGACATATTGCTATTCCAGACAGCTATGTGGACACGAAGGGGTTTTAGGAAGTCTTGCTTCACAACTTGACAGCCCAATGACGCAGAATTAAATTGTTTAAAATGTACCCTATAAAATTAATTAAAAAATAATTAATAGTAAAAAATGTGCTTAAAAAAACAATTCAAGAATAGTTAATCTGTCTGTTTTCTTCTGCCATGATCACGACTGCACCTTATGTTCTCATGTATACACATTAATTAGTAATAAACATTTGACTAAAGATCTTTAACACATTTTTATGGAGAAAATTATCTATGAATGTTCGTTTTTTTTTAACTATTTTTCACGTCAGTGTCGCATTGAGCAGATTAATGAGTTGTGTTGGAGCAAAAGTCTTTGAGCTTTCCAAAGCTGGCTTTGTGGTGTTGTTCTTTCAAAAGCAAACAGCGAACACTGAATCAACAGCACCTCTGATGGCTGAGGTGAAGTAGTGCACAATGAAATCCAGACAATTGAGAGCATTATTAGTTTGTACTTCTTAATAAATACATGGATTATTATTCTCATCCCTATTTTTATGTATTGTTAAAAGAAATACATCAACTATGCTAGAAGGTCACATTAGGTCTTTCCATACGGTTTATCTTGTTCAGCCAATCCCAGCTGACTTTGGGCGAAAGGCAGGCCACACCCTGGACTACTCACATTAATAATTCATATTAAATAAAAAATATATGTCTTTGGAATAAGGTCACTGATGGCATAGTGGTTCATTTGCCTGCCTTTTGTTTGTCTTTTATGAGTTCACATTGAGTGATGGTGTGCATGGTTGTCTGGGTCTATATACAGTAGCTATGCCATCAGTAAATGTCTTGCGACCAGTCCAGGGCCATAGTCTGCCCTTTGCTCAAAATCAGATGGGATAGTCTACGGCTCCCTGGAAGTCAGAGAAAATGGATGGATGGACGGATAGATGTTTACAAGAGCAATGAAATATTTACAGCTACATTTCAAAATGATGACGCGAACTAAATGTCACTGGGTGGATGGACGGAACTAGGCAAGGGAGAGAGTTACTGTGATATGGCAGGAGAGGACAGAGCATGAAGAGGATAATGATGATGATGACGGTGGCTTGGTGAGAGAGAAGGAGAGAGAGAGAGAGAGAGAGGGAGAGAGAGAGAGAGAGAGAGAGAGAGAGAGAGAGAGAGAGAGAGAGAGAGAGAGAGAGAGAGAGAGAGAGAGAGAGAGAGGCAGGTGGAAAGAGGAGGTGTCTGGGTGGTCCAGACAATCAGTCCTTGTGTACCTCACTCACACGTATTATTAAAAATAAGACTATAGCTGTCTCTGCGGTCTGCCTCACCGTCTGACTGTACGATCATAACACCACAACCGCTACACTTTTACGGCACTTTTCTCTCTACGTGATCCGGACTGAACTGTGATGACGAGGCATGCTTTGAACGATACATGATATCAGAGCAGAGGATCAGTCCTCCACTCGAGAAAGGCAGCGCGCGCATGGAAACATTTATGAGCACCGAAGGGAACCCGCGAGCACGGAGCATCATGAGAACACTCCTGCTACCAACAAGGTGAGACAAATGGATAAATACAGTCATTGTTCGTGTGTTGTGTCACGGATTTGACCGCATCCGCGCACATTTGGACGCAATGTTTTTGAACACTTGCTGGTTGGGTGGGATGCATTAATTTGTGCAGTGCTGCCTTATCGCAGCATTACTGAGCATGACTCCATCTCACATCAGCTCACCAGCAAGCTCAACCTGTTCACTGCGGTCTACATACACTACAGTAGGCTATTATGTGAGCTTTATGTGGTGGAAATCTCACCCTGGGTTTTAAATCAGCTCCCATGTAGATTTCCCTTAGTGTAAGGCATCAGCGGTGTAAGCTCACAGACTACCCGTTATCTTCATTTATCCAAGGAAAAAGCAAGCTTATTTCATTATTTCAAGGCAGTGTAGATTTAACTTGAGCTGAAAGATTTTGAAGTGATGCCAAATTCTCTGTTGGACCTGGAAACTGTAATGCTGTCAGATGTGGGAATGATGAGAGGCTTTATTTATTGTACATCATCAAAGCTTCCTGCATGAAGGCACACGCTTGTGATTCACTGTTTCGGAAATGATTTTTTTTTTCCGCTTGCAGCGACCTCTCCCCTTGACGTGACATTGTTTGTGCAGTTTTACTCTCAATTTTATGGGCAATATGATTTTTTATTTTTCCATCTTCAATCAGGCCATCATGGCGCTTGATGCATGGATGTTGGCGTTGGCAGAAAGTGAGGCTACATATCAACTACCAATAGTGTTAGCTTATCGTTATTTTCATATTACAATTTATTTGAAAGACTTTTTACGTGGGCTGTCATCAAGATATTTTATCAATATAAGGAGTCAGAAGCACTCTCCATTTTGAGTGGACCATTACTAATTCAATGGGATATTTGTCCTCAGTAGGAGGATATTATTCGTTTTCAAATATTATTCACATTTTGTTTTTGTATTGAATTCTTAGTTGTCCTCCACCAGCTGAATTCTTAGTTGTCCTCCACCTCCACTTGATCTGCGGGTGTAAAATAAAGTCTTGTTTTGTGCGGATTTTCAGTCGCCTTAAAACCTAAAAGTGGCGCTAATGCTTAATTCGTCCACTTTTCAGTCAAAATTAAAATAATAATGATAATAATAAACTACTACCTATTAAAAAAATCAGGATCATTTCTTACTCCCCTGTAAATTGTTTGTCTGCAGGGAGAACCTGACATGGATCCCTGAGTCTAAATGAAGTGGTTCCGCCATGCAATGTTCCTGGAAGGCAGTGATCCTGCTGGCCTTGGCTTCCATCGCCATCCAGTATACGGCCATCCGTACACTCACATCCAAGCCTTTCCAGTTGTGCACATTGCCCAGCCCACAGAACTGCGGTCTGGGAGATCAGGAGACCGAACCTCCCTTTGAACGGGGGGCAGGAGGCTGTGAAGATTACCCTTTCTTTTACATTAATGCATCCCGCAAGACCCACATCCTGGTCTTGGCCACCACCCGAAGCGGCTCTTCCTTTGTTGGCCAACTTCTCAACCAGCACCAAGAGGTTTTTTACCTGTTTGAACCTCTTTATCATGTCCAGACCACACTGATCCCCCGTCTGTCCCACAGCCACAACACAGCAGACCGTCGTGTGATGCTGGGGGCTAGCCGAGACCTCTTGAGAAGCCTGTATGGTTGCGACCTATATTTCCTTGAGAGCTACATCAAACCAACTCCCACAAACCACACCACGGACAAACTTTTCCGCCGTGGTGCGAGCCGAGCGTTGTGTCAACAACCTGTATGTGATGCCTTTGGCCCATCTGATGTTAATGTGGAAGAGGGGGACTGTGTGAAGAAATGTGCACTTCTTAACATGACCTTGGCAACTGAAGCCTGCCGGGAGAAAGGACATGTGGCCATCAAGATTGTCCGTGTGCCAGAGATTGGGGATTTGCGCGCCTTGTTGGAGGACCCCAGACTGAATATCAAAGTGATCCAACTTGTCAGAGACCCTCGGGGTATCCTATCATCCCGGATTGAGACATTCAGGGATACATACCGCCTGTGGCGTATATGGCGGGCCACTGGCCGAAAGCCCTATAATCTTGATTTGAGTCAGCTCACTGTTGTCTGTGAAGATTACCGAAGCTCTGTTTCAACTGGTCTCAGCCATCCATATTGGTTGAAAGGGAAATACATGTTGGTTCGCTATGAAGATCTGGCTAAAAATCCACTCCATAAGACAAAGGAGATCTATGACTATCTGGGGCTGCCCATGGATAAAAATGTGGAAGACTGGATACATGCAAACACTCGCGGCAGCAATGAGCCATCAGCAAAACACAAATTTGGTACAGTGCGAGACTCCGCAGCTAATGCAGAGAGTTGGCGCTTGAAACTCTCCTATGACATGGTAGAATACACTCAGACCGTGTGTCAAAAGGTTCTCCACCAACTCGGATACAAGACTGTGAGGTCAGTCGAGGAACTGAGAAACATGTCCATCTCACTGGTGCAAGACAAAATCTTTGTACCCTTTTTGTAACAAAGATAGTTCTCTGGTGACTATTTTTATATATTTATAATTGTTGCCTTATCATGTCATTGGTTGGTTGTTGCTTTCATTTTGTCGATCCAAATTTGCACTAAATGAGAATTTGAATGCACGAAGGGACTATGGATGATCCCCAAATGTTATGAACAGCACACTTAAAACACTAAATAATCCAACAAGCTAGTTTACAAATGTGTCCTTTTTGTTTTCCCATTAACAGGACATTGTCTTCATCCACTTTGTGTATGCAATTAAAATGTTGCCCTTCAAAAAATGTGTTGGTAAATGGAATGGGTCATTGTTTCTTTTACAAGGAATGACAAAACTGTGCAATAAATAGTGAATGTTGCAGTCAACCTTTCAGTGTTTTTCTCTCCATGTAGAAAATAGATACTTTGGCTAGGTTCACACCGCAGGTCTAAATGCTCAATTCGGATTTTCTGGTCAAATCCGATTGTTTGGTGTAAAGATTTACATTATAAATACAACCTCGGTCTATCTGGTGTGTGAACATAAGTGTCTCCAAAGTGCGCAGAAGAGATGACATCATTCACCGTAGTTGTTACAGAAGTAAATGTGGTGTCGGGGCATTTCTACAGTGCGGTGATTCGGTAGAAGGTAGAAATATAGTATTTGGGAGGAATAATGAGGCGAGACTTTTCGTTCTCATTCCATGGAGACGTCACGTCATTACCGCATGTAAAAATGAACCGATCTACTTGGCTGTATTACTACTATCACCATAAATGTCCACATTATGCTTCATGTTTCAAGTGGGATTAAATTCAAGTCAAATACAAACTCAATATTTTTACTCAAAAAAACTTTGCAGATTCGATTTCCCAGCTCCCTGCACTCTTCCTCTGTCCACGCGGAGCGCATTTTGGGCTCCGGTTGACGACAATGTCGGATATATGTGACCTGGCCGTTCAGACTGTGGTCGCATTGCAAAACATCCGATCAGTATCCAATCTAGGACCACATATGAAAGTGGCCCAAGTCGCATTTGAAAGAATTGGAATTGAGCCATTCAGACTATCATAAAAAAAAATTGATACTGGTCACATATGGGTAAAAAAAATCAGACCTGGGTCGCATTTGCCTGCGGTGTGAATCTAGAATCTTTAGTGACGTGCAGTGCTGGGAAAGAAGAATAAGTGAAAACTTATAGTTTCTTGGTCAACAGACTTGAAACCCAATGGAGTGCATAAGTGTTTTATGAGAGGATTTATGACCGTCTGTGACAAACAAACATACTAATGAAAGCTAATTCTGACATCTCTACTCACTTGGTATTTAGGGATGAAGTCACATTTTTCAAGATGATTATGATGTTATAAACTTGGATGTTTGGTTGATATTTATACATTAAGCACTGTTTGTATAAGTTTATGATTTCATATTTGGAGGGTCATCATGACATTCATACATTCTGTCAACTTTGTCCTAATTAAAAATTAAAATGTCACCTTGTGAGATAAATAGCCAATGAATTATTGAGTAATATATACTCTGTAGACCCAGCAGTCTCATGTACGTATATGAATTCAACTGATGTGTGGCCCTTTGAAAACCTTTTTTGTCCCAAAGACAATCAGAAGCCTTATACAGGACAGCATTGCTTCACATCTAAACTGTGTTACAGACTAATGAGTGTCATCATTTGAGACAAATCCTTTATCATTGTTGTGACAATAGGAATGCTGTTGAACCATGCAACGATACAGAGGAAAAGGTCAAGGACTGAATACAGTGCATAAAGTAATGCCATATATGTCAAGTTATGTAAAACAATCCAAAATTCCAGATCTATGAAGACATAATCCAATGTGTGTTCTTATTTTTACTTGCAATTAACTCATTTATTGTCAAGTCACATTTTAAAGAGCTCAAAACCCCTGTTAAAACTGTGCAGGTTTCCCATAAACCTGATGGGACATTTGGAACATTTGTTTTTTAATGTATTGAAATTGTCCCACCCCCAAAATTCAGCGAAAAGAAAAAAAATTCTTAACGTACTGTAATAACCGATATTGTGCATGTTTTAACACAATAATGATACACCATAAAATCAAATAAATAAAACTAAGATAGCATTCATATGCTTTTTTTTAGACTAACAATAGAAATAAAATCTCAAAAGAACACTGGCAATATATTTAAAAGTAAACTTTTTTTAACATCTGAATTTCAAATTTTATGTACATGATGGTGTCATTAGGTTCTATGGCACCCATTAATTTAGGTACAATGACTGATAGCTTACCCACAAAATGAGCCATGTGAATGAATGCTCATCAGTATTGGTGGCTCAATGTCCATTGAGATGCAGAGCACAAACCTTTTGATCTGCTCAGCATCAAGGCTGGAGGCAAGTGCTTTCTTCCTTCTGTTTTTCTATCGTCCAAAGATTCTTGGTGCAAACCTCTCATGGGAATAATCCTGTACTTCAGCGCTCACTTTTGGTTGTTCACTTGACTTTACCTTTGAAATGACGGGCTGTTCTTGCAGTACTTTTTATTTCTAAATTATATTGCTCTATATGCCAGCATTATGTGATTATTGTTTTAGCTAGTTGCACCAAATTTACTCAGCGTTTGAGCTCTTAATTCAGAAGAGATGTATCTATTTTTCATTTGTATGATATTTCTTTCTCAGCCAATCAATATCTTGTCAGCCTTGGACTCTAACCATGCTGTGACTCCTCTTGTCTTCTGTACAGGGGCTGTCTTTTATACACACACACGCACACAAACACTGGTTCACACCAGCATCTCTTTTGTTGCTATAGTATTTGAGTGTTTTTTTTATTGCATTCCTGTTATCAAGGTTAAATAATTCACTAGTCCCTGATAGAAAGTCACATAACCTCTCCCTTCCCTCTATTAATATGACCTTAATAATTTGACCTTGTGTATGAATAAAAGAAAATGCCTCCTTGTATCTACTGATCTGAGCTAACAGTGCTTGGAGCATAAAACTAGTTGGCAGTGAGCAAATGCTGCAGCAAAACAAATAAATTCAAATAGCCTAAATGTGTTCTTGCATAGGATCTTGTCGTGAAAATCTTTGACGATTAGGGATAGGGTTAGGGCGTCTCTTCCGGGCTGCAACACAGTGTTCGTTGGAGAGACGAACAACAAACGAGCGGGTCTCTTCCTACGCTTTTTCTTTTTTACCTTTTGAGACTATTCTTAAAATTTTTGGAAGCAGTGGATCGCTGATTTCTACCAGTCTTGGCCACACAACAACTCGTACACCAGCAGGTGTCCTAGACTGCTCTTTGGCTGCTCATCTGCTTGTCTGCCTTCATCCATCGGGCGACTAAACGCAACTATGGCTTCATGCACCACTTGCACTCTTCTCATTGAAATGATCTCCCTGCTTAGAGCAGAATAATGTGGTAACGGTAGATGTGGCAGACACAACAGTTAGCATGAGTTGTAACCTACCTGCTAGTCCGGTTAACATTAGCCCTAAGCGGCCTGCTAATCGCGGTGAGCTTGTTCCGACGCATAACAGATTCAGCCCATGGGCTAGTCCCATTCCACCTCGGCCTACTGCTTCCCGCACTTTAGTTATAGGTGACTACGTTACCCGTAACATTAAGCGTAAAAATCCAGCCACAGTGATGTGTATTCCTGGGGCCAGAGCACCCGACATTGAAGCTGACTTTAGGAGTTGACTCGCAAAAGGACTACACACCAGCACAGGGCAAACAACAATAGCTACTCGGACATAGGGATACACGTCGGTTCCAATGATACTAGGATGAGGCATTCAGAGATCACAAAGAAGGCAAGGACTTATGATCTTGCCAGAAAGATGAGTCGGCATCGAGTAATTGTCTCTGACCCCTTGCCGATGCAACGATGAGAGGTTTAGCAGATTACTCTCGCTTAACCGGTGGCTGGCTAGCTTTTGTAGAGAGCAGGGACTGCAGTTTGTAGATAATTGGCCTTCCTTCTGGGGCCGACGCAACCTGCTTAAGGTGGATGGCCTTCACCCTAACTGGGAAGGCAGGCCCACTAGTTGAAACACGGCATTCTGATTCATGTTGCGTTTGTGGAATTTGAGTTAAGCAACAAAATCCACCCCTTTTTAGCCATCTCAGGGGGCGGCCATTTTGTCACTTCTGTCTAATAAAAATGACATCAAAACTGCTCGGGGCTAAGGTAACGACAAAACACGGCTGACCTGTTTTCTGGAGATGAGCAGTGATTGGTCGTTACCTGAGCCCTGAGCAGTTGTGATGTCATTTACAGTCAACAGAAGTGACAAAATGGCCGCCGCTAAACGCAATATTTATCAAAATGCCTTGTTTCAACTAGTGGGCTTGCATAGAACATATATAGATACATACATTTATACATAGAACAAAAAATAGGTTTGAGTTGACTTCCCTTTAAGATGAAGACTGGCATGGATAACATAATTTTCAGAGGTGTGCATTCCGTCAAAGCGTCACTGATGGACTCCCGTTTTGCTGACAAATGACGGAAAACTTCCAGGTAAGTACCAACGGACCTTTTCAACCCGTCACTGACAGACTCCCGTTTTGCTGACGACTAATGGAAACATGCGTTTCACACGTCTTTTGTTTGTTCGCAGGGGTGAATACACGCCAGGGTTGCTTCGAGCGGGCTGCATTAACTATGGACTCATCTCATTCCTCTATTGTCCGTTCTTAGGTCTTAGGTCACCTCCCACCAAAAATCCAATTGAGGAGTGGAGATAACAAATGAGCGAGTCGGGAGGAGGTAGAAATGTGTTGGGGTAATTTACCTGATGAGCCAATGGGAACAGTCACGTTGGCACGGGTGGTTGCAGCTACAGTATATGCAGCCATCAATATGCAGAGGTCCCCCCCTTAAACACCAACATTATACCCTTGACATGAAGTAGATAACTTTTCAATTCTTTCTTTTTACTTTTGTTTCCAACCAAAGGTAAATAACCGGCCAAGCAACTATAATAGTCTCCTTGATGTCATCATTTGCTGGAGACATCTGCTAAAATTTACGTCACGTCATTGACGCGTGTCACAAATGCACTGACTGTCTGCTTGTCAGAATCACCACAAATGTCCACTTCATGATTTATGTTTCAAGTGGGATTAAATTAAAGTCGAATATCAACACTGGCTACATTTAAATGGACACATTTGTTCGAATTAAATGCCTCATCGGAATAAAAATGCTTCATGTATAAACTCCATTCAAAATATTCTGACCCGATCAAGTCCATTCCGATCAAAATTTTATTCCGAACGAGAGAGGTGGTTTATGTCGACTATTAATTCGATCGGTGCGCATGAAAACACTTACCAGTATTCTGAAATTGCGAAACAAACTGTCTTCACCACGCATGTCTGTGACGTCAGTATACGCATTTCTGTTATTCCCGTAAGCTAGTAGAAGCAGAGTGAGGGAAACACATGGCAGGCACAAGACTGAACTGGTACATTTGAAGCTCCATCAGGAAGTGTTAACTCAATGTAACAGCGCAAACGAGGAAAATACATGAAGTAACGATAATGTTTAAAGTAGAAATGACAATGTTTTGTTGACATGGAAGTCGCTACGGCTGTTTCTTCTACGATGACTACTTATATTTGGTCAATATGCGCATCTCAAAATAATTTCTTCCGATCGAAAGTGTGATGCATGAAAACGCTGCTAGTTCTAATCGAATCAATATTTTAGTGTCTATGAAAACATATGCAGCATATTTAATCGACCACGTGGTAATGGTTCATCCCTCGTCTGCTACAGCCAATCGGCGTCGAGAACATAATCTTCACGTCACAAGCAGGCACCGCACGAGCAGAGAGGCCGCCAAACAAAGAAAAAAATATCGTACAAAAACAACACACGCACGCACAGTGTGGTGATCGGTGAAATAAAAACAATATGGGGCACATGTCATTGCGTCTGTGGGACTGCAAGGTACACAACACTGTTTTATTTTTTATTTTTTGCTTACTCGGCCACGTGTCAGGAGTGCGGCACCTGCGTGTGACGTGATACAGGTTAAGTCGGTTCTCAGCGTCGTTTGGCTGACTCGGACCAACTGGGACCACGTAGGTCAATTAAATGTGCAGATCAGAAGTAGGCGATGCCAAGCTCTGCACTATGTATGCCCTGTGCGATAGCAGATTTTAATATGAGGAAACATGTTACTCTCTCCATTCAAACCGGAACTGCTACTGGCAAGCACAGGTCACTCGCGCTTGTTCACCCAATTGCATACACACGCAATCACATTAAGGAACCATTGATGGTTAATGTCCATGTGGAAATGAGTGTATAGGTGCGTAAGAGACTATGTGTGGAAGTGTACGTGTGCATCCAGCATCACATGGGCAAGTCAGTGGGGCTCACATCATTGTTGTCAGCTGCTACTCAAATTCTCCCCTCGGCTGGCCTGTAAAGCTAAAATGAGATTAGTGGACACACGCATGGGCAGACAAGTATGAGCAGCCATGAGCAAATAGTGACCCTCTGACAAGTCACAAAATAGAAGAATCATGCAAATGAATTGTATTTAACAATGTGACAATTTGTGATAATAAGCTTCAACCAGGTAACAACAAACATATTGAACAGCATGTGACCATTATGGTAAATAGTTGGTCAGGTTTACACACCGTCAAACACTGTGGGTTTAATTAATCATTTTTTGATGAGGATGCATGGCTGCTATACTTTGGGTGCTCTAAGCGTAAAAGTCAGATGGTGCACCCCACCCCAACTCGATATAACAATTTTTCATGGCCCTAAAATGTTTGTGTGCGTGTGGGGGGTTCAGCTGACGGGTAAGTGGATACATACAGTTACTACAGTTACCTATTAAAAAGCAATGTAATCCATATTAACCATAATATTAAAGTAATGTATTGAAATACATTGAATTACTTCTGGATTACTACACCAGCTATGTTGGAAAAAAAAATCAATAAAACAGTTCGTTTTATATCCTGAATAAGTAACGCCGGTACATGTATTTTGTGACTCCCCAACCCTGTGCACGCAGGACGTGCGCACTTGATGATGTCATAACGTGTCCCCACAGACGAGAGAGATGGTGCCCTACGCACTGTGCGTGCTCTGCGTATAGGGAGCGGCGGCCCTCGGAGGATGACAGAAAACAGTCATAAAAAAAAAAAAAAATGCATTGATACTTTGAAGAGCTTTCAAAATCATTTGTCGTGTTGCAACTCAGATTTTGCAGATTAAATTAAACCCAGGGAATGGTCTGGTGTTTTATCGACTCAAACATTTCCATAGCCCAAACCATCTCCCATTAAAAGAGACAAAATTAAAATAATTATAATTGTAGGATAATTCTTGCGTGGAAAAATTATCTTCCACTCTAGTTACTCTAGCAGCTGCTTGCATTGTTAATGCCAGAAATGGAACATTAATCGATTCATGTTTACCATACTGCATGCTACCAACATTTATCACTATTACACTTTTTAATATTTCTGTTAGAGGAGTTCTCAGCATACTGCCAATGAAAACTACTGTTTAGAAAGTGAGTTTTGTTTCACGACTCTGTAAATACTGTATATAGCTCCAATCTTCCACTAAAGCAACCCCCCAAGAGGAAACTGGTGTGCTTATGTGTTGAGTACAGTTTGCCATGAGCATAAACATAAACACAGAAGCAAAGGCAGATGCTTTGAATCTCTAGAGGAAAAGCCATGTGATTCGCATCTGGTCTAGAGAAGCCATAAAAATATGTAATTCGTCCATTGTCAGAGAAGCTTTACATTTTTTCATGACTACTTACTGGCAGGGCGGCAGTGAGTGGTAAGCACTCACACTGCAGAGGTTGTGGGTTTGAATCCGGCCCCGGGCATTCCTGTGTTGACTTTGCATGTTCACCCTGTGCCTGCGTGGATATTCTCCGGGTACTACGGTTTCCTCCCACATTCCAAAAACATGCATGGTAGGTTGATTGGATACTCTAAATTGCCCCTTGGTGTGATTGTAAGTGCGAATGTTTGTTTGTCTCTGTGTGCCCTGTGATTGGCTGCCAACTAGTTCAGGGTGTACCCCGCCTACTGCCCGAAGACGGCTAGGATAGGCTCCAGCACGCCCGTGACCCTTGTGAGGATAATTGGTTTTAATAATGGATGCTTACCGGCAAATACTCATTATCCTGTTGTTTCTGCACTTTTGTGTAATGAGTATATTGGCCTGGTAATAATAAAAAAACGCCGTGTCTCAACATGGTTACAGGGAAATTTTAAAGTTAAGGGTGCCGTAACATGTCGTACTTCCGCCAGGAGTCGCCCATCGAGGTCGCGTATGTTCGTAGCCTTCTCTAAGGTCTCTACCCTGAACCCCAACTCGCGAACCACCGCAGTATGAAAAAAACAAAACTGGTAAGACTGTTGCAGTCCGACCTAAAATAGCGTTGACCAACTGTAATTTAACAGTGATGGAAATACAGTAACAATGGTGGAGTGGTGGACTGACGGACTGATGATGAGGAACTAGCGGACCGGCCGCTGGCGGACGATGAATGAATTGCTAAGCACTCTCACACCATGCTTCTTCTAAGTTAATCATGAAACTTATATCGTTCCTCCAATCCATCCATCCGTCTGGCCATCACATAAATGCAATTTAATTGATGCTGTTAAATATAAGATAATAGTAGTACAATCAAAATGACATACACTTCTCGAAGTAAGACAAACAAGAGCACCACTTTGTGTGTTCTATTATTTAGGCCAAAAAGTTGCCTCTCCCTCCTGCCTCTGCCATGTCCTCCCATCCTGTCAGTGTGGAGCTATGACTCAACTCTGACTGGGCTACATAACAGAGGTGTTGAGTTCTTGAAATGCAATGATCGTGTAGGCCTGCAGGCAGTATCTGTTATGCACAAACGTAGCACCGTGTATGCCGTAAGATAACACACATACACACACACACACACATATATGTCTCGGCACGATCACACTTGCACAAGTTCAGGAATACACACATTGGCTTGCGGCTCTGTGTGTCAGACTTACTGTTGGAGTAACAAAACCAGATTACCGCATGTGCAGTTTAACATTTTATTCCGCCCCAAAATTTTTTACTTTGCATCGCTGTGTCTTAAAAGGTGTCTTTATAATTTATGAGATACTAGTTTTAGCTTTTCACAACTGGACATATTACACTGTCCAATCAGTGAACAGTTGTATGCTATCGGCGTAATTTGTACAGGTGGAACGCCTTTTCAAACATGTATGCCGTACATCGTCAATCTGTAGGGCCAATGTCAATTTTATCAGTGTTATCCGTTCCTGTTTTTGTCGCCTAACCGCAGTTGGGAAACGCAGGGGAGAGTTTCTCCAAGGCCTGAGTTGACACCCAGATCGCGGGGGGGGGGGTGATCACAGTTTACTGTATTTTCTGAACTTTACTATGATTTATGTCATGTCATCTTCTAAACCGCTTATCCTATATAGGGTCGCGGGGAGTTGCTGGAGCCTATCCCAGCCGTCAATGGGCGAAGGCAGATTACACCCCGAACTGGTCGCCAGCCAGACTATGATTTTATGTTAGGCATAATTCTGTAGGATAAAAATAACTACCACCCATGTATTACAGTAGATAATTGTTGAGAGAGCATGCATGTTTTCCCAAAACATGTATTGTAAAAATCACAATTTTGTTGTGGGTGGTAGGCTACATTTAGTTCTTCACATTTGTGATTAGTGGTCTATATTGGCCCCGCAACAGTTGAAATTAGAATAGCAGTCGGAAATGTAACAAATTTTAAAATCATCATAGGGTGTTTTTTAACCTAACCTTTGACCTTGTTCTAGATAAGAAAAAAAATGGGTTGCAATTACTATTATAATCCTGTACAAATGTTAAAGAACGATGTCTAAGTTTGGAATCATGATCATATTGTAGTATAATTTTGTCCTGTATGTTTCTGTGAAACACAAAGCGTTACTAGTCTACAAACAGTAAAAAAGTTTTACTATATTCCCCCCCTCAAGCCATGAATGTGTTTTCCTGTTTTCATCTTGATTTACGTACATATTCTCTGCATGACTACTAACCAATCAAATGTTGTGAAAACTCAGATCTAAGGAATCTCAAATTCTGATTTTGGTCATTGCTTTCTCTAAAAATGTTTGTATGGCAATTTCCTATTCCATGTTTTGTCTTTATTACCTAATATTGTTATATTACTGTACTAAAAGAAACCGTATAGTGCATATCATATTTAGTGTTATGTACAGCTGCTCACTGTCATGGGGTGGGAGCGGGTGTATTTGTCATGCATATCCCTCCGTTTTGCATACCTCTTATGCTTATTAGGGACGTGGGTGAGCTAGAGTCTAAACCAGCAGATACGAAACACGAGGTGGCAGGGTACTACACCCGAAACTGGTGGCCAACCACTTGCAGTGTACTTACAGAAAAACATAAACAAATAACCTGTGAGGAAATCGAAGTACCTGAAGAAAACCCACACAAACACAGAGAGAACATGCCAACTCCACACAGAAAGGCAAGCAAGCAAAACACATCAATTTATCAACTCATGCTTGTATTCATTGAAGAGCAACATACAATTTATTCATGAACTACAGTTCTGAGCAAACACACCGGAGCAAAGACAATATACTGTTTGCATGTGTACTGATATTAAAGTAGACTATAGGCAGCAGTTTTCAGTCAAACCTGGTCTCTGTTGGCTGTTCTTTTATTCAGGTGAATGAAATTACATTTACTGTGACTAAAAGTGAATTTTTGCTAACAAGGTAATTCACAATTGGATCAAAACTAACTGTTTTGAGTTAACCTGTGACTACATTGCATTTAACTGAAATTGTAAAAGATTATGTATGGATTCTCAGAGTGACTTGATTTTTGTATTTTTTATTTTTTCAGAGCCCAGCGCTTAATCTGGAATCCCATTGTCGTAGCAGCTAGCTGTCCTGTCTGCTTAGCTTTGTAGCTACTGCTGTTAAATTTCTATCCTTATTGTCTCCTTGCCTATATGCAGAAAGAAAAAGGGACTTGAGTACCCCTAATAAGCAGCAGAGGAAAGTACTTCCTAGGGAGATGATGTTATTAATCCAATATCTAAGAGCCACAAAGGCATTACTGTCTTGGGATGGATCTGCAAAGCCCTGAGCCTCCCTCCATCTGTGTGTAGCTGAGCAGAAAATCTCATGTCATGCCATCTTGCTGTAAAATAATTGAAAATCCATATCTATAATTACAGTGAACACACGTTGTACCAGAAGGACTATAGTGTAGCTGCAACTGAGGACAAAATCGAAACTCTGTCATCGAAGAAAATTATGATCTTGTCTCAGTGAAATAGGACAGCACATTGTACATCTCCATTTATTTATGTATTCCTCCCTATGATATAAACATCTGTTCTTAACTTGGCATACTCACCCGCAGTTCTTGTAACTAGTAAATGCTTTGTACATTCAGACGGTTAAATGAAAAACTGTTTTTTGAAACAAGATAAAAGCCCAGCATTAAATAGATCAATCACCATTCGTTGTGTAGACGCCATTATGCTTTGTTGAATGTTCAGACTGAGCCAATGAATTATTTCAACGGGATGCAATTATTATTTGTAAAATTTGTAGTTGTGGGTAAATGCATTTCATTTTTCTCGCTAAAATAATGAACGATTTATCGTGTATTGGAAAGGAATTCTACAATGATTGGAATGGACAAACCTTGGCAACTATTTACACCGGAAGTGTAAGTCATGTATTGCAAGGTGGTGAGAATCATCTTTGTTGACACATCATACCTTATCAAAACTGATGACGGTCTTAATATGTGTGCATTACAACACCAAATCCTGGAAAAAATATGTTACTTATTTGGTGTCAAAAATATATATTTTCAGAATGACTTCCAAGGAATTAGTCCCAATCAAGTCAACCACATACTGTAGAATAAAAATAACTAAGGGGGGAAAAAAATCAAACAGACTAACAGTGTGCTTGCGTTTTACCATCACCAGCAGCAACAGCAACATGAACTCAGTGAGAAACAGCTCAACGCTGGATTTCTGAGTTGGCGTTAGGGCAGCAGTACATTTCAGATGCACCCAGTGGGATTCTGTCAGTAATTTGTGTTGTTTGCTTGTTATTCACCATGGATGTCCACTGTTCTCACATAAAAATTGAAATAATAATCTCCTCTCCATGCCAGTAATCATAATTGTAAAACGACTTAGTGCATGCTGCCAAAGAAAATGTTTGAGTGTCTTGCAAAACTGTTGACTGCCTGTAACCCCCACCTCCATTTGGTGTGACCAGGTTACACAAGCAGACTAGCAGTAGTAGTGGCATAGTTCGAAACAAAATCTGCATACATGTAGTGGATAAATGACATTTATAAATCTGAAGTTGTGTTGTCAAATTTGACCCCAAAAACATGGCATAGCTCATGCAAAACACAAGGGCACAACACAACTCCTTTTCACATTCCTGTCATAGACCAACCACCATTAGGTCTCATAATGACCTGAGGGAACTGACCGATGCATCATATGACCTTCATGATTCAGTGACCCCGTGGCAACATTTGTTTCTCAGCTTGAAAAGGCCCACGACATCTGTGGTTTCCATCATGTGGAGGGAATTTAGACAGACATTTTCTAGATACCTATGGGGACATGAAGCAAGAGACCTAAAGTGGTACTGCCAACGCTCTGCATGCAAACCTTTCTCCCTCCAGTCACCGTCTGCTGTCTAATGGCAAAGTGTCCACCATCTGAGTGCTTTTACAGGCGCATGAATGCATCGTCTTGTTTTTCCTAGCAAAAACATTTTTGTGGCTTTTTTTAGTATTTTGTGATTAGGGACAAAAAAGGGAAAGGGTCACTTCAAAGAGATGAAGATCTGGTTACAGTAATAGGCGTGTGTGTGTGTGTGTGTGCATGCGTGCGTGGGTGAGTGCATGTGTAATATGTGTGTACCGTACGCGTCTTAGTGTGCACGACTGCAAGATCAATAGAGTGTTTGCATCTTTGCTCAGACAATTCATTGTGCACAACCTGCCACATTGGCTTCCGGTGTAAATCCAAACCTCGCAGGTACAACAGATAACACCAGCTATTAATTTGACTTAAAACTAACACCAGCTATTAATTTGACTTAAAACAGATAGGCAGTTTTTGTTGGTCCCTTTGTGTGTTCCATTTTACAGTAATAGGACATAGGCTATAGCATAATGAAGATGACAAAACCATTTCTCTCATAAACGCACCAACCCGAATTTTATGACCACTTGCACAATATAATGACATCCACATCAAGTGCTGTCAAATATTCTGTTTTTACAAAGATAATATTGTAACTTACGAGAATAACACACACTTGATTATATGCCCCTCCACAAAAATCGCCCTTCAAAAGTTGATTTTCCTTTCTACTAATGTATTATGCATTCCCACAATTTGCTGCCATTCGTATTCATAAATTGAAGTAGTATCCGCGAAGGTTTAATAGATTTGGATTTCTTGTGTTTAGACATTCTCTTAACATGCGAACATTTTCTGAAGGAGACCGGCTACCCGATGTGATGTTCTGTTTGCTTTTCCGTCTAGAAACTTCAAACAACTTTTACTCGCACAAGACTCACTGTGGCATGGAAACCTCACCGCGGCATGGAAGCCTCACTGTGGCCCAACTAAATGCATCTCTTTTTTAGGACCTAGAACCCTCGGCCGTCAATGAGAAACGGAAACCTCGCCGTAGCCATTGAAGCCTCACCGCGAAAATAGACGATTACATAATGGGAAAATGGGCTTCCGACTATGCTTAATCCGTTTATTTTTTTAAGGTTCCCATCTGTCGTTTTTCACCTACAAAATGGGCGTCCGTCATAGGCTGCCACATAGGTGGAATGCCCAGCTCTGGGTGGCGGCCATCTTGAGTGGGACAACGTTCTCATCAAAGCCAATGCAGTGACAGTGAAATTCAGTAGTCCAAAAACATACATGGTAGGTTGATTGAACACTCAATTGTCCCTAGGTGTGCTCGTAAGTGTGAATGTGCTTGTCTATGTATGCCCTGCGATTGGCTAGCAACCAGTTTAGGGCGTACGTGGGATGCTGCCCAATGACAGCTGCGATAGGCTCCAACACTCACGCGGCCTTATGGATAAACGGTTGGGAAGATGGATGGATGGATCGATGAATGGATGGATCGATGGATGGATGATAAACTGCCATTTCTCAACCAGTTTTCACGAGCTAAAATGTGTGCTAACAAGACAGAACATTTGAAGAAAAGAAAATAAAGTCCACATTTTCTTTTTATCTGTGAAATGTTATTCCTACTTCCCTTGTCGTAATTGTATGACCGTACCCGCAGCCATACCTGTCAACCCCGGCGTGTACTGTATCTTACGAAAGTTATCATTTGCCCTTACCTATCAGTATATAATCTTACACATTACACATTATTTTCACGTGAACGGAAATCAGCCTCGTACGGCGTACATGTTTGAAAGGGTGTTTCCACCTGTACAAATTACGCCGAAAGTGTACAACTTGACAGGTATGCACATCCCACACGCATGGAATGCGCTGACACCTTTGTCTCTCCTTGCTTAAGGGTCACCGGAGGCATTTAACTCAAGAGGTGTGTGTCGTATCTACCTATGTTCTTATGATTTCAGCTATCAACACTCAAATAAATGTTAGTTTTTTTCCATAAACAAAAGTCAATAGTGAACCCTCCCTCCAATTTTGGATGATTATTCCATTAAGCAAAAAAAATGTGTTTTTCTTGAGAAACGATGGTAATGTTTGGTATTGTTGATTGACAATGTCAGAAAGGTAACACTATGTTTATTATTGTGGCTGCAAAAACCAGTATTGGTGAAGTAAAGAGCCTAATCCTGAGAGTTGTTCCTATTCATTTTTGATTTTTCCCTGTAATGTACTTAGGTAACCAAATAACCGTGTTATTGCTCCCAGTATGATGCAATAGAGTGCTTCACCAATGCAAACCATAATCCCAATAATAACCATATTGCTATTAGAATACGGCGACCCTCAAAACTGAGCATTATTACTTTTGTAAAGGCAGATTATATGATGCAGTGATGTATTGGATATCATTGTATTTTGAAAGTATTCATAACGTTGACTGGTGGATGTAAATGTCTTTCAATGCTCAGTTATTATTTGTTGTAGTTGCTATATCATTTATTAAGTTTAATTAAACTGAATTACGCATTACAAGTCCCAGGTTACTGCACAAACTGATTATTATTTAGTTTTAAAGAGAGCAGGCCCAGAGGGCGAAAAAGAGTTACATTCTGAACGGCATGCAAATATCCCCATTGTTGGACTGATACAGGTTATCTTAAATACAATTTTGCAGTAACTAAGTGAAGCATTAGAAGTGAGGCGGTATCTTACCAATGTCAATTTCTCTTGAAAATGTTTCCTTGCCCAGTGCATTGTTTATTTTGTAGTCACCTTGTTTTATCTAATACAGTCTAACCAAGTACACTGCTTAAATATAAAGAGAAAATGACAAGAAGTCCAACACTACACTTTTGGGGAGCTAAGTAATCATTGTGCAAAAGGACCACTATCTGCTGCTTTATTCAAGGGGAGACAGGAGGGGCACTGTCATGGCAGAGCCTTTCGAAATATGCTTGTGTGCAGGTTTTTCATCTCAAACTGTCATTAGCAGACACCATGAGTGTGGCAGGTGGGGCTGACGTGCACGAGTGGGGCCGGTGCTCACAGTCTGGCACGATGCATCCCAGTTGGCATTTGCCGGAGAAAACCACAATCGGGAGATATTCCATTTGTGCCCTGTTCTCTTGAAAGATACACACACACAGGCGTAAGAGGCTCTGGAGACACCGACAAACATTCTGCTTGGTCTCATGTCGCTGGAATGTTTCAGCAGGTTCTGAACAACGCTGCTATTAACTGGCCCGCCGGTTCCCCAGACCTTAATCCAATAGAGCACCTCTGGGACATCATATATCGCTGCACCCACCACAGCCATGTCGCACCACAGACCACAACACTGATGCCCTGATTGAGTGACTGGGAGATGATTACCCAGGAGACCATTGGGAGCATGCCCAGACTTTGTAGAGCAGTGGTCCATTCTCTTTTTTGCGCTACGGACCGGTTGATGCAAGCACATGCTTTGATGATAGGAGTTTCATGGGGGTTGGTTTGCGGTATTTTAAACGTCTCAATCATTATTGTGACTTTACATTATTTTTAAAATGCCAATTGTAAAGCATCTGTGCTAAGGTAACTACAGCGCACTTGAACATTTTATTAACATATGAGGTTGATTTTTAAAAGAAAAGAAAAAAGATGATATTCAACAGTACGATAAATGTAGAACAATAGATAATGAAGTAAACTACTAAAAATTGACCCCTCAGGAATAATGAATTTGTCTCAAAATGTAAAATTGATCATTCTTAAGTTTTGATCATCCAACACACAGTGTTGCAACTTGGAAATGTGCACAACAAAAGATGACACAAATGTTGCTCTGGTCTGGTGCCTGCAAAGCTACTTATTAGCGGCTAAGCTGCTAATATTTACGTTAGCAGGTTGTGTAAACTGTGCTCGCATTTTCATGCTTTTCACACGTCATCATTTGTCTGCTACTTGTTCATATGATTCAACAGGATTGTTGTGTTGCCTGTTTATGACGACAGACCTACAAGCACAACGGCCGGCTTCATTTAATCCACATCACTTAGGAGATAAAGCCACACAAGCGATGGTGAGGAACTTTTCTTCTCAAAATAGCTTCATCCTTGGAAGATAACGCCAAGTCCGGGATGCCCATCAGATGGGTGTTTACCTGCAAATTTGGTCAATGTTTACTTGCTTCATATTATTACTTTCTTTTTACTTCTACTTGCAAACCCATATACAAAAGTAAAAGGTTGACTCTGATTGGCCAAAGTCACCCACATTTCTCCCGCATCTGAGTAAATATGCTTACAGCTGGTCACCATAATAGCACGTTTCTCAATCATGTAACAACTCAGCCTTACCTATATTGCCCTTTGGGAGGTACTCAACGGGATGGGGGATGTCGATGTCATGTTGACGTGTATGCTCCACTTAAATTAATAAATTATCATTATTATTATTTTTTTTTTTTGTCTGTCTCTCTGTGTGGTTTGGTACCAAATGGCCTACTGACTGGTAGCTGGGGAACGCTTTTGTAGAGGGTCCATGCACGGACTAGGAGGTCAGATACATTTTGAGTGGTCTTTGGGAAATTAATGTAACTTGGTCATCCTGTGATCGTATTTCCTTTTTATCATAGTATCTACGATTATGAGAAATGAGTTGTTTCAGATTTATTTTTGAACAGTGTATCGGACATCAATATTATCATACTATTTTCATGTGATATTCCCAATATTCTACACGTGTAGTATTTGGATTATCCAGAAATTATAGCAAGTGAATAGTGGTCACTCCACATACAAGCAACATACATGTTACCACTAAATTCTCAGAGGATACGATGTTCTTGCAGAGTATGCACATGCTTGACTGCACCCTCTGACAATGCCAATCACTCTTTGAAACAGAATATCTCATATGCCCATCATGCTTTCACCCTGTGTAAAATATGATGAGTAGTCTGAGAGCTACTCAGGGGACAGTTTACCCTGTCAGGATAAAACATGTTCTAGAGCGTTTCTGATGCTTCATGGGAAAAGGGACGCTGGAGAGCTGATTTTCATTACTTTAATTTATTACTTACAAAAGTGAAACTCCAATTTCATTGGCTGAATTGTGTTGCTGGTTTGAAATTCTCATTCAGTCATTTTCGTCCAACTAAATGCTATTATTATACTATCCCTCAATGTGTCCATTTTAGACTGCTAATACCATAGAATTGCTGATGACATCCCATCAGAACCCTATTTTTAATTTACACTCTTTTTGAACGTCTCCTTTGTCACATCGTATTCAGGGTTATGATTCTCTCTTTATGCTTTTTTAGACAGCTGATTTTGCAACATACTGTGCTGAGCAGCAATAGAGTTGTGAAATAAAAATAGCCTTGGATGTCAGCAGGGGGTTTTGATGGCCTCCATCCCTGAGAGCTACCACAAACTCCTCCACACTTCTGTTACAACAGATGAATGAAGCAAAGTCGAAAGCTGGTTCATAATAACATTTCAAGTCAGAACATATACTGTAGATTTTTATGGATGCTGAACAAACATATTTGTTACTCCCTCGTCACATTAGTGCTTCTTCGTGCGTCTGGACAGAAGAATTGCATTAAATGGACAATGGCATCCACTTCAGTGACATATGCAGGATTATGCATACACTTACACAAAAGCACCAACACGGATCGGTGGATCATCCATGTTTGATGCATATTCACACCTTCGAGTGTACCCTCATTACTTCCATTGTTCCATTGTCAAAACAACTGATAGAGCTCAGCAACTTGGGTTTGTGTTTCCATCTGTTTGTGTTGTTAGCAGGCTATACTAGTTGGGTCAAAAATGACCCAAATAACCCAAAAAGAGAGTGATCAAAACGTTTGATTTATTGATGAAACCCAAAAAGTTGTGTCTGTCATTTTTTTGGCCCAATTTGAGTTATTTTTGAGCAACTGTTTTTAGAGTATTCAGTAGAGTAGCCAGTTAATTAAGGCGGCTCTGTGGTATCGCCGAAGAGAACAGTGGTCTTGCTTTTTAATTACCGTATTTTCCGGACTATAAGTCTCTCCAGCCATAAAATGCATAATACAGAAGAAGACAACATATATATATATAAGACCCGCTCTCGGAATCCAAGTTGTCTCTGTCGCGTAACGCAAATAAATGTGTCCATATAAATCAAATTAATCAAATTGTGTGCTTAGTACACACAATTTCCACCGAGCTACGATGGTAACATTTAGCTAACATCCACGCATGTAGCATTACAAGAAAGTTACGGTAAGGTAACTTTAAACTTACCAAAACAGTTGTAGACAGATTAAATAAGTCTTTTATTTATCGCCGACCATGTAGAATGTTTCCAAGTCTCCAAAAGTATTTTTGTATTTGGTCGTAATTATCTGTTCTCTCCTCCGCTCTCGTGCATGCGTGTGTGTGGCTGGCTGATGATGCAAGACCATGCACTGCCAGGCACGGCGCCTTTTAAAGGAACAGTAGCCTACACTATTTTGTATAGATGGATTGATAGACAGTCAAATTGTCTTTTTATCATACTATTTTAATTACTTATTTAACATAATATTAGATTTTAACTGTTTAAATTATTCATGCATTTTAATAGCTTTTAGGTTTTATCTTTATGTTCTTTATGTGGGTTAAAATAACATGTGGAATGATGTGTTAATAATTTCACACATAAGTCGCTCCGGAGTGTAAATCGCACTCCCGGCCAAAACCATGAAAAAAAACGCCACTTATAGTCCGGAAAATACGGTAGTGTGCCGTCAGAGATCATCAGGTGTGACGCGGGAAATTATTCAATGTCAATTATTTTGACAAAAAAAATGTATGTTCTAATTTTTAATAAACAGTTTTGTTAATTTATTTATGTCAACCACGTATAATAACAGGCAATATAATAACTTTTTCCAAAAAAGGAAACTAGCAAACATGGCACCAGTGGTTCTAATGTTAGCAACATTATTATTCACGCATGGTGGAGGGAAGAAGGCCAAGAGGATATGGGCTGATAATAAAGAACAAAATTCTATTCTTATATATAAAATTATAAGTCGTCACTGTATCATTATGCATCACTTTCAATACAATTATACTTCCCCTTTATCGATATATTTGAGAGTCCAGACGACAACAGCTAATATGTTGGTTGGTGCACAAAATTGTTAGAATTTTGAAAGTGTGTTGTTGTGATTTTAATGATAAATTACAATTTGGGATGAAATTTGTATTACCTAATTAGAACAATACCATTTTTACACATGTATCATTTTATTGAAACAAGGTACCCAGAGAAAATCCACACAAGTACAAGTAGAACATGCAAACTACATGCTGGGAAGCCAGAGTACAAATTTGAAGCCCAGACCTCGGCACCGTGAGGCGGATGCGCTAACCACATCGTCCATAATGGAATTACTGAGTCAGTCAATCCTCAAACATAATGCAAATATCTGGCAGTCCTTTCTCAGAAATATGATGTTTATATACAGTATATCTGTGCTGTGACATATTGTCCATACAATGTAAACCTTCACTTACATGCATTCGTATGCCATTTCTGTGACATGCATCCGTCGAAATACAAGAAGCAAGAATTAGAGGTTAATGTTAGATAATGTATTTTTGCCTTGCTGAAGTTTTGGTGTTTTGAGTGGGTGGCCATCCTCCACCATCACCCCCAGCAGAGCGCCCAATGTTGAGTACAGCGTAGTTAACTATGACAAGCGCTGGCAGAGCTTGGGCATTGCAACTATCAACTTGTTCCCAAACAATTCAAAGTCTAAGGAGAAAGCTGTGCCCCCATAAAGGTTAAGTACTGTATGGCATCATTTGTGTTCTCAAAAGTGGAGATTTGACTTCATCACTAAGCCATGGAATTGTGATTGCCAATTAGCCGCAGACTCATCAGCAAAAACGAATACTTCACAATCTGTCACATCAAAATTAACTGGCTCACAAATAAGCAGTGAACAAAATATTTACTTGATTGCGTAATTTCAGACTTGAATGGGCGGGCAGGCACTCCAGAGACCCAACTATTTGTCTACAAATAAATACAAAATTCATTTTCTCTCAAATGTCCCCATGGATTGATTACTTATATAGACAGTACAAAAGCTGCTACAGTCCTACTTTTTTGCTTTCTCGGCTGTCGTCTACTGAATGCCAACCACCCACTCCAAACGGTGAATACTTCACTGGCCTGTTAACGAGCACCTCTATCACCCCATCCATGTAAACTCCCACCCATTGAGAACTCCCTGTGTTTTGAAGGACAGGAGGCAAAGGCCAGAGCTCCCCGGTCCAAAGCCTGGATTAGTTTTTAATCCTTGGAGGTATTTCTTCCCCCCCCCCACACCAATGCTTTTCAGGAATCTGCTTACAGTATGACTTTTCAAGGCAAGGGAGTTGGACAGAGGGATGTGGGAGTCCTCACTGGAGTACCTGCCTGTACAGTATGAACTAAGAAAATACGAGAGAATGCCATGCAATATCGGTGATGTAGCATTCAAGTTAGGAAGTTGTACACTGTACACTAAATTTTTCAATATGATAATATTTTTGCTCTATAGCGATTTCTTTTCAAAACAAAGGGTAGAGGAGCATGCTGTAGAATAGCATGAAAAACATTGTTGGTTTCAGTCAAGCTTTAGTAAATGAGCACAATACTCTGGAATTTTTCCCCATTTTCCTCCAGTTTTTCATAGAAAAGGCGTACTGAATATTTATCAGTGTTTTTTGAAGATTTAGTTGGGTTTGTAAGAAAAACAAAATTCAGTTTTTCCCCCCCCCACACTATGCATTTTAATGGTAGCCGATTGTACACAGATTTTTGCTATTCAGAGGTCGCCTGGTCCCTATCCCTCACGCTTAGAGGAAGTTGACTGTATTTCATTCATAAATAGGTGAACAGCTTGCATGAAATCCTCTGAATCATTGTACAAATCAGTTCACTCAATGCATTGTTATTATTATCATCATCTTTATTATATTTTTAAAATCATCACGGCACGGCTATGAATGGGTGCAGTGCAGTAGGATTGGTCACACACAGACATGAACGAAAGGGGTGGAAGGTGGTCTCTAAGTGCCAACTTTACATCATCTGCCCGTTAAGGTTTGCTTACTGTTCCTTTTAAACGTACGTTGCGCATAGGCGGAGCCAGAACGTGGCTAATGGGTGGCTAATCCTTCTATCCCGACACATTGTATATTCAAATAAAATGTTAAACTGAATAATATGAAGTTCATATCTTCCTTAGACAACCACAATTATGCCATTCTTAATATTTAATACAATTAAAAAACTACAACAAAACACAATTTCAAAAATAATGTCATAATTTACAAAAAATGTAAAAGTTTTTCTTTTTTCATGAACCTCACTGCGTGGGCAGTCTGTCAATCTGGGCGGGCCTGTGCACACCCAGTTCCACCCATAGCTCCGCCCCTGACTTTGCGTGCTTCAACCTGCATGAACTCGAGCAAACCAATTTCTTCTTCCGCAATGAGAACGATGAACAGTGCGCTTCTCACGTACTTCCATTGGCAGTGAATCAAGTCAGTTGTGTTCACTTCCATACCAGTACAAAACGCCCTTTTTTAAACCCGCCAGGCTGCACCAAATTGTGTGTGTCTGCTGCGAAAATACCAACCGTAAGTCTAACTCACACCCCAGTGCAGATTTAGACCTCACACTTGGACTTGCGCTGGGCACAAAAACCGAGTCCTTAGTTTTGGAGTACAATCATGGTTTTATAATTCATTCATTAGTACTGCATGAATATTTAATTTGATATAACTGTATATTATAATTTAGCTTAAGTAATTGCTGTTTGTTCATCTGTTGTTTACATGTTGCACATTAAATTGCACATGGTTAAGGTTACCTTACAAGGTTAGCTTTCACAAAATCAACCACAATCCTCTGATCCTTAATTTAGATTATGCTCACAGTATCTGAAGGTAAGATAATTTAATCACATGCGGGCGTTTCATGTGCTGTAAAAGTTGAGCCTTTGCTTTTCCCAAATGAGCTTCACAGCAGGCCTTGATTGACAGCCTTTGATGAGCATACAATAATTATGTTCATCGCCGTATAACCATCTTACTAATTACTGTGTCATAATCACAGCCATCTAAGAATTCAACGCTGAGTCCTCATTTGCACAGGGTGAAATAATCATCCTTGCCTGATGCAGCCTGAATTTCCAAGTCATTACACTTAAATATCCCTTTGTCTAAGTGTAGTAGCTGTTAAAATGGGACATGGTGCAAATGTTACATAGGCTAGAGCAGGGGTCACCAAGTCCGGTCCTCAAGGGCACATATCCTGCATGTTTTCCATCCCTCCCTTCTGTATCACACCTGTTTCAAATTATCAGGATCGTTATCAGGCTTCTGAAAAGCTTGCTGATGAGCTGATCATTTCAATCAGGTGTGTTGCAGTAGGGAGAGATGGAACGCATGCAGGATAGGTGCCCTTGAGGACCGAACTTGGTGACCCCTGGACTAGAGTGTTTATAAGGCTACATCTCCTGATGGAACTTTCCCCGCTTCTGCTGCTAGAGTTCATTAGTTCAGACCAAGAAAAGGCAGTAGATTAGTGTTGGTTTGCTGCGTTGCATACGCTCCCCACACGTGATCTTCAAGGAGGGGTGTGAGCGCGCGTGCATGTACGCGCGTGTGTGTGTGCGTGTGCATGGGAGAGGGAGAAACAGAAATGATGAATCTCCTCAATATTCAAACATCCCTTAATAGTATGGGATAAACATTGTTGACTCTTCCTGAAAAAGTTGCGCAATTCATAGACGTCTGTTTTGCCGGGAAGCTCAGTGGGCGGGCCCAGCTCATGAAAATATTGAGTTTTCTGCATCTTTTTCGAGGCCTTTTCATTGCTTTTTTACAAAAGTAATCATTGGAATCTTGTTATTTCTACTTGGATTCCTTCTTAAAAACGTTTTCATGGTAACTTTTTTTCGTGTCCCCTACACTTTAAGGTAGAAGCACAAGAAGGTACACAATTTAATTAAAATACAAAAGATGTCAAGCTATGGAGTGGCCGTGGCTCAGGAGGTTAGAGCGGGTCATCCCTGGATCAAATCCACCAAAATTACACTACATGCTCCACATCTTAGGCCTGGTTTCACCTAGTCGAAAGTCTAGTCAACTTTCTGTCACCAAATTGTCAGGTGTGCTGGGGCCACGTAATAGAAAACCCTCAGTCCATTTCACAGTGAAATGCGCACTGTGTCGTGTAATCATCACACATTGACTATGCTTTCTGCTGAAGATACCCACTAATGTTCATTTGACCTTGTCTTGGGTCCTACGTGGCGTCTCTAGTGTACATAATGTTATCCCTGCGGAGGGCTTGGTCTCTGCTAATTATAGCTACTGTCGTGGCTTGTTTAGTACCATGTTGACAAGTACAACTAAGTTAGTTATGTCCGTATTGTACCGGATATTAAAAACACCCACACACACACACATTGGTCAAATTGCTCAAACAGGTTGAAAATGCGCAAAAATAGTATTTCACCATTTTATGTATTTTAGGGCACATTTTTCTTCCCGCTCCGTCAACCACGTGTAGCAAACTTACTTTGATTTTTTTTTGTGTGAAGCGAATATGAATATTCAGTCTGGAAATAAAGACATGTTTGCCTTCAACAATGTGTGTTCCCCTATGGCCAGTATGGTAATAAAAAAAAAGCTTACCAGTAATTACCCCAAACTGTGTCTGTTGCAGGGAAACTGGATATTACATCAGATAACTGTATTTTAGTCAATACAATGCCTTACTTTGCATGTGACATTCTCCTAAGTACTTGCAGGGATTGGCTTTCAGGATGTATGTGTTACAGCCTGAATAAGGGAGATGTCAATGACCACTCGGACACAGATGCTGCTTCTCCAGCAGCTCAAATGAGAAGTATATGTTCTGAATATTCTATTCACAATAAGTACAAAATATACCTGGATACAAACATTCCAACGATCATAGACAAACAATATTTTTTCAGGTGACATGGTCTCTTGGTCTATATTTAAAGGAATGAAATCTTGTACAGGTATATCGAAATGTTCTCAAATAATAATAACCCTGTTAAACATTTTAAAACCGTTTTTCACCTCTTTTGAAGTACAAACGTTTTAACCCTTTCCTTTATAGTAGGTGTTTTTATTCATATTTATGAATTTTCCCTATCACTGAATTAATTATTGATTATTGCTCGTTCATGACCACTCATATGACAACAATCTATACCGCATATGCAGTGCTCTTGGACATCCAAAGGCAAGCACTTTTCTTTTAGAGACACTACCAGGGATTCTTGTCACTGACAAGCACAGATTCCGAGGATCACAGGCACACCGCTACAATAAGATGATGATTTACAACAGTGTTTCTTCATAGAATAGCTTGTCTCAGCCTTCAAGTTAGGGGAAGCAGTTCACACATCTGAAAAGAGCTTGGACTAGAGCCACTATTTCTTCGTATTAAGAGGAGTCGTTAAAGGTGGTTCCAGCATCTCATTAAGATTGCAGCTGGATGCTTTGGAGTCGATCCAACCTGGGCTGGACACAGAAGGGAGGGAATATATACTGTAGCTCATCTGTGAATGACTTTTTTTCCCTCGTGAGGACCTGGAGGACATTGTTGCCACAAGGTTTACATGACTCAGTTTGCTGCAACAATGACCAGACTATAGATATGTGACCAAAAAAACCTAACAAAATTGGAGCATACATAGACACATTTTGTTTAAAAAAAAAAATCACTTCAATTGAAATTCTTCAAGAGTATAATACTGTTACTGTTAAGATTTTCTGCCACCTAATTTTGTTGTTGTAGTTGTAATTTTGCTAATGGTACCTTTTTGGGTTTTCAGCCATAGCCACGTGTGACCGTCTACTCTCCCTCCCCGACCTCACTTTTCTACTTCCAGCAGTGGTTGCTGTTAAACAGTGGGAGCATAGGGGAACTTTTTATGGTTGCTTGCAGACCTAAGATATTGAATGTCTATTGCAGTATTTCACACAAAAAAAAAAAAACAATAGTCACATGAACTGGGCCATACTTAATGCTGAACACAGCAATAAATGACACAGTATGAAAAAAGGTACAGTGAGGAGTGCAGATATGTATAATTTGGTTTCAATATGACTGGTCATGCCATTGATTTGAATGCCATGTAAAAATCTGATGGCTATGTGTACACTGTAACATATGCATAAACCACAACTATTAATTCATTTGTAATGAATCAGGTAGATGATACAAATAGTTGCCATTCGATTTATCTAGAGAGGAGTGCATGGTTGACTCCAAAATGCGTATTTTCTTATAACTAAACAATTTTTGGGTTACTCGCACATGAATATGAAAATAAATGCGTGCAGTATATATTTTACTTTTACAACTAGTATGTGAATATTTTAGTGTGCCACTGCATGCATGATTCCCCAGTGAGTTTTGTTTGCCACCAGCAAGAAGGAAATGTTAGACCCATTCCTTTGCCTTGTGGGTATTTTTTATGACTCGACTTCTTCAAAGAGTGAGGAGAGATCAATTCTGATGTGGTTGTTATCTGCAGAATGTATCCCTCTCCACTCATTGTTTTATTATTATCGACAAACCACTGTGTAGCAAAATTCTGTGAATTCATTTGCTCAACCTACAACGCACAACATTGACGGTATTGCTGAATCACTTTTTCAGCATGTCAAGTCTTGATTCCCAGTAATGTTATTTCCGCTCACGGTGCAACATATTTCTCTTCCGTTACAGCCTAACAGGTGAGGTGGATGTTAAATAACACTTGTTTCTCTGCTTTAAAGTGGCCACAAAACCAATGCTGTGATTTACAAGTTGTATATAATCTGCCTCAATTGAAATTTTGCTGAAAATACTCATGGAAATTGAGAGGAGAGAATGCCTACTAACCTTTAGTGAAACCTAGGGCATGGAGGCACAATGGCAGTTCGTTGGGGAGAGGTTAGCATTAGCCAAAAGGCTATTACCAATAATTTGTTATAAATAAATTAGAGATTATTGAACAAAATACTGTATGTTTTATTGTTATTACACAATTGGACTGATGTTGAAAATAACTGCAATTCCACCGAAAACTGGAGATGGGAAATCCAAGTCCAGAAAGTAAAAGCCCTGCCACAATTTGGCTTTAGCCACAGGTGCTTCTACTTAACCGGCAGGTAAACAAGTTCAGTTGCGTAGAGGCACCTGTGGCTCAAGACAAACTGTGGCAGGGTTTTTGCCAGAGCTGGGCGGCCTACCCAGGGACGGGCTGTCCCTGGGCCAGAAGGTTTGGACCCTCCGGCCCAGGCGGATGCCCATTTTGGGGGCGGGGGATGGGGGCTGACAAATTTAAAAAAATGGCTGGACTAAGCATGGCCGGAAGTGGGTTTTAGTCTGGCCCAGTAATTTGCCCTCATGCGTTTGACGTGGTCGCGAGGCAGACAAATTCCATCTCAGCCTACTGGTGAAAGGCTTCTTTTTAGGCTTCTTTCTACTAGCGCGTTGGCGCGAGCGACAACTGCCACATTGATTCACATGACCAAGGCATTGTGCTGTTGGCGACAGGTCTGCAACACATGCCACGCGCACGTCAGGAATTGTTGCTGCTCTGATCGGTTCATTATGTCACATGTTGCGATAACATACAGTTTCCCACATGGAGGGCAGGAGAGAGAGGATGCAGCACGCAGCTCGTTGCTGCTGCAAAAGCAAACTAGTTTGGCAATAAAATTAAATGCATAGTCTAGTCATCTCGGTCCCTTTATGGTTGTAGCAGGTACGATATCCATTGTTGTTGCTGTCTTTTTAAAGCGACGCGCCACGACTTTGAACTTAACTGTTTCAAAACAAGTGCGGGTGTTTGTCTCTGTGTGCCCCGCAATTGGCTGGCAACCAGTTCAGGGTGTCCCCCGCCTACTGCCCAAAGACAGCTGGGATAGGCTCCAGCATGCCCCGCGACCCTTGTGAGGAGAAGCGGTACAGATAATGGATGGATGGATGTTTCAAAACAACTTGTGTCTGGGAGTATATTAAGCTGCGCGCAGCACTCAAGTATGACGCTGCCACATCAAGGTGGAGTTCATGCACTTCTTCTGTCTCGTCTTCCCTACTTCCGGAAATACGCTGTAGCAAATCTGCTGTGTATAGTGGTTTGCTGGTATGCTTTTATTTTTTTATGAACGAAGGGAAGTGTGGAAAATAAATAACTTGTTGAATGCGACTTCTAGCCGTCTGTTGGACCCAAATAATTGTACAATACGACAAAACCAACCCCGGGGCTCGCAATGCAAGTAAGCACATGCAGTTGGGTAAGTAGTAAAGTACTAGTGGCGCATTTTGATGCGTGTCCACAGCGGGTTCGAATAGTTAAAAAGCATCCTTAAAAAGCCTCTGCCGTTAGCATCCCTCCGGCGGCGGCGGCGTCAATCGCGGACACTTTTTTTGGGGGGGGCGGAACAGGGCGGGCGGTGACAATTGTTATGAATAAAGGCGGGGGGTCGCGGCCGGAAGGGTACCCAGGTGGAGGGTCGTGACCGGACCGGCAAAAAAGTGTCAAGTGCCCAGCTCTGGTTTTTGCTTTCAGGACCTGAATTTCCCATCCCAGCCAGAAACTGCCAGTGAATGCTTAATAACTCTGCCAGCAAGTGGACATGCCAAATGAATTGTGGAATATAACATTTAAAATATCAGGGACGTGATGTCAGGGCAGGCAGGGGAGGCAGTGCCGCCCTGTCCCCTCCCCTACATATGAAGAGTACGATACATAAATAAATTAATGAATACCTTTTAATGATTACATTAAATTATTTTCCATTTTAGTTCTCTTGTCAGTGATTTCCATTATTGTGATCATCATTCAAATAGCGGAAAATGCGTATTTCCTCTTCAAATACATGGGTGAAAAGGAACTGGCGGTTGCAAAAGGCATCACTCTCTGTGCGGCTCAAGCAGTTACACACACATGAATTGACGCACATTGACACAATAGACATAGCTGTTTGTCTTTATTTTTACCAGAATTCACGTTTTATCACACAAGTACTGCACATGCTTGACATTCAGCAGTCTGTATAATATATTTAAAGTGGCATTTAGTCTTTCTTATCAGCCAGAAAAACGACCCAAAGTGCACAGTGGAGTCTGGTATGTACGGTGCCATAGCCAACATGTGGCAGTGTTTCACTTCATGGCCGCAATGCGTAGAGGAAGCCCACAGACATACATATTAACCGTCAGAGAAGGGCTGTGCTGTATGTGGCGTGCCGACCTAGCCGCCATCTTGAACCAGGAGTCCACGGCAATGTTTCACTTGTATTAAGGTAACTTTGTTAGGCTCCAATAAATTGATCAGAACTCACCTAATTCTTGACCAATTTTGACACGGATTGGTTTTTAAGAAACAGCAGACATGCACTGATGAGACTAGTCATGTGGGTAATTGATAAAGGGGGATCCAGAATATATTGAATACAAAGTATAAAGGTCAGAGCATCTGTCATGTGTCATCTTCCACACGGCTTATCCTGTACAGGGTCGCGGGGAGGTGCTGGAGCCTATCCCAGCTGACTATGGGCAAAAGGCAGACTACACCCTGAACTGGTCGCCAGCCAGTCGCAGGGCACAGACACAGTCACTGAGCGGGAACGGATCACACGCTGCCCACATACAACTTGGGCGAGTGTACCGCTACACAGCGACAGAAGGTCAGAGCAAATAATTTAAAAAAATAAGATCAGCAAAAAAAAAAACTATGAACTTATTAACCTCATATTAAATATATTTTGTTTTTAAACGGTGTGGAATTGATTGAAGCATAATTAAACGCTTTGAAACAAATACTGGCATTCAAAACTTCAATTTTGACCTTGATTGATGTTTAATTAAGGTAGTGCCTAACCAGTCATGAACCTTGCCGCACGTCACAGGGAATACATTTATTTCTTCAATCAACTTGTACGGTGTCACCGAAGCAGAAGCCATGGCTGAACAGCAAGGCGCCCAACCTGCTCAGAGCACACAATTATGTCTTCAAGTCAGGAGACCAGCAGGTTTGCAAAAATCAAGACAGTCCTTGCAGAGATGCATCAAAAAGGCTATGCACGCATACAGTGCCCACAGTGTATCAAGGGTAACTAACTTCCACAGCAAAAATTGGAAAAATTACAGAAAAAAAACTGAATACCGAATACATATTTGTCACACTATACAGAGCGCACCTTACGTTTTTGCTTGCTTTGACCAAAAAAAAAAGACCTTTGCTACTGCAGCATACCTGTCAACTTGTACGTTTCCCCCGTATTTTATACGTTTTTTCATCATTTCAAATTGTGTACGCCGTGTAACAATTTTTGTATGGGAAAAAAAAAATTTAAAACTCGTTTTTTGTTAGACCGATCTCATCTTGCCCATTTCGGCTCTAATCCGGAGTGTCCGTTAGCGATTCCGACGGCAAACTTGGGCCAACTTTCACGAGCAAAGCTCCCCCCCACCCCATTGAGCGATAAACACTGTGTAAGATTCTACATAGAAATGTCTGATCCGTTTCCGCCACCTCTCCCGCAGAGCGATAAATACTGTTTAAAATTATAGATAGATATTGTGTCGGATTATATACAGAAATGTACGGGCAAATTACAACTTTTGTAAAATTATGCACAGCCCGGTGTTGATAGGTATGCTGCAGTCTTAGGTACCCACTTGACTTAGGTCACATTGAGAAAGAACACAGAGACTATCGCTCAGTTGCTCCTCTACTCCCATCATCATGAAATATTCTGAGGGACTCACACTTCATCTTTGCATTTAACTCATTAAACGCCAGCCATTTGTACTGCAGCTAAGCCCCTGAGTGCCAGCCATTTTCAAGGATTTTGACTTATGTTTGAAGGCCCACAGAATATTGTGTTTTATGGCTATATAGACATATAGACAAAAAAAGATACGACTCGCTTCTTTCGGCAGAAAAACGGTTTATTTTTTTGGGAACCAGCTGAAAAAAAAACAATTAAAGTCACAGTACACTTTTTATGTATTATTGTGTTCTAACTGTATTTGTGTGTATGATTTATAGGAATGCATGTGTTACCCCATATTTGGATCACATACGTCAAACTCAAGGCCAGATCCGGCCCACCGCATAATTCTATGCAGCCCGGGAAAACAAATCATGTGTGTCGACTTCGATAATCCTTGCTAAAACCTGTACCAGAATTTCAAATTGTCATGTGTAATAAATAGAGGTAATTTGTCAAAGTTGGTAGTCAGAAACGCTAACGGAAGCCGGTTTAAAATAGTTTTGATAGTTGGACCAGCCTATAGGCGATTACTCATTGGTCCAGCCAGACAAAATGACTGATAAACGGACGTCGGAAGGATACCCCGGCTGTAGGCGGAAGGCGATAAACAGACCACAAATTTTGTGTAAAATGCCCAGCTCTGCAAACTATTATCTTTGAGTTCTAATTTCAGAATTAATAGCCCGTCAATTTGTTGTGTATAGGCAATAATACGATGAGACGTTAAACATTTATTTGGTTTCATCATCATAATGGCCCTCTGAGGAAAGCCGTAACTACAAAGTGGCCCGCAGCAAAAATGATATTGTCATCCCTGTTCTGTCACATGTAACAGGAAAAATAAACAGGATTTTTGTTTTGTTTTGTAGCTTTACTTTACTCATGTATTGACTTTCTACAATTCCACGCTTTTCTATGATCCTCAGGATTGTGCAAGTTTTTTTTTGTTTTGTTTTTTTCTGATCGCTCTTCCTCTAGTGTCTGTTCACTAATCCTTTTCGAATGAGGGGGTGGGAACCCTCAAAGCATGAATCATTAAAAGACGTGAAGAGGAAAATAGATCACTGCAGATGCACCTACAAAAATAACAGTGGGCAGGGAAAGTAGAAAGAGTGGAACAGTGGAGAGAGGAGGGTGGATAGAGCATGGCTTTTCTTCCTCTCACAAGAGAAGGAAGGGTTCTGACTTGTTTTTAACACTAGGGATTTTTTTGGTTAATATACTGCAAAGGAGGAATGGCTCACCTCACTGTTGTTGTTTTTTTTTACTCCTGATTGGATTTTTTTCCAATATGTTTCCATGCATAATCATTGCCATATTCCATTGTTATTCATACTGACAGGGCTTATCCCCATACAAGACATCAAAGCTACCACTATGTGTGAGTGTATAATGGGATCGTTGCAGGAGTAAATACGATTTTTGGTTTTGTGCACACATCATAACCTTGAAGTGAAGTGCTCTGCATCTCTCTCTTGTCTCTGCTGCACATGAAACAATCAGGCCTGCTATGTGGGTATTGTCAAGTGTGCTTTGGAAAACCATGCGTACTGCTAATTCGGGCACATATCTCAGACTCATATTCCGAAACAGCATGTTGAATTATCTAAATTTTATTTTGTGAATTCTTACTTTTGCATATTTCTAGTCTACACTGAGAATGCGTTAATGGAATATGTATGATAAAGCTTTTTATGTGAATATGAAGTAAATAGCTCTCCAAGTGGACCTTTCGGGAACAGAGATTAGGCTGTCATTAGGCCACCTTTGCCTCCAACTGTAATTAGGAGACATTTGTGTACAGTAATTATTTCAGCCGCCTCTGTGGTGCATCTGATAATTGTTTTATACTTTGATGTGAATTCTGTAGTCATTAGATTTTGTTAGCTTGAATAATAACTTCACTTGCATTTTGACTCAAGACCTTTTTATTTAGCAACCACTATGTCCATATTCATTACAAGTGAAATCCCTCCAACAGTGTCCCATCTAGCTCCCTCATCAACACAGCACTGCTCCCTAGCAGTGTGGCATGTAAAGGCTATTACTTAAAATAAAACAACAATCTCAATATCTTCTTTAAAAAAAACTATTGCTCAATTTAACAAGATAAAATGAACATAACATTAGAAATTACAGTAAACATGAATGTATGATTTGTCTTTTTTTTTTTTTCGGTAAACATTGAACTATTGAACTAACACGTTAACAGTGTGTTGGTCGTTTCATTGAATTGACCAATGCCCTTGATAAAGAGCCTTGAGTATCAAGGCTGGAGATGCTCCCTTTTTAGTGAGACTGTCCGACCACAGCACCTGTCAAACTATTTTTGATTGGATGAGCTCTTTAATCGAACTGATTTCCAAGCGGAGCCTTTTTTCAGCAACAAATTTAGTAGACTTCAATGCATCCATGAATGATTATCGGTAACACAAATGATTGGCACAGGTCGATCAGTACAACCAGCATAAAGTTCAGAGAATAATGTTGACAGAAAAATGGCATTGTCAATTCCCTCTGGCATAGCTAGAGTCTCATCTGCTATTGTACTCCTGACAATTCTCTTAATTTTCTTTGACTGCCAAGAAATAGGAGAAAACTGCCCGTTTTCACCCATAAAAACAACAAAGTGCCCACCTTGAGTTCCCCCAACAGAGAGATTTGCAAAAGACGCATCAGTGAATGCAACCAACTTTAGGCTATTATCCTTCCCAAGGTGTTGAAAGTTCAACTCAACTGACTTGGTCTTGAGTTTAGATACAACTCTGTTCGCTTCATGAATTGTTTGTAGCACATTTGAGATTTGATGCCGGATTACTGGCATCAAACATGGCATCAGGTCTGCTCTGTCTTGCAACCCACAAAAGTTGCCCTATTTTTGATCTTAGCCGATCTCTCTCCTCTTCAGTAACAGGTGAAGCTTGCTCAGCTGCTCGTGATGGTGTGAGATGTATTGGCTCTAAATGCTCAATGTATGTGGCTTGGTGTATTTTCACTCTTTTGTCAGACGTTACAAAATCTACACCCACAAAAGAAAAATTACCATGAGCTTCACGACCAACACTGAACTTGACTTTGAGATGCGCCATGACCGTCATTTCAAACGTTTGAGACCCAGCCCAAATTAAATCATCAACATGACAATCAAGAACACCAGTTACATTTTCATTGACCAGCCAGTAGAAAACTAATGGGTCAACTTTGGACATAATACTTCTTGAATAGTCTTGTTATTCAACTTTATTCTGAATACGTTGGCCAATGTATGAGAACGGGTGTTGTCATGACGACGGAGATTTTTTTCTCTCGCTGGGTGACACTTCGTCACACGTCACATATCAAATGCATTTTTTTCATTCTCATTGCTGTAGTTAACACCTTTTTCTCATCCCGATTGCTCCAGTAGTTTGCAGTGGTACACCAGAACTTACTGCAGCTCAAAATGTCATATCATTATGGAATAACAGCAGAGACATTTAAATGACATAAATATTACCAAAAATCAATGTAAGTCTATACATAATTTTTGTTTGTTTATAGTTCAATATTGTTGTTGAATATCATGTTTTGCAGAAGCTGTATTAAGCAATTCAAAAGAGTTGTTGTTCACAAACGCTGTCTATCCACAATTGGTCTGTGAATCAAGTGCAGATTTAAAATATTTTTGTAGAATATCGTCAAATTATCGTTATCGAGTTTTTTGAAAAAATAATGAGATATTTTTTCTATGCCCATATCTGTTAGGGCGCTGGGTGTGTGGAGGGCCCAATTGCAGAGGGGGAGACAGGCTGGCAGAAAATGCGATAGTTTTATTGAATAAAGGGGTAGCAGGGAGCAGTGGTCCAAAAGTCGGCAGGCTCAGGTCAGGGAATGGAATGGAGTCCAGTAGTTGGCAGGGCACAGGTCTGGCAGTCTGGCAGGCAAGGATCAGGGCAAGCAGCAAGCAGAGAACAAGGCAGAGTCAGGATTTGCAAAAGACACTTGGTAGCAACTAGAAAAACGACTGGATCCACAAACTCGTGAGCGAGTGAGTTGATCTGGTGACGAGGTGGAGTCAGGGACCATCTTAAATACCACACTGATGGAGATTGGTTTCACCTGGCCCCAACACTACTCGTCTCCTTGCTCCTGAAAAGAGACACGCCCATTCACACACACACACACACAGGAAGGAGCTCAAGGCACAGAGCCCGAAGACCCAACAGTACCCCCCCTCCCACGGGCGCCACCTGGCGCACGACGCAGGCGCCCAGGATGCAGACGGTGGAAGTCCCGGATGAGCGTCCTAGACAACACCTGACGGGCAGGGATCCAACTACGCTCCTCCGGCCCATACCCCTCCCAGTCCACAAGGTACTGGAGACCCCGGCCGTGACGCCGTTGCCGGCCTTCTGTATTATGCATTTCATGGCTGGCGCGACTTGTACTCCGGAGCGATGTATAGTCCGGAAAATACGGTACTCAGGGCTCAGGTAACAACCAATCATGGTTCAGCTTCAGAAAAACAGGTGAGCTGTGATTGTTCATTGCTCAATGCCATGTTTAGACTAGTTGAAGGCGCATAAAACATATTGCAAAGATTTTTGGGGGGTTCTTCCCCTTTAAAGATAATGCAAATGTAAGGCTTACATTAAAGGCCGATATAATCTAACAAAGGACCCTGACCTTCTTTTGGCATGTATTTTGATTTGCAGCTGTTCTAGATGGACATTTTGAGACAGTTTTAAGTGCAGGGACATGTGAGGTCTCCATCATCTGCTACACAGAAATGCAGCATCTCCTGCGATTCCAGCATTGCCGTTCCTGGTAAATTTAATTTCACTTAATTTATAGGACACTTAAATAAATTTCTGTTATTCATTTTGCCTTTGTATGTTAGTAGATAAACAGAAAAGGAAACCAGCCAACCAGCTCTTCCTGGATGTGCTGCGCTGCTGTTTCTGAGGCATGAAGGTAAATGAAGTGTTTTTATTTTCTTTGTCACCTGTTGTAGCAACTACCAGAAGCACCTTTTAGTTACCAAAGGCAATGACAGTCTGATGATATACAACAAAAATTTACTCACCACCTACACACACCCAAGTACAGTACTCATAAAAACAAGAGAGGATTTATCCAAGTATACAGTCATTAAATTTATTAGTATTAAGCCACTGTAATATGCACAGTTTGACTACAAGCACTGCATTTAGATATAAGAAAATAAAATGTACTGCAGTAATGATTAAAATAAAATGTATTGCATGTTAAATTTAAAAAAATGCACCCAAAAACCTGGAACAGTATTAAAAGGAAACCTACTGTTGACAATTAAATGCAAATGTAATCATAAATCACTGACACATTCTCTAATACTAAACTGTGACTTTTTTGGGGGCATGTTTTTTTGATTTTCAACTGATGCTGAAGAAGTTTCCAATGCAGGGACAAATGTGAGCTCTCCATCAGGCCACCAAGCAGCAACCCTCATCCAATGTTCGTCCGTGTCAGTAAGACCTTTCACACACAGTAACTTGTAGGACAATTCTGCTAGTAATTTTGCGTTTCTATGTCAATAGGAAAGTGCATAAGGGATGGGACCTTAGATTCAATCACAGAAATGGAAATCGCGGGCCAGGAGTTCACCGGGGTAGAAAATGATGTGTGGCCACTCAGACACTCCTCCAAGTTGCAGACAATGCCAAGTTGGCCAGAATGCAGGACTGGGAAATTCAGGTTAGCTGTGTTTGTTTTGTATTTTAATGTACACAAATAAAGTCACAATAAACAATTTGCTCTTTTTTTTTTTTTTATTCCAAAACTTCGTCAAGCAAACACATTTACAGATACCAAATACTTCACACTGCTCTAATTAAAAACTCCATAAAGAGCTGCCAATGAAGTCAAATATTTATTTAATTGATTTAACCTTTACTTATCCAGGTAAGGTATTTGCAGTGTCAACCAGGCTGATGACAACAAAGTAAAACATGGCTAAATAAAAGCAAATACATATGCAAACAATGAAATATACTCACAAGCTGTATACTGTATTACATACATTTAAAGTTCCATGACAGGCTACAAATAGGTTCAGCTATTATGTGGACTTTTTTCCAGATTCTTATTTTCAATTGGGAAAAAAAAAAAAAAAAATGTCAATATACTGTATATCGATATCGAGCAATATAACATACTTAATACTGCCTCGCCCTATGAGTATGTTTGCAAGACTGGTATACATGTGCATTTTATTTCATGAAACCATGACTGTGGATGATGTGATAAACATTGAATTCTTAGCCAAATTGGTTACTCTGTTGACTGTAACAATTGAATTTTTACTTAAGAGTCCCCTCTAAGTCAACCCAAACATATTTTCTTCAACAATATGCTCTATGCAAGGGTCGCTGAGGGTGGAGAGGGACACTCGCCTGAGTTGTGTGCGGGCACAGTGTGATCGGTTCCCGCTCAGTGACTGATTGATTGATTTCCCTTTAAGACAGATTCTTTGAGTGTTTGCATTCAGATCAATAGTATATTTATTATCTAGTACATAAAAGGCCAACACACTTTGGCTTGTGGTAGTCTATTGCCTACAACAAGAAAATGTATTTTAATATTGCATGTCCATACCAAATAACATTTATAATCATGCATCAATCAATTTTCAAGCCACTTACTCTCTTTGGGGTCCTAGGTGATCTGGATTCTATCCCAGACATACAATATAAACAAACAACCACTTGCACTCACATTTACACCAATGGACAACTTAGAGTCTTCTAAATTTATATAACATGCATATTTTTAGAATGGGGGAGGAAGCTTCAGGCTGGAGAGATGTCTCCCGGGTGGTTTGGGAACGCCTTGGGATCCACCCGGCAGAGTTGGAGGAAGTGGCTGGGGAGAGGGAGATCAGGGCTCCCTGCTAAAGCTGCTGCCCCCACCATCCAACCCTGGATAAGTGGTAAAAAATGGATGGATGGATGGATGGATGGATGGATGGAAGGAAGCCGGACTACCTGGAGCAAAGTACATAACAACAAATGCAAAACAAACTCCCATCAGGAGCACCGTAACTGAGATTCAAAGCCTGGACCTCTTCACTGTGAGACACACATGATTACACCATGCTGCCCTTTTTTTCATGTCTTGAATTTCTCCTGAACAGTAAGAAAGCCTTTTAATAGGTGTGCACACTCAAAGTTCCCAAGTGTCTAATGTTTGATAACCCAATAAGAAGGAAAGGACTGATCAGAAGATAACACCAGCTTTGAAAGGTATTTGAAGTCATGAATATACAGTACATTGGCCCCGTACTTTGTCTCTATACGGTAGTGACAAGAAGGTTACAGTTCTGATCAAGACTGATAAAATTTCAGTGGGCTGTGTCCTACATACGCACCACTTTTTGCTGACTGTTTCATCAGATAAAGTCTATAAAGTATGAGGCATACAGTGCATGTCAGCATCTTCCAGATGATCTTTTGCTTGTTTCCTTTGAGCGAGGCTGAACACATTTTCTATATTAAGAATCAAAACAAAGCGGTGATGAGGTGCAGTGTTTCTGCAATTGCATCACTTTTACTTAATTTAGACAATTTATTTGCTGCTGTGTATCACCGGTGAATGCATCGGCCAGTGTTGAGATTGCTCCTGTGTTTTCTTCTCAGTAATCACTACAGTCCATGTTCTTGGCAGCCATGTTCCTGGGTGTTTATTTTCCTTTGAGAGACAGCTCCGTGTCACTTGGTGCAAACTAATTGTTATGCAGGGGACTTGTTGCGCCCTTGATTAACCATTTTCTTTTGTGCCGGTTTAGTCAGTGTCATGCTTACCCCAGTCTTATCACTAGAAAATGTGTCTGAGATCATTTAGCCGAATCTCGTCTCCCTCTTAGTAGCTATGATCTTGTCACGAGAGAGCTCTACTTCTATCGATTGTCGTAAAAATGGCCTCGAGACTCGAATGTGGCGCTGCACCAGCAGCACATATCACTGCTCTGTATTGATCGCATTTCCTGCTCTATACAACCTTTCAGTGCTTGTTCATCCAGAGTCTCTAGTGTGTTGACAGAGGACAGCAGTAACTGGACAGACACACTTGATGAGCATGTAAAACCAGATTGCGAGAACTCACAAGTCTCTTGGGTGATTGATTCAATGCTATTCATTCACTGTTGGAAGGAATTGTCAGGGAGGGATTGTAAGCATGATCCAAAAATATTTGTGCAAAGGCTATTAAATGGAAAATAAACAATGTGCTGTTGCGTCACAGTCAAAGATGTATTTGCTGATGTATTTAACACATAAGATTGACATTTTTTTGCACCTGCTGTATATCTTAGCATCTTGGCAAATGAACAAGAACAACACAAAACTGAAGGAAGTTTCTTGCTCATAAGTGGACAGTCAGATATTCTGTGTTCATTAGGGCACTACATTCACATGAAGTCTTTTGTCATGAATTAATTATCTTGATTAACACTCACTTGCGACAACAGTACATGCACTAGCACAACCCCAGGAGATTCAAATGAAAAGCTGCATCAAGAACATGACAATGGTGCAATTTTACAAATGTAATATATACAGCGTTCCCTGACTTTTTGCTGATGATATGTTCAATGGCCCCTCAATATGTGAATTTCTCCAAAGTAAAGGTTGAGTTTTTTCATTATTATTATAATTATTATTTTATTTTATTCTATTTTTTATTTATTTTTTCTTGAGGAAGGTTGACATGGTGGTTAACGAGTTAGCTTGTCCGCTTCACAGTGCAGAGTTCCTGGGTTCGAGTCAAGCCTTGGCCAGTATGCATACTAGTATCCCTGTGTGGGTTTACTCCAAGTACTCCGGTTTCCTCCCACATTCTAAAAACATGCATGGTAGGTTAATTGAACACTCTAAATCACAGGTGTCAAACTCAAGGCCAGATCCGACCCGCAACCTCATTTTACGTCGCCCGCGAAGGCAAATTATGTGCATCAACTTCACGTTTCTTGCTAATTGTTTTCACGTTTAATATCACTGATATGTGAGATATTATTTGTTACCAATCCTCCCCTATAAATTAAAAGTGACATTTCAAATAATGACATCAATCATTTCAAAACTACCTATCCATCAATTTGTTGTGTATATGTGATCATATAAGGCGATTTATATGGGTTCACAGTCATTACGGCCCTTCGAGTGACACCATAACTACGATGTGGCCCCCAACAAAAAGTGAGTTTGACACCCCTGCTCTGAATTGTCCCTAAGTATGATTGTGAGTGTGAATGTTTGTTTGTCTGTGTGTGCCCTGTACCCTGCCTTACTGCCCAAAGACAGCTGGGATAGACTCCAGCACTCTAGCGACCCTCTGGATTTTTGAGGGCTTCACGTCACAATTCTCTAAACCACCCCCCCTCAACACACACGCACACACGGTTCACACCCTTCTAAACACTTGTTACACTTAATCAATTTTTAAAATGTAGAAGAAATATCAAGCTGTTGATTATAGGCTGCGTTCCTCTGCGTTTTTCTGAAAGAAAACGCGCCAAAATAGCAAGGTAAAACTGCAGTAGATGAAGTTATGGTCAAAAATGAAATCCTGCAATAGAGTGAACCGAACCACGAAGTAGCGAGGGAACATTGTACTTCAGTTTTGAACACAGTAACGACAGAGGTATTTATTTAACTTTTTTTTAAATCTAAGAGAGTAATTTAGTGTATATTTTATTACACGCATCATATTGTTCAAATTGTTTTACCACTTAGAAAAAAGGTAACATACCTATTGTGCGGTTTAATTAAACAGCATAATACAAAATGACCAGCTCTGCTCCCACAGTCCAAAATGGTTTGCTGAAAACTTTAAATTGGCCAAAGGTGAAAGCTGGGAAAGCTTCTTACTTGGCCGTAACCTTGGCTGAGAAAAGTAAATGCTATTGAAAATTAATGGATGAGCTTTTTAAAGATAGCTTCACCTCATATGTATGTGTTGTTTCTCCCCTTTTAGAATATATTATGTGTTGTTTTTGTCTAGTAATAAAAGTTCCCTGGGTTTTCCCCCATCTCTCCTAGTTAATTGCAGTTTACTGTGTTGTGCAGTCTCAAGATTTGGGATTTATATTTTCTTTTTTACCTTGTGCCTACTGCTTACACATGCAAAAATCCTGTTGTCAGCATTCCAGTAAGAGTGACAGGGAAGCTAGAGCCTATCCCAGCTGATTTGGGGTGAGAAGTGATAAACACCCAAAAATCATCATCTGTCAGTCAGACATCCATTAGCACACTCATTTCACACTGGCAAGTGCATCTCTGCATGCATGTTTTTCGGACAGTGGCGTTGGGGGAAATTCATGCGCAAGCACAGGGAGAACATGCAAACTCTGCGCCAGAAACGTGCTGACGTACGTATTCAAGATACAAAAAAAAAACATCATGTGAGTGTATTCCCTTATAGTTACAGGAAAAACACGTAATCAGATTACAGGTATATTATTATTAAAAATGTGCATTATTTTACAAGTTGTGTGCGGGCAGCGTGGGATCGATTCCCGCTCAGTGACAGTGTCTATGTGTGCCCTGTGACTGGCTGGCGACCAGTTCGGGGTGTAGTCTGCCTTCGCCCATTGACGGCTGGGATAGGCTCCAGCAACTCCCCGCGACCCTATATAGGATAAGCGGTTTGGAAGATGACATGACATTATTTTACAGAATTGCATTTTTAATGCAGAGGGAGAGAGACATCGCAGTCTAGTCCTTGCCCGCTCTCAACATTATTGGCCACGCAAGCTTTCCCGGAGTGACCGGTCACAATAGCTCTAAGCAATCAAATGAGACAGGTCACTGGCTGGATACGTGGTAGTTTTAGCACACTCGGGGCTGAATTCTCCCAAGCATTGCGTGGCGCTAAAAATGGAGCAAACACAAAGTGTCTAATAAAGAAAACACACGCAGATGGTGAAATGTAGTCACTAACTGAAATGCCAAGCAGAATGTGTCACGGTGCGGCGATGGTATTTGTGCATATTCAAATGCAGAGGTGGCCATTCCGTCAGACTAACTGATGATGCTGATGATAGCCGAACGACAGCACACTTTTTAAAAATGATGGAAGTAGGTCTTCACCTGTCAGTGTAATCGTCACTAACCACGTCGAGTCCGTCAGTGACGGTCCGTCAGTCGTCATTGATGGACCATCAGTGCGTTTGATGGACGCCCGTTTTGCTGATGTTTTTTTCAGTCCGTGGAATGGAAAACCTCCAATGGAGATTTGTTATATGACATTGAAGGTGGAAAGAAGGACCTAGTTACAGGTATTGGGTATTAGTTTTAGGGATTTTGGAGGAAAAGTGTGAAAGAAAAGGTCGATTACTGCTTGCTATTCCAAAGCAAGTGGTGTGGTAAACGACAGAGGAGTGAGAGTGAGCTCAAAACAGCGCCTGGGAAAATCTGTGGTCCCCTGGGATACCAGCTGAGCTCAATTACCAGGAGAATACTGTTGCAATGGGAAACTGAAAGGATACAGCATCGATTGGTCACACACCTGACAGTGGGGAGAGGAGCACAGTTGAGAAGGTGCGGAAAGCAATGAATTATAAAAGTCATTTTGTCCTATTTGTAAAATGACTTCTGTTTGTAAACTACTAATATAGGAATAAATTAAATTATATTGGTAAAGAGGATTATTATCTGTACAACAAGGCTATACAGTACTGAGCATTTCTAAATATCGCACAGTGGAGTGCCAACATTGGCCATGGCAGAACTCTTGATTAAAAAAAAAAAAAAAAAAAAAAAAGGCAGCGTCGTCAGTTTGTGAGTTAACGAACATTTTCCTCGTCCATGGAGGATGAACAGGCAGACGACACGAATAGAATTCTGGGGATCGGGTGCATCCATTGATGCCATAGTAACTTAAATTTGTGACAACAAATGTACAGTATGCACTGCATCTGTACCAGAGCTTGGCATTCTATCCACCTATGAGGACGCCCATTTTGCCGGCGATAAAAGATAAACGATAAAAGACGGATTAAACATAAGCGGAAGTGGATTTTCACCTATCTACGTAATCGTCTAGACCAGGGGTCGGCAACCCGCTGCTCCGGAACCGCATGCGTCTCTTTCATCCTTATGTTGCGGCTCTGCGTGGCTTGGGAAAAGAAATGCTAAGTGTCCAATTGAAGTGCATGTTATTTGTCTCAAAAATGTGCACCATATCTTCTTAGTATGTCAAAGTTTTTGGCCATTTTCATATGTGATCCTAGATTGGATAACTATCCGATTTTTTTTCCAATGCGACTGCAGTCTGAACCGCAAGGTCGCATACATCCGACATTGACGTCAGGAGCCCACAATGTGCTCTGTGCGGGTGGAGGTATCAGTGCTGACAGCGGGGAGATCGACTCTGCATTTGTTTTCAGTAACAGTATTGACTTTATATTTGACTTTCATTTAGTGCCACTTGAAACATGAAGCATAATGTGGAAATTTATGATGATAGTAGTAATTCAGCCACGGCTCGATCGGCTCATTTTTTACGTGCAGTTATGATGTGACGACACCTTTATTGAGGTCTCCATGAAATGAGAGCGAAAAAGCCTTGCCTCATCATTTCGCCCAAATACTGTATTTCTACCTCCGAATCGCTCCACTGTTGGAATGCCCCGACAGCCTTGACGACATTTACTTCCCTAAACGCTACGTCGTGAGTGAAGTCGTCTCTTCTTCTGAGCATGCGGGTCACTTTAGTGATGCATTATGTTCACACATGAATGAGACCAAGGTGGGATTCATAATGTAATATGAACGCTCACACATACAAAAAAAAAAAAAAAAAATCTTACATCTTACAGTCCTGTGTAAAGATGAAAATGTCTTCCTACAGCCCGGATATGCTGATGCTGTGTGCAGAGGTTCAGGAGCAGAAGTCCCATTAACCAGGTAGAATAAATAGGGCTGTCAAAGTTAAAGCATTAACTATGGACATTACTTTAAATTTTATAACGCACTAAAAAAATTAACTCAGTTAACTCAGTTTTATTTACTTCCTGTAGCAGCTGACCTCTGTTCACTGCGCAGCCAAATTTAGAGGAGAGCCACTGTCGCAAAGATGGACTTTTACATAGTTTTACTTTTAAAAGTTGCTCGACGGCTCATTGGAGAAATCCCAAATAATTTGCACACTTTAAAAAGCCAAATTCAAATACCACATTAGTTGTACGTCTTTGGGGTATTGTTCAACTGTTGTGTTTTTTGCTATACAATACAATACAACTTTCTTTTTATAGCGCATTTCATAATGGCCCCTCCCAGAGAGGGCTAAAAATGGGTGGATTATCAGAATACCTTGTTTTAACTAGAACATAGAACATATTCTTGAAAAAAATACGTTTGGGTTGACTTCCTCTTTAAATGGATTTTGTTCCACTTTGGAGTTGCGACAGTAAACAGGCTCTGCCTGCAGCATCAAATGGCAGCAATAAAATAATTCATGCACAGTTTATAAAAAAATGAAAATAAAAAAAAGAAGCAGAAAGCATTCCTTCTGGTCAGTCTTTGGACATGAATCAGAAAGTCATGAATTAGCTTTTGGCCTCAAAGCAAGAAAAAACATTTTGCACCTTATGGTAGCAGCGCAGAACTACACTTGTGACTTGCATCTCATATATCTGCAATACTCTTAATCAACTCAAATGTCTTATTTTTTGTGATTAGATTTGCATGTGTTGCAAAAGAAATATTTTGGTGCAAAATAAGTGACGGCAAATCAGCCAAGGGCGTCGGCTCAAGATCCTTTTCAGAATGCAATTAATTATGAGATTAGATCTGGAGGGTTCATTTTTGATATGACAGCACCTACTGTCAGCAGCATTATAATCTAGTGTTTTTGAGAAATGAGACAGCCACAGTTGATTGGACATGACTTTCCAGCTGCATACTGACTACTAATTCTAAATAAAATAAAAATAAAACTAATTCTGTTCAAAACAATTGCTTGAATTAATGGACATTAATTCATTAACTAGTTTTGATAAAACAGTTCTTAAGTAACATCCCTTTTTTCCCCTTCTTTGCTATGGATTTTTTTTATTTTCATATATCATTATGAGCTCCAGGGCAGGGCAGACCCGTACCCAGATGTCAGACTTAAGAGGGTCACATGAAATGTATGTGGATAGGCTACTGGTCTATAATTTTCTATAGGATGTTTATTGGAATTACTATTGCCAACTTCATTTTATCAGGAAAAACTCTGTTTTGAAACAATAAATTGGATATAGGTCAGAGGTTTGACAATACTTTCAATAAGCTTCTTAATAATTTCCATATCAAACTTATTTGTCACTTGGTCTTTTATTTCCCATTTTCCTTACAACTCCTTTTATATCAGACTCATCAACACCACAAAGAAACATGGACATTAGATTATTTATTATTAAATTCTTAAACTTCACTTTCTTTCTTACAAAGTAGATTTTTCTTTTTACATGCTCAAAGTGGACTTTTTGTCATCCGTGGTTTTCCTTGGCTAACCTCTTCACACTGAGCCTTCTAACTGGACAGTGTTTGGTATACAAACTCAAAAATGTAAACAACAAAAAAAATCATATGCTTGACTTGGATCATCAACAAACACTTCATCCCAATCATAGTTTCAAAGATCCCTCTTTAATGCATCCATTCACTCAGCTGTTCTTACCAGCTTGTACTGCTCTTCATTTTTATCCATAAGACATTTTACATATATTTTTTGTATGATTACAAAAAGATGAAGATGATCCCTTACATCACTAATCAGTACACCACTTGTTTCTTGATATTGAGCATTTGTAAAAATATTATCAATAAGTGTGGCCCTTCCTCTAGTTATTCGACTAGGTTTATTAATAAGTGGCCGGAGACCTAAACTAAACATAATGTTGAGAAAGTCAACTGTTGGAGTATGTTCATTCCCTTTTATCAAATAAATATTGAAGTCGCCACAAATAAATAATAGCTTCTTATTGCTTACCTTTCTCAAAATATTAGATACAATATTAACAAATGCATCAATGCAAGAACCACGTGTCCTATATATACAACTCAAGAAAATAAATTTACAAGAACAAATTTCAATTGTCAAACTCTCCATAGTATCAATATGGTCTCCTGTAGTGTCAATAACTTTGTAATGAAAATCGTTCTAGACATAAAATGCCACACCACCACCTCTTTTATTGTTCCTATTTACCAAGGTGAGATTGTATATCCCTTTAATTCAAAATTTAAGCCCTTATCATCTGATAAGCATGTCTCACTGATGGAAACTTACTATATATATATATATATATATATATATATATATATATATATATATATATATATATATATATATATATATATAGGCCCGGCCAGATGCCCATTTTTGGGGCGGGGGGGTGTATTGGTGACAAATTTTAAAAAATGGCTGGACTAAGCATGGCCGGAAGTTGATTTTAGTCCGGCCCACTAATCGGCCCTCATGCGTGTGACGTGTTCGCGAGGTGGCCAAAAATCATCTCAGACTACTCGGTGAAAGGCTTCGTTTTAGGCTTCTTTCTACTCCCGCGTCGGCGCGAGCAACAACTGCTGTTATAGGGATTGTGGTATTGCCCCCCCCGCCTCCTCTTGTAATGGTATGCCCCAGTAGCAGGTGGGAGGCGCGGGTTACGTGATGTGACATCACGGAATACAAACACGTTTGAGCGCACGTTGCTGTCTCACATGTTGCGATGACATACAGTTTCCCACACAGAGACTGATGCACCACGCAGCTCGTTGCTGCTGCTGCAAAGTAAACATTACTACAACCCCAGGGCTCGCAATGCAAGTAAGCACGCAGTTGGGTAAGTACTAATGATCTTTAAAAAGCCTCTGCCGTTAGCGTCTCTCCCGCAGCAACGTCAATCACGGACGCTTTTTTTTTTGGGGGGGGTCGGGGGGCAGAATGCGGCGGGGGCCGTAGGCCGGAAGGGTACCCAGGTCAAGGGTGGAGGGTCACGGCCGGACTGGCAAAAAATGGTCAAGTGCCCAGCTCTGTATATATATATGTATATATACATACATATATATACATACTGTATATGTCAGGTCATGTCATCCAAACCGCTTATCCTGTACAGGGTTGCGGAGAGGTGCTGGAGTCTATCCCAGCCGAAAATAAGCGAAAGGCAGACTACACCCTGAACTGGTCGCCAGCCAGTCGCAGGGCACACACACAGACACCGTCACTGAGCAGGAACTGATCCCACGCTGCTTGCACACAACTCAGGCATGTGTACCACCATCAGTTACTATACTATATGTATGTATGTATGTATGTATGCTCCCATATATATATATATATATATATATATATATATATATATATATATATACATATTTATATAACACTTTAAAAATGTATTTATTGCTCATTAGCGTCACTATGTATACGTGTTATATATACATATATATGTGTGTATATATATATGTATAGAGAGCGAGAGAGAGAGATACGTAGTCAACCCACGCTTGGAAAAAGCATGAAAGTAACTATGACACTAGCTTTGTGCTACATGTGTGGATGCATTTACATTACCATGAGGAGACCTGGCACATCACTGCCACACAAAAGTAGGTTACAATTGGTTTCATGGCTATTATCCAATACTGTAATGGTTAGGAATATTTTGCTGCTACCCTGAATAACAGTAGTCAATATCCATTAGGCACCCTCTCTTCATCCAAAGAGAAAATATTGACATGGCCTGCAGTATGAGATTAGGCTACCTACCCCCTCTCTGAATCCTGTTGTTTAGGTTTACATAAACATTGATATGTATCATCTTGAGAACATTGTAGGAATTAGCTATTTCTTTCATATAGCCCTTTAAAGAGGAATTCAACCCAAACATGTTTTTTTAAAGAATATGTTCTATGCAGGCCCACTAGTTGAAACGTGGCATTCTGATCAATATTTTGTTTGTGGAATAGGAGTTAAGGCTTCTTTATACTTCCATGGGCGACGTCCGCGAGCATGTCACTGCGGCAATGCCGCATGCAGTTTGCCTTTATATTCGTGGACAACCCACATGCGTTGTTTTGAAAATATGTTGCAGTTTCACTCGGGGGGCATCGCCATGGCTGTTCCTGACGAGGACACCGCAGGGCAGAATTTCCTCTGCCTTTTATGGCCAATTTTTACTGCTGAGCAACGATCAAAAAGACAGCGACAACAATGGATATCGTGCCTGCTACACCAAAGGGACTAGACCAGCGGTTCTGAACATTTTTTCATTGATGTACCCCCTGTGAAATATTTTTTTCAGCCAAGTACCCCCTAACTAGCGCAAAGCCGTTTTGGATGAAAAAGCAAAAAGACTTAAAACTGTGTGCTGTGCCATCAATGTTTGATTTATTAAACTTTGGAACTCTATTTGGAGTTGAACTATTTGGAAATGAAAAGATGTAACTAAAAATAGAGAACTAACTTAATTATCAAGTTTTGTGCACACAAGAATAATTATCAATATAGTGTCATCCTTTGCAATCACAGTAAGAATATGTTCTCCAAAAGAAACCTGAAAACCTTGAAAAATGTTAACTGAAAATATATATTTAATAATTAAAAAGAAGACTGACAGCATTACCAAGTGTCAACACTGAGCATTTCATTGTTGCATTGAACTGAGTCTTTTTGCATTTAGTGAGACACTTGAGCTTGTGCTTTCCTGTGGATCTTTCTCATTATTGGTGGCAAGGAGGCAGCTGCTGTGATCAAGCTGTTTTTGACGGGGGGCCTGCTGCCGAGCAACTGTGGTAACGACCAATCACAACTCACCTGTTTTCTGAAGGTGAGCCGTGATTGGTCGTTACCTGAGCCCTGAGCATTTGTGATGTCATTTTGAGTCGACAGAAGTGACAAAATGGCCGCCCCGAGAGATGGCTAGAAACGGGTGGTTTAACTCTTACACTCCAAACGCAATATTTATCAGAATGCCTTGTTTCAACTTGTGGGCCTGCATAGAATACATTCTTGAAAAATATATGTTTGGGTTGACTTCCTCTTTAATGAATTTGAGAAAACAGTACGGGGACAAGGAATCGATTATTATTTCAGAATGCAGTTAAAACATTGTTACCAACAATCAAGAATGGTTATCATTAAAGTACTTCAGAGCAGCTGAGGGTGGAAGGTATGTAGAAGGAGATAACGTAATAACAGCCCATAACGTAATCACGGCCCACAATGTAATAAATTTACCCATTTTTAAATGCAATAGACCTATAACATAATAACTGACCAATAACGTAATAAAAAGCCTGAACCTATAACGTAATAACTTTTTGCCAATAACGTAACAACTTATTACGTAATTGGCTAGTTATTACGTTATTGGCTTGTTAAAAGAAATAAATAAAAGCTTTCCAAATAACTGAGTCTATAATGTAATAATATACTAAAATCACTTTATTTAACTTCTCATTTTTGAATATAACTGTGAAAATGCATACCCTGTCTGTCTGTTTCTATTTATACGATTTGGTTGTTTAACTTAATGGTTATACCTGTACTCCCTTCCATCTCTGTCTTCATTTCCTAACGCCATTTAAGTTCCCACTCTTATAATCTACACATACAATTACTTAAATATTGCATATAGAGAATAGAGAATTGCCTCTTGAAGATAACGTATTCTCAAATGAAATGACTACACGTTATTTATGAACAATGTCATCTTTATTCAACATTCATATCAATTATTCAGGAGGGGAAAATAGCCTTTTTATATACTTAGTACTGTATGTCAATATCTACTGTTCTTATTTTTTAACTTATAAGACCATGAACTGTAAAATTGAACATGTAACATGATCTTGAAAATAACTTGAAAAGACTGCATGACTGTCCCCTTACTAACCTGAAAAAACAAATAGACCTCAACTAAAATGATCAATAGGCTTTCTTCTTCCAGTCAATGTCCTTAATTTGGTCCTGCCCAAAGGCCACGTGTTTTAAAACAATCCAAGCTGTGATCCAGCAACTGTCTACCTACTGTCCACCTACTACCTCACTAAACAGTTCTTTCAGCCGAGCACTGACAACACTGCCACCTCCAGCAGCCTTGTAAAGTTTAATAACACTGATGGAACACTTGTTATTTCTGTCAAGTTCCAACACGTGTCTTTGACATCCACAAATGAACAATCTACACGCTGTTGTGTGTACATTTATCATGACTTATTTATCTTCAATTCTGCTTGTAAATTGTTGAATGTGCGTTTGTGGATTAGCTGGTACGCTATACTGTACCCTAGAACTAACTATATCCAAATGATTTGTTCCTAATCAACTGAGTTCGTTTACTTGCTGGTTGAGTAGAAGCACCCGTGGCTAAAGCCAAACCGTGTCAGGGTTTTTACTTTCTGGACCTGGATTTTCCATCTCTGTCCGGCGCACACAAAGGAGGAAGTAAGTAGGTTCAGTTCGTAGATCCACTCAGTATTGGGAATTCTGTAGGGATCCAAACCATTTATAATGTCTATTTTTGCAAGATATCGGTCTCTGGCTTCACCGTCTAATTTATCCTTGTGAAGCCCTGCCAATTTCTGGCATTTTAACATGTTTTTGAATCGGCAAATACACAGCCTTTAACATGCCGCTGCCACTCCAGTATGCAGTTAATTTAGGCATACCACCTAATTCATAACCTAGTGCATATAGCCCCCTCACCTGTTGAACTCCTCCACCTGCAGTCACATCTTGTAAATGGCAATTTTATTGTATTCCCCTACAGGTGGAAGAAAAATCCACAGAATAACCGCACCGGTCTATAAGGCGCATGGTTCAAAACCTAGGAAAAAAGTAGCGTCTTATAGTACGGAAAATACGGTACTGTGTGGTCATAGAAAAGACAACTAAACATACACTTGTATATATGCAAGGTAGAGCTCAGTACTAGGCTCAAGATAGCTACAAACGCTTGTAGAGCATAGACAATCTGGAGATGTGTTAGTGGCCCAGAGCACCTTAAGTAGTGGCAGTGATTAGGGAGATTGGACTCAGCTGCTGACAACCCCAACACACCAAACCTGCAAAACAAAACACACACACACACACACACGCACACACCTCAGGGTGCTAAGGCAGCACACCTGAAAGATTACATATAATGTCAATACAGTTTCGAAATCTGTACAGCTACACTGTAGCCAAACAGCTTTGAGAATGTGCTTACTACGTCACACACACACGCCAGGTAAAAAGTAGCCTAACCTATGTAGGATAAAATAATCATTGCGGTGGGTACCGCGATGAAACAAAAGCCAGCTTCCAAAATGGGCCAAAAGGGAGCAGGTGTAGGTTTGGCATAGTAAGTAAGTGCATGGACTTGTTTACAGCTGTTGAACCAAGATGGCAATAGTTTTTGCAAAAGCCCCGGCCGCCTGAATGACTGGCGATGTTCGTGCATTTTCTCTTGATTAATGTCAGAGAAGGAGATGTTGTAAAGTTGTTCTTGTGTTGTCAGCGTTTTTGGAAGAATTTGGGGGGTTTAAATTATTAATTTTTGCAATTTAAGTTAGGCGGCACGGTGCTCGACTGGTTACCACGTCAGCCTCACAGTTCAGAGGTCGTGGGTTCGATCCCGGCTCCGGCCTTCCTGTGTGGAGTTTGCATGTTCTCCCCGTGCCTGCGTGGGTTTTCTCCAGGTACTCCGGTTTCCTCCCACATTCCAAAAAACATGCATGGTAAATTGATTGGACTCTCTAAATTGCCCCTAGGAGTGTTTGGGAGCGGCGGCACGGTGGTCGACTGGTTAGCACGTCCGCCTCACAGTTCAGAGGTCGTGGGTTCGATCCCGGCTCCGGCCTCCCTGTGTGGAGTTTGCATGTTCTCCCCGTGCCTGCGTGGGTTTTCTCCGGGCACTCCGGTTTCCTCCCACATTCCAAAAACATGCATGGTAAGTTGATTGGATACTCTAAATTGCCCCTAGGTGTGATTGTGAGTGCGGATGTTTGTCTCTGTGTGCCCTGCGATTGGCTGGCAACCAGTTCAGGGTGTCCCCCGCCTATTGCCCAAAGATAGCTGGGATAGGCTCCAGCACGCCCCGCGACCCTTGTGAGGAGAAGCGGTACAGATAATGGATGGATGGATGGAGTGTTTGGGAGTGCGGATGTTTGTCTCTGTGTGCCCTGCGATTGGCTGGCAACCAATTCAGGGTGTCCCCCGCCTACTGCCCGAAGACAGCTGGGATAGGCTCCAGCACGCCCGCGACCCTTGTGAGGAGAAGCGGTATTGAAAATGGATGGATGGATGCACATTAAATTATTAATTTTTGCAATGCATTTTCATCATGGCGGGCGTGTAGCATAAATATACAATGTGTTTGAATATATACTGTAAATACATATATATATATATATATATATATATATATATATATATATATATATATATATATATATAATTTTCTTTATTTTTGTACAAAACAGATCTTCTGATCGAATCTTTGATTGAGTATGGCTTTGTGTTTTAGCTTAACATTTAAAGACAACAAACATCTTGGGAGCCCAAATGTAGGCCAAATTATGAACAGAATGTTTTACTGTTCATACTCCAGTGCCGTTACTATTGTTGTGTAAAAGTACAGTCTCCTCCTAATGAATACAGTAAGTATATCTACAGTACTTGTAAGGTATAGTGTGTTAAAATCAATCTCATAAAACTATCATTTTAATTATTACTTTGTAGTGCGGGTTGCTATATGTGCGTAGCTTCTTGTTGGTGATGAGAAATTCCCATAGGATGTTGTGCTTCTTTGGGTCCCAATGAGATCTATCTTTAATCACCAGTCTTTGAAGTCTAATCATTAGTAGGGACCCGCTCATGGCCTGTCAGCAATGATGCCTCCCATACAGAGGATATTATTTTAATGAAGTCCATTCCATTTGTAAATTATTCAAAAGTAATAGCAAGTGGATGATCTTAAGCTAATATAGAATACTTTCACACTAGCACAATTTACTTTGTCTTGTTTGAACTGTAGTTTGCTTTGTATTTTATTGGCACAATTTCATTCCAGACCTTATTGAATTTTGATAAGCTTGGATTGCTGAACCTGACCCAACCAAGCATAAACATTCTTTATATCCCGATTAAATGATTCTGACCACAGACGTTTAATCATAAGTGTCTTTTAAAGTAATACCCTGTGTGTTCTTTTGCATCTTGGCCTCTCCTATGAATTGCTTATTGCAATTTAATTTCCAGATCTGACACTCTGGTGCGCCTGCAATTGATTGGTGGCCAGTCCAGGGCCATTGGTCTGTGCTTTTGATTGATTTTCTTTTTCAATCCAATAATTTCAATGCCTTTATCATTAAAATAGCTGGATTTGCCCATTTCCTGTTCAAATGCATGGGAAGAGCAGCTGCGAGAGCCATGTGAGTCATCGCTCCCTTTGTGCTTCAAGCAAGCACGGCCACACGGAGGCAGTGACTGGCACGTGGCTTCACAGAAGATATTGGTGTTTTCAAATCTGAAATCACCAATAATATAAACGTTTTGTCACAGATTTATTGCAGATGCTGACGTGCAGTGGTCTGTCTAATATATCAAAAGTGACATTTAGTCCTTCTAATCTGCCAGAAAAACAACTCAAAGTGCACAGTGGAGTCTGCTATGTACGGTGCCACAGCCAACATGCAGCAATGTTTCGCTCCATGGTCGCAATGCGTAGAAGAACCCCGTAGACATACATATTAAAGATATCAGAGAGCCGACACAGTCTATTTTTCAATAAAAAGCTCAATTTATGTATTTTTTTAAATCAGGAAATGATATTAGCTTGCATTTGAACTTTTGTCAATTTGTTTTGGAGTAATCAGTACAAAACTAACGTGTTCAGGATCGCCTACAATTAATGAGCAATTTGACCACAGCCCCACCCATAATGGTGTTATTTTCAACCCAACTGTTTTAGAGTGCATGATATCACAGCCACGTTTGCATGTCACAACAACACCTTTTACATTTGGCATCATTGTCACAATTTACAGTGTGTAAATGATACAACCTCTAGTGTTTGTTAATGTGGAATTGTGTCCCATCAACGTGCTGAAGAACATTCTGTCCTTGCTTTAAGATGACTATTGCACCACTGGTGTAGCTGCTTGCACAGAGATGACCTGCGGAAAAGAGGAAATGTCTCAGCGTGACTTAGTGCCATTGCCCATTGTTTCCCCCATTACATTTTTTCACCAATTCCACGCAGTGTCCCGGCCTAGAAACGGAACTTATTCAGATCCGTTATGATGTGTGAAGTGGCGCCCATTTCGCCCATTAGACCTGTTTTCTTTATGCTGCACCGAGTAGCAAGACATTGTTTGAGAGCACATATCTTAACACTGTGTAAATGAAACATACGCAATAACCAAGTCGTGGAGTATTTCTCTTAGAGTCATAGGGTTTTCGTTTCATCCATATTTTACCGCTTTAAATGTGGTCGAATGCACGGTCACTCTATTGGAACCTTGATGTGATCTTTTGTCACCACCTAGTGGGCAGTCATGAGGGATGAAACAGCGTGACACCAATCGATGATTCTGAAATTTCTAAAAGTTAATTTCATGTTTATCGATTTAATGGTCTTGGTCCTTTCTGAAATGCATAACATATAATGAGATGGAACTGTATAATTGGAAGAGCCGTCATACAGTAGATGTAGATGGGTGTTTATCATAAGTGTCATTGAATGTCTGTGCATCCATCAAATTTCTACAATAAAGTAAACAATGGAAATGTTGTTTGTTTTTCTTTTTTTTCTTTTTTTTTTCTTTTTTTCATTTCTGCCAGCAGCCATTTCCTAGCTTGAGCACGCCATGAAACTAGAATGAATGTTTACAGCACGTAATTGCATGTTCTGGGCCAATTCTTGCTATTGGCAATGTGGGCGGCGATCCAGGGAATCTATATGTGAGAGCGCACGAGCGCCCTCAAAATAAATAATTATATACATCCATACATACATACATGTACACACACACACACACATCCATACATACATCCATACATCCATCCATCCATACATACATACATACATACATACATAAAAACAAAGTGAAAGGTCATGTTATACCGTCATGTTGTGATGTTGAGACTCTAATGGAGATGATGGATCAAAGTAAAAGACCAAAGAAGCCATCAGATGCCCAGTTTCGAAAAAGAAGAAAAAAGAAGAGGAGAAACGGTAAAAAAAAAAAAAATAAAAAAAAAAGTACAAAAAGGGACAGAGTAGACTTTTCTTTCACAGAAAGTTAAAATCTTTTGATGTGTGCAATGAGATTCTGTTCCTTTTTTTTATCAGTCTGCTGTGGTCAGTGCCGTATTTTTTTCTGTTGTGTGCTCGGGGAATAGCATGATAGACGTGGAGGGAAAGTGTTTCGATAAAGTGGTTAGGAAGTGTGTGTCAGTGTTGGGGAGGAAGCTGGACTCTGTAGGAGAACTGGTGGAGAGTGGAATGAGGAGGAGGAGGAAGTCTATCCTCATTAACAGCAGCCATCCTCTGCACGACACTGTGGCGGCCCAGAGAAGCAATCGCAGTGACAGCTTCCTCTCCATGCATTGTAGGACTGAGAGATTTAGGAGGTAATTTGCACCGGCCGCCATTAGACTGTCAAACAGATGTTGTTAATATGTGTTCTTGGTACCATTGTCAGGGCCTCTTAACGTATTTATGTATGCTTTTATGCCCTTGGCTTTGTGTCTTTCTCAGCTGACTGTGTGATTTGCATATGAATATCTGTTTCGTCTGCCAATTTTACATGAACGCAGTATTCTTAGAATCTTTGATTCTCTGCCAGAATATGACATATCTTGCCCAACTCATTAATAATAAAACCAGGAAAACAGATAAGTAAAAAGCAACGTTTAAATTTTAAAGAATTAAGAAATGTTTGTGTCATTGTGCTTTTTATATGTGATTTGATTTGAATCAATGAGCCATTGACGGCCGTCGGTGACAATTGATCACTCGGATTGGCTGTTAGCTAGTGAATGAGTGTATGAGGTAAAAGTAAGCTATGAAATAGCAGACAAAAGCAAAGCAATGGCAAAGAAAATGTCATTATCTATTGAATTATGGTCAGCAAAACGTTTTTTTTTTTTTAAGGGAAGGTTTGCCCTTAGGCGCAAATCTAGCCAGGATCGCCTCTGGGCACGTTTACCTCGGTTGATTAAATAACTGAAAATAAATATATATAGTATAGTGCTGGACAAGTGTGTCCCAAAAAAACGTTTTTCATTTATGAAAGAAAATGTATTCTATCATAAAGTTGATGATAATTCTGTAAAGCCCAAAGTACATTGTTTTGATTTTGTTTATACTTCTATTAGGATGTGCTATAAAAGTGGGTATTACAGCCAGGACAAAATATTAGCATTGGGCATGGTTGGACTTGCCATCAAGAATATCAGGGAAATGTCCGCTTGGCCCGTGTGTCTTATGGGCCGATGCCGTGCAATCAAAAATTTGTTCTCCTTTATTTTTCCCAAAAAAACTTGCCCCAAAGACCCACAATTTAGAGGGAGTGGCCTATTACAATATAAACAGTAAACTGCCAAACCTGCTAAACCGCTTAGAGGGAGCAGCCCATTCATCCAACTTCAGTATAGACAGTACACTGAGGCAATCAGAATAAAGTATGGTCCATTTCACTCCCACTGATAATTTCACAATCGTGAATGACATGAAAAGACAGGGTGTTGATCGAACGCACTACAATAAAATAAAGCAAATTAAAAAAATTCTTTAATTAAAAAAACACTTTAAAAAAAAAAGGGAAATCTCTCAAACGCATGTTGGAAATAATGCTTTAATGATACAGGAGGTAATTCTGGTATCCAGTAGAAGCAATCTTAAACATATTTAAGCAAGCAATCATAGTTATTATTAATTGTTCAATGGAAACTGTTAAAAAGGCATTCTAATTTTAAGAAAGAAATATAAAGTAAGTACAATTTAAATGTGATTGTAAAAGTGACAACAAAAAGATTTGCATAATATATTGCAATATGTGAAATTACATTAATGGACCTCAAGGTGCAACAGTAATATTTATTTGGGACTTGATTAAAATCTAATGTCTAATCTTCGTAATGACTTTGTGACTACTTTAAATTTTAATATATTGTATTTATATTGATTTTTCTTCTTACTACAATCCTTAAAACTTTCTAAACTTGCCAGAAGGTTTCCTCGCAGTTCATTTACAGCCCTGCAGCATCATTGGCTTCTGTCTTATTTGCCACAGTACACTTGTGTTTCTTAATCTCATACTTATCATAGAATCTTTTATCACACACACTGCAACTGAATGGTTTCTCACCAGTGTGTCTTTTACAGTGTCTTGTCATGGTACCTCTTTGAGAGAATCTTTGGCCACAGACTGAGCAGGGAAACTCTTTTTTCCCAGTGTGTGTTTTCATGTGTTTGAGCAAGCCTGAGCGGTTAGTGAAACTTAAGTTGCAGGCTGAACAAGCAAAAGGTTTCTCTCCAGTGTGTGTTCTTGTGTGGGTTGTTAAATTTCCCTTAAGGGAGAAAGTTTTACCACAAATTGAGCAGGCAAAAGGTTTCTCACCAGTATGTGTTCTCTTGTGTTGAAGCAAACCTGAGTGGTCAATAAAACTTACATTGCAGATCGAGCAGGCAAAAGGCTTCTCTCCAGTGTGTGTTCTTGTGTGTGTTCTTAAGCTTCCCTTTATAGTGAATCTTTTACCACACAGTGAACAGGCAAAAGGTTTCTCCCCCGTGTGCGTTCTTGAGTGGCGAACCAATCCTGATCGAATACTGAAACTTACGTTGCAGACTGAGCAAGCATAAGGTTTCTCTCCCGTGTGTATTCTCATGTGTTTAACCAACGACGAACTAAGACTGAAAGTTACATTGCAGACTGAGCAGGCGTAAGGTTTCTCGCCAGTGTGAATTCTTGTGTGCGTTGTCAGTTGCCCTTTCTGAGTAAATCTGTTACCACAGACAGAGCAGGTGAAACGTTTCTCCCCAGTGTGTGTTCTCATGTGATTAACCAATGAGGAACGAACACTGAAACTTAAGGTGCAGACTGAGCAAGAATAGGGTTTTTCACCAGTGTGCGTTCTCATGTGTACTTTCAAAGTATACTTGGCATCAAAGCTTTTCGCACACTGAGAACATTCCCAGCGTTTGCCATCAGTGTGACATGTCACATCCCCTTTAGCGCGTTCGTCATCAGTGTCAGGTGAGTGTGACGTTGCGTTGTCACTATCTGATAGTGGAGCTAAGCTGTCTGCTTGTGATCCTCCACAGTGATCTCCATCACCTTCACCTTCTTCATCATCATCATCATCATCACCTTTAATCTTCACAATGACACAATTAATGGGCAACTTGGTGATATCAGCCTCCTCCTCTTCTTCTTTAATGTCGCGGGGCGCCTCATTCGCATCTTTGTCAATGCATGGGAGCTCTGGGCCCTCTTCCTCTTTAATGATGTGGGGTACCAGCTTCTCTTCCGCGTTCCAGTAGGTGTCTTGCACCTGCTGCTCAGCATGACGATCTTCAAGGATGACTGCAAGATGTGAAAATGTCAAGAACAGGTACGATTATGAAATTCAAACAGGGTTTGTGCAGGACCGTATTTAACTGCTCAAGAGTTGGGGGACTCGAGTCACATGACTTGACTCAGTCAGATTTAAGTTTTAGGACTCAGGACTTGCTTTGCTGAAACTTATGATTCAAATTGAGTTTTTTTTTTGCTTAACCCAATTAATGACAAGACTCAACTTCAAATATTTTGGAACTTGTGCGATTTTTGCTGCAGTTACTTGCTGGAAATCTAAAGACTTGAAACTTACTCATGACTTTCATATATGTGACCGCTGCCCTTTTTAAGACCATTTTGAATGAATTAAAGCCCCAAGGCTCATTTGCAAATGTGTGCATTTCAGGAAAGAGCTTCAGCAACTCTTTGCTTAATGGCTCTCCTTTTTTCACTTTCTTCCTGCATGTCAGTTTTTTTTTTCTCTCATCAATTAGGTTAAGAGGCTGGTGTTCAGCGCAAAACAGTATGTCAACAATTTCTACAATTGACAAAATGTGCCCATCCTTTTTTTGGATGTATGCAAGCATCATTAAAATGCAGGCAGAAGGGCCTCACTCAGGTGTCTATGGGCTCCCCAGAAATGTGTGCGCATATGATAAGTCTTACAAAGAGGTGCTTTGTTCATCAGTGGTTATACTTTCGCTTTCACGTTGTTAGTTAGGAAGTTAGCCTTGGAAAAATGTTTGGGTGTAGGCCTATACAGATTTTTATCTCGTCAGGATGGGTGAGAAAACCCAATATTCCAAATAACCCATGACCTTTCAAATCGTAAATTAAGAGTCAAATGCAGAGAGGTATGAACGGTAGAGAATTGTTTGGTTTCCAAGTAGGGTGAGTTTATTCCCAGGCGGGTCCATGGACTGGTGTTTTGCATTCGTCCAAAGTGCCTTGACTTGTCATTTTTAGATGTTTTTTTATTTCTATCAAACAATATTTTTTGAAAATTCCCTTAATATCTTTAAATCAGTTAAGGGTAAAAAGGTAAAGGTAATCCCAAAAACCTAGATATAACAAAATATGTTCCACCTGTTCATGTGCAATTTGTACTTAACACTTCTGGATGTACTCAAGTAATTCTTGTGAACTCAATGTGAATTTAACATTTCTAGATGTAGCCACCTATTTTCTTAAAAGTTGTCTAACTATTCTTATATGTACCGAGATACTTCATGAAACACACACACAACACTGCCTAGATTGCATGTATCTCAAATTTGTCAAGTTTGTCTGTGTCCTGTGTTTTTTATCTACTGTTGCCCTGTTCATTTTAGCTTGGGTTTTTTAACATCAACCTGCCGAAGGGACTAAAGATGTAAATTAGCCTTTGGCTATAATCTTGCATATTTACATGTGCATGTTCATTAACACATGTCCTCAAAAGCTTGTTGCTAGCTGTGCTGTTTATCAGCGTTTGAGCTGCACTGTATTTACTAACTCTACACGGATTGAAATCACTCCCATTGAAGAACACAGGTCAAACATTTACACGTCATCTAGTTACAATACGTGCTATGTGCATATGATCTAACTTGGAGAACTTGGATGTTTATAAACATCATACCAAAGTATTGTATATAAAAAATACAGAGATATATAGATGGCATAACTTAATGTTCTATTGGGCATTTTCATGAATATGCACAAAGACATAGTTACATCTGAAACAGGTATAATGATTCCACAGATTGTTATCCAAGAATGCATGGACGGCTAAAATCCTAAAACAAATAGATAACATAAACTAGTGTTATTCATGAATGCATGGATAGCTAAAATCCTAAAACAATAGCTAATGACAACATGTACAAGTGTTATTCATGCGCGTTCAGTTAAATGTAAAACAAGATCACATTTAGATGACATAAACTCGTGTTAGTCATGAAACTAGGAGAAGTATTTGAAAGTATGTACTTACTGTCCATTTTTTATGGTCTGTTTGTCTCTGAGTTTCTTTGAGATGGTGCTCCACTGAGATTTTTCTTCTGCTCGTGCCACTCCGTTCATATCGTTCATACCTCTCTGCATTTGACTCTTAATTTACGATTTCAAAGGTCATGGGTTATTTGGAATATTGGGTTTTCTCACCCATCCTGACAAGATAAAAATCAGTATAGGCCTACACCCACACATTTTTCCAAGGCTAATTTCCAAATTAACAACGTGGAAGCGAAAGTATAACCACTGATGAACAAAGCACCTCTTTGTAAGACTTATCATACGCGCACACATTTCTGGGGAGCCCATAGACACCTGAGTGAGGTGCGTCACACACACACACACACACACACACACACACACACACACACACACACACACACACACATGCACACGAGATGGTCTGACTGTTTTTGCTCCTAACACACAGAGACGGCATCCTAGCAAAGGTGGGGGCTACATTTTTGTGTCGTGGTATGTGAAGAGGCCTTCTTTTTTCTGAGGCCTGCGCTTAGACTTTTCACAATTATGTTGCCATAATTGTACACTAACCTGATGATTGTATGAAAGATGCCCGAACAAGCTGTATTAGAACAATAAGGGTTGCTATTCTCAGTCATTAAAAAACATAATCAAGCATGCACAATGGTGTACAGGTGTAGTTCAGGTGTTTCATAGGTACATGTGTAGATGATGTGGTATTACGTTAAGATGAATTCAATCAGGTGGGCACTTCACGATTGTATGGGGAAACGTCCTAACATGTTGTATTAGAACAATAAGGGTTGCTATTCTCATTAAAAAAAAACATAACCAAGCATGCTAAATGGTGTACAAGTGTAGTTCAGGTGTTTCATAGGCACATGTGTAGATGATGTGGTATTGCGCTAAGATGAATTCAATCAAGTGGGCACTTCATAATTGTATGGGAAACGTCCTAACAAAGTGTAGTAGAACAATAAGGGTTACGATTCTCAGTCAATTAAAAAAAAAACATAACCAAGCATGCAAAATGATGTACAGGTGTACAAATAAATTTGACTTGACTTGACAGGTGTAGTTCTGCTGTTTCATAGGCAAATGTGTAACCCCATATTCCAGCGGCAGGGGCGGACAAAGACCAGGTTTGAGTCAACGATTCAGTGGGCGGGTGTTGTCTTCTTTCCAAATAAATCGTTGATTTTTGATGAGCGTTTGATCCACAGCCTTTATGAATAGAAATACATGTCCCCTCAATCATGATGCCTTCATGAAGATCTGTTTTACTTTCTGTTTAGACCCAAGTGTATGGTAGCGCCCCATAGATGAGGGGAGGGTCTAAAAACATGTCTGAACAAGCCTGGACATCTACCCCAGGCTATACACTGAGTTTCATGTTACAGGCGGAAGTATGATCTCATCCATGCCCATATTTGGTCATACCGGAAAAGATGGCGGCAGCCAGGACATGTCTGTGCATGTCTTGAATGAGGCGGAAGTGTGATCTCATCCATGGCCATATTTGGGCATGCCGGAAAAGATGGCGGCAGCCTAAAAACATGTCTGTACAAGCCTGGACATCTACCCCAGGGCTATACAATTTGTTTCATGTTACAGGCGGAAGTATGATCTCATCCATCCATATTTGGGCATGCCGGAAAAGATGGCGGCAGCCTAAAAACATGTCTGTACATGTCTTGAACGAGGCGGAAGTATGATCTCATCCATGCCCATATTTGGGCATGCCGGAAAAGATGGCGGCAGCCAGGACAGGCCTGGACTTGACCGGGGTGACATCACTGCTCAAAACATGCAGGGCATGTCTTGAACGTGGCGGAAGCATAATGTCCATATTTGGGCATACCGGAAGGGGGCATTAATCACAAACTACGTCTTAAAGGGGGGGGGGACTAGGAAGTGCCAAAATGGCAGACAGGAAACAAAGCGGGTCTAGGAATGTGGCTTATGGACTACAACATGACGTCATCAAAGCGCAGTTAGGGGCGGGACTTATGCACCACATGGGGGCGTGGTCAGGGGTGGGGCTTATAGATTACAAAGGGGCGGGGTTAGCGGGTGAGATTTATTAACTACAAAATTACATCATTAAAGGGGGCATTTGCACCGGATATGATGCCATAAAAAGGCGGGCTTATGGACTACAAAATGACGTCACGATTGTTACTTCCAGACTGCAAACCTGTCAAAAAAGTTTGACGAAAGGGGAATATTACTATTTTTTTCGGGTATGCTGAGCACTAACAAAAATAATTAGTTTATAAACACATACGAACAAAAAGAAGCCGTTCATAAAAACGTTTGATGCCGTGGAAAGAGGAAAAGGTAGCAGTAGTAGGTAGCATGGAATTGCGAAATCTCCCGGTAGAGGGAGGAAATGCAAAGGCAGCTGCCTCGATTGAAGAAATGCAAAGGCAGCTGCCTCGATTGTGGCAGCGGTCGTCGTATAAGCGGAAGTGATGTACTGGCAGCTGCCTCGATTGAGGCAGCGGTCGTGGTATTAGCGGAAGTGACGTAAGGCTACCTCGATCGCTGCCACTGCAGCACATCTCGCTTGCTCTTTCTCTTTTATTAGATATTCTTTTCTAAGCTCACCTATGCATCAATCAAGCCCCCCTTTTGCCCCGGGAGGCGAAAACAATCCTGGAGCTGTTCGAGGGTGGAAGGCGCAAACATGTAAAGCGAATACCGAGGAAACAAAGATATGAGATTTGGCCTCTGTACTGCATTCCAAAAACATCAAAATGACAACACAATTACGCATGTTCAACCCAACGAATGAATACTCCATTGCAAAAAAAAAACAGTTATGGTGTTCGATTAGAAAGTATTAACTAAACAGTTGAAAGTAAAAAGTTAACAAACCTGCTCTGTGTAACACAACGTGAGGTTTCTTGAAAACAACGTCCAGTAGTTGACGTTGTTGCTCGTTCTCTTCTTTTGTCCGACAAAGATCGTCCTCGTAGTTATCGTTCACACTTTTCGTACACATGCTCACACGAATGACCAACACTTTGCACCCACGCGATCTTTGCGTAGCGACGCGCTAACAAATGCGTCGCTTGGTTCGCAGCTAGCAAAGTAACCTATCGAGAGAAGCTAAAAAGTACACCGAGACCAGTTTATACTGATTTGAAGATTCACTTAATTATGTTTTACTCCAGTGAAGTAGTGATGGGCCGTTCTGTGTCAAAGTTTAAGTCCATTCTGTATGAATTGGAGAAGGATCATTAAGTGAAGCTCGTGTTGAAACACAAAACGTATACGGAAGTAGAACGGTAGCAGAAGTGAGACGGCAACGCCACTTGGACAAACTACGCGTCAGGATCACGAATAAGGTAATTCACGCCTATGTGATTGAGCTTTAATCATAAATTTTAGTCTCTAAGTAAGAATTCTAAACTTCACTAAGAACAAGAAAAGTATTTGTACGCCACAATTGCTTCGTGAATTATCTCTACTCAATCTCGAATAAAAGTTTACTGTGCCTTATATTGTTCCTGCTTGCTTTGTTTTTGGGGGCTGTTCTTTGTACATTGATGTTTATACATTTTGTTTTACACAAATGTTGTGTTTTTAAATGTTTATGAATCAAAGTGTTAATCAAGATTCTGCAAAAAAATGATTGTTGTATTTGATTGTTTGCTATCAGCTTCATTGATTGTTCTGTTCATTTTTTAAACTACTACAAGGAACATTAATTTCAATGTATGTAGACAACCTACTATTTCTAATAACTCTTCATTTTTAAGCCACTTGCAAACGCACGCATGGATACCGAATGTATTCATTTTGAATTTGTCACATTTCCTTTTGTCAAAAAATTAGCCTGGATCTAGAGGCGCCTACAGTATTTAAAATTATACAGTATTCCATTGATAAACTAACCACCAGGGAGTGCTACCGAAACAACTCGGCTTTTTGAACGTCTTGTCCTTTATTTCTGTACGTTTTTACAGTAGTGATGCTCCTGCTTTATGACTCACAAGGCTACATAGTAGATACAGGAGCACGTGTTTGTTATGCCGTCTATAGTTTGCACTTTGTAGAGGTCACCCACTCCGGTTATCGAGGGCACCTATCCTGCATGTTTTCATCTCTCTGCTGCAACACACCTCATTCAAATGATCAGGATCATTATCAGGCTTCGGAGACGTTCAAATTACGTGAACTAAATTTCTCACGTACATCATACCAATACATGCAAATTAGTTAATTGATATGACACTTAATAACGATAAACATATTTCTCTCAAAGGATTAATCACTTTGTGGCCTTTTCCACAGAATTTGTCATTTTTGTGTTATCGGCCGCGCTTCTCGACACGCCATTAGAGAATTGGAGGGGGGCGTTTCCAGCATTCTTTGTTGCATTTACACTCGTGACTGTCGAGGTATCGTGTCACCAAAAGCCACAATAATAACAACAGTCGCAATAATTTAATACATGACTAGAAAGAAGACCATTGCAACTATATTATACCATGTCTATACAAAATAACACAAACAGTGTGTATAGCAGACACCCTTGTAGTCGCGGTTCGGCACCCGTGGATTTGCATATTCATGTTTTTTTCCAACCCATTTTTTTGTGGAAAACACATATTTAGTGTTAGCGTTACTTAATGTATTTTTCCCCAATACAATTCAATGGGCGCCATATATGCGTGGATTTTCACTCGGCGCAAGCCAATGTACTCGGCCTAAAATGAAATCAATTTGGATGTTCAGCAAGAAGATAGGATGGTTCAAGGCTGCCGTAAACAGCAACTATTTTGCAGCCACAGCACTGTACAAAGACATTCATGCCAGTAAATCAATGAATGTGATTTACACTGATCACTGTGTAAATGTTCTTGTTTTTTTAAATTCAGGATCATATAGTCACTTTTCCATCATTGCCACACGCAATCAAACTAGATGACTTTGTGAAATAGTTTCTTTTCAGTTTGCTTAAACTCTTGCAGTTTTATTGATCGCTGCCCTTCGCACCAGAACACTTGTGTCTTTTAACATGATACTTAACATAGAATTTTTTGTCACATACACTGCAACTGAACGGTTTCTCACCAGTGTGTATTCTTGTGTGTGAAATTAAATTCTGCTTTTGAGAAAATCTCTGGCCACAAACTAAGCAGCAAAATGGTCTCTCACCCGTGTGTGTTCTCGTGTGTTGAATCAATCCTGTACGATACCTAAAACTTATGTTACAGACTGAGCAGGTAAAAGGTTTCTCTCCAGTATGTGTTCTTGTGTGTGATCTTAAATTTCCCTTTACAGAGAATCTCTTACCACAAACTGAGCAGACAAAAGGCTTCTCCCCGGTGTGTGTTCTTGTGTGTGTTCTCAAACTCGAACGATTCCCGAAACTTAAGTTGCACACCGAGCATGTAAAGGGTTTATCTCCTGTGTGTGTTCTTGTGTGCTTAATTAAACTTCCCCGTTGTGTGAATGTTTTTCCGCAAACTGAGCAGACAAAAGGTTTCTCCCCACTGTGTGTTCTTGTGTGTTCAACCAATCCTGATCTATCAGTGAAACTTAAGGTGCAGACCGAACAGGAAAAAGGTTTCTCTCCTGTGTGCGTTCTCAAGTGCCGTTTCAGGTTATGCTTGGCGGCAAAGGTTTTCCCACATTGAGAGCACTTCAAGCGTTTGTTGTCAGTGTGATATGTCAAATCACCTTTAGAGTGTTCATCGTCAGTGTCAGTTGATGTTGTGTCGTCACTATCTGATAGTGGCGCTAGGAGGCTGTCTGCTTGCGAACCTCCACGGTGTTCTCCATCACCTTCTGTTGGCATGTGTTGACTAGAGCTGCTGCTTGAAGGCTCAGCCACTATTTTCCCCTCACTTTGACCTTTGTCGTCATCGTCTTCATTACTTACAGGGACAATAGTGAATGGCAAATTGGTGATATCATTCTCCTCTTCCACTTTAACATGGGGGTGCGCCGGCTCCTCTTCCTCTTTAATGTAGGAGCGCTTTGGCTCCTGGTGCTCAGGGTGAAGATCTTCACTGGTATCTGCAGGACACAAGGAGACACACAGATAGTTTGGTAAAGTCAAGCTTTCTCCCATCTAGATACAAGTTGCGATGCGCATTACTCTTTAGATGTGTTTTAGTTATGTTTGGGAGAAATGAAATGAACGTATCTACAAAAGACACAATCTAAAAGTCATCACACACAGTAGTGTCTCTGATGCTCATCTCAGTAGTCTTCCAGTGGCACTGTGCTGCCTCTCACAGGTCAGTCTTGGTATCACGACCGATTTGGTTGTGTCTGGGTATGGTGTTGTGATAGGCTGGTCATTCTCAGTAGATCAGTTTGAATGCAAACTGAATTGCCCAGCAGGCACAACAAACACAAGTCGCTTTCTAGGAACTGGAATACACATATTATGTATTTATTGATCGTGCAAGTCTCTTTGGACCTGAAGACTAAGATACTGTGGCAGCTGCCTGCACCTGCATTCCCACTTTATCTCAGAACTCCAGTCGACCTGCTGCTGCTACAGTTTCTGATTCCATAGCCTCCGGCACGTGGGACCCTCTTGAGGACAAGCACTTCAGATAATGGATGTTTGGATGGATATTATTATTGTACTTTTTTTCCATTTTTAATTTCTTACTTGTACTGGTTTGACTATTATTGTGTTGTTTTTTTACTTTACTGTTGTGTGTGAAGCGTCTTCGGTCCTAAAGCGTTTAACATCGAGATTACTTGCAAATACAGATATAATAGTTGATCATTTTGTTCAACAGCATGTGCGTTATTCCACCGCCATTTGTGTTTCTATGTACAACCAACCGCTATAAAGCACTAAATTAAGTACCAAATAAATCTTGGATAGTCGAGAAATAAAGAACTGAACAGCGATATGTAGCATATGAACCTTTCGAAATGACCAAAAATAAATCCCTTTAAAACACTGCAATGTAAAACAATACTACATGGATCTGAATGTATATAGAATTAGGGATGAAGCACCTTAATCTGTTGTAGGGTTGTATCTAAGAGGAGAAGAGTGAATGCATGATGGGACAAGGAGTGTATAAAGACAACACATAATCAGAGATGGGAAATTCAGGTCCAAAAAGTAAAATCCTGCAGCAATATGTCTTGTGCCGCAGGTGCTTCTAATCAACTGAGTTTGTTTACCTGCCGGTTGAGTAGAAGCACCTGTGGCTCAGGTTCTAGACAGTCACGCATTGATTTCTGGTTGATATCTAACAACTGGCCTGAAGACAGAGTTACGGTTGATATCCTTACAACACCGCTTACTGACCATAGGGCAATATACATTAAACTACAATCCTCAAAGATCATCATATTGGAACTTAAATAGTTCTCTTTTAAAGCATCCATCCATTATCCATACCGCTTATCCTCACAAGGGTCGCGGGGACACAGAGACAAACAAACATTCGCACTCACAATCACACCTAGGGGTAATTTAGAGTGTTCAATTAACCTGTCATGCATGTTTTTGGAATGTGGGAGGAAACCGGAGTACCCGGAGAAAACCCACGCAGGCACGGGGAGAACATGCAAACTCCACACAGGGAGGCCGGAGCCGGGATCGAACCCACAACCTCTGAACTGTGAGGCGGACGTGCTAACCAGTCGACCACCGAGCGGCCCTTTTAACGCATTTTGCAGTAAAATCTGAAGTTACAAAACTGATTCATATATTTTTTAACAAGGCTGTAAGTGAGGGCATATATGATGCAAACTGGGAATTGTTTAAGTTTGAGGCAGGTACATTTTTAAGAAATTATGGAGCTAAATTGGCAAAAGCCAAGGTAGTAACAGAAGAAAAATTAATAATTCAAATTACCTCAATCTACCAACAACCCTCAGAACAGGTCCCTGAAGAAGATAAATTACTACTAAGACAACTCCAACATAAACTGGATAGACTTTATTGTCAGGTCCAGGAAAAAATGGCTTGAGGAAGGTGAGCAGAACTGAGCTTATTTTTTTCACCTGGAAAAACATCACTCAAAAATCAACATAATCCAAGAGTTAAATATCAATGGTACAATCACAAATAATGCAAAAACACTTTCTAGGTTCTGTGGTGACTTCTACGCAAATTTGTATGGCTCAAACTATAATTCAGAGAGCCCTCCACTCTTTCTGGACTCAGTGAGAAATACAAAAATCATAGAATCCTCTGATAGACTTCTCTGTGACACTCCACTTACTGTTGAGGAAGTTGTGAAATCCATTGCTTCTCTTAAAAATAACAAATCACCTGGAACTGATGGTTTGGTTTCAGAGTTCTACAAAGTTTTTTTCAGATCAGCTAGCTCCATTTCTATAACAAGTATTTTTGGAAGGTATTGAGAATGGTTCCCCCCTACCCAAGTCTTACTCAAGGCCTCATAACATTAATTCCTAAACACAACAAAGACACGCTATATATTGACAATTGGAGACCTATTTGTTTGCTGAATAATGATTATAAAGTTATGGCTTTGATACTCGCGAAAAGAATAAAAGATGTAATAGACACAATTATAGATGAGACGCAATCTGGCTTTAAGAAGAACAGACATATCTCTAATAATGTAAGGCTTGTCTTAGATATTCTCGACTACTCTGACCTAGTTCTCGATGATGCGTTTATCCTCTTTTTAGACTTTTACAAAGCATTCGACACAATTGAGCATGACTTTATATTTCTATCTCTTAAAAAAATGTGGCTTTGGGGATTATTTTTGCAACAGTGTTAAAGCTTTATACACTAATGCAAATAGCTCTATTACGATGAAAAATGGCACGACACAGAGGTTTAGTGTTAAGCGTGGTATATGTCAAGGCTGCCCCATTTCACCTTATTTGTTTTTACTCAGTACTCAAATTTTGGCATCTCATACCTTTAATAGTACTCTTCAAGGATTACAAATTTCTGATAGAGAGGTTACAATTTTTCTTAAAAACACCAGTCAGGTACCTATTGCTGTTTGTATCATAAGTGAATACTCTAAGACTTCAGGCTTGACGCTAAATGTAAATAAATGCCAACTCTTCCTGGTTAAAGAATGTATTGAACCCAGTATTTCTAACATTAAGATCCAAACAGAAGCAACTTATTTAGGGCTTGTCGTTTGTAAAGATGAAAAAATAAGAATGCTCGCAAATTTCCTTCCATTAATTAAGAAAACACAAACTAAATTAAATCAATGGCTACAAAGAGATTTAACTTTGAAAGGTAGAGTTTTACTTTCTACGGCGAAAGGTTTATCTCGCTTAACTTATGCTGCTCTCTCACTTCATGTGGATAACAAAGTTTGTAAGGATATCGATTGCATGCTTTTTAACTTTATTTGGAAAAAACACACACATTACATCAGAAAGAGTGTTATAATGAATAACTACAAGTCTGGGAGCCTCAATGTGTTAGATTTCACCACTTTACATAATACATTTAAAGTCAATTGGGCTAAACACTTTATTAAAAACCCAGTTTCTATTTGGAATTTTATTCCTCAATATATTTTTGCTAAATTTGGTGGCTTGAACTTTATTTTAAGTTGCAATTACAACGTAGATAAGATTCCAGTTAAAGTCTCTTTTTTCCATAGGCAGGTTTTATTGGCAAGGTCTCTTGTTTACAAACACAAATTTTCACTCCATAAATACATAATATGGAACAACAAATACATTTTGTATAAAAACAAATCACTTTATTTCCCTACCTGGGTGGAGAAAGGGTGCTTCTGGTTGGGCAGTTATTTGACAGGAATGGACAACTCATGTCTTATTCAGAATTCTTAAATGCTTATAATTATCCAATTGCACCAAAACAACATGCCGTTCTATTTGATGCAATACCTACTGGAGTTAAAATGCTCTTCAGAAATAACTCCCTACCACACTATCCTGTTTCTCTCACCAGTATTTTGCAGACAGAGATTGGTAATGTTTGTTTGATGCAACAAAAAAAATTCAACAAAAAGATTCGTGCTCTGTTCCAGAAAAATGTTGTATCCATTTCACATGTTGTGTCATATTGGAACCAATTTATAACAACTATCAGTTGGAAAAGGGTCTGGTCCATTCCAAATAAATATTTGATCACTAATAAGATGAAAGAAGTGACTTTTAAAATATTGCACAAATATTATCCAGCCAACCATTACATGACTACGTTTAAAAGGGACATTGATGTGAGTTGCACTTTTTGTGGAAACCACCCAGAGACAGTACAACACCTGTTTTGGATCTGCTCATACTCTTGGACATTTTGGAAGGACTTCAGTAAATGTGTCAGTTTGTTTCTTTATACAGACATTTCTTTAAAGTGGGAAAATATTGTTTGGTTTTTTTTTTTCTGAAGTGTACTAACGAAGATGCTTTTTTTCATAATTAATTTGCTGATACTTAGGGCTAAATATTTTATGCATAAATGCAAGTATAGCAATCACGAACCGACTTTTTCACACTTTCATATTGATACCGTTTCCTATGTTAAACTATTAAAAGACTAGTTACGTAAAGGCTCTGAAGACTATGTAAAACTTTTAATTTATTCGAATGTATATGAAACCCCTGGCATTATTTTTTTCTACTATGTTGTACATTAGTATGCTTAACTAACACACACTGTTTTGTACTTGTTTGGCTAAATAAAGATTACAATACAAAAAAAAGCGGTCTCGGAATTAGCGGAAGTGACGTAAAGGCTGTCTCGACCGCTGCCACTACCGCAAATCGCGCTTGCTCTTTCTCCATTTTTGCAGTAGTGTATATAACCAATGTTGAATATCATTTCAAATAAGAATTCTATAATGCATTTTAGTGAAATATTGTGCATGTTATTTTTTAAAAGCTTGGTCACCCGCAGTTCCATCTCATCTGTGCCCCTGACCAACAGGAATACTGTTTAAAAAATGAAACAAATTAACTGAGAGAAAGAGGTGACAAGGATGAACACACCTGCACCGTGTATTTCATCTTGGGGCTTCTTGAAAACAGCGTCCAGTAGTTGACGTTGTCGCTCGTTCTCCTGTTTGGCTCGAGAAAGTTCCTCTTCGTATTCTGCTATTGTTCCTTCAAACACTACAATTACTTCCTCAAGAGCAGCATTTAGTCGCTGATTCAGCAATGCCCTCAGAATTTCAACTTTACACATTTTCACACGATAATCACAGTACTTTGCACTGGCACTTGAGCTCTGCTTAGCGACGTGCTGAACACTTCCGTGTCGCTTTGTTGGAACTAGCAAGCTGAGCTAAGCTATCTCCAGAAGCTTCAATGTGCGCCACCACGACGAGTTTGTGATGTTGGCGGTGATGTTTTAGTCTAGTAAAGTAGTAAAGTAACGTACTGTTTTAAGACTTCAGTGCGTTCAGTTGTAATCCAGAAAAACGTGTTTAGTGAAACAGCAGGTCGACCCATGTACCATGTAACGTTTTGAGGTTTCGTTGTGACGCCACGTTTGCAAACTCACTCCGCCCACTAAGGCCAAATCTAATTTCTTTATGTAGTCTTCTAGGTCCTTGACACGCCCACCGGCGATTCCATCGAGGAGACCAGAGGGGCGAGGCGAGAATGCCCTTGCTCTTGAAGCATTCTTGTCTTATTTTGATTTAAGGCAATATTTTGTTGTGACTGTTTAACAAACTTTTGTTTTCCCATTTTTGATGACTTCTGACAATGACAATTTGTTGAAACATTTGATAAAAAAAAAGAGCGAGGCGAGCAAGAGAGATGGAGAAATAAGACAGATGGAGAAATGAGACAGTAGTCTTTGAAGTCATTTCATGGCGACGGCAATTAAAGATGACTAACGTCATTGACGCGTGTCATTCACGTTACGTTTGTATGTTTTTGCTCCGTTGAACCGCTCAAACATATTTAAGGCATTATTTTCAAGGATATTATTATCACTAAGATTGGCAATTATAAACATTTCTGTGGGGGGTGTCACTTACTCACTTTTTTTCACTGTTTTCAGCGGCCCACATCACCCATCACCCGTGGGTTTTACATTCTACTGTATGTGTACTCCCTTATGGGCATAGTACTGTGAAACCAGCCTGCAACATTTGAAGTCTATACTACATTGTAGCTACTCTGTTTGTTGTTAGTTACTCAGCTAACCTATTCAAGGGTGTGCAGAGGGCGAGGTCAATGTGGCAGTGGCCCCCCGGCATCCACCTGGAGGGGTCGGGGTCGGGGTCTAGGAGAACATGCACACTCCACATACTGTACCCTAGTGTTGAGTTCTATGCCAACACAGAAAGACTGTTTTGACTACACAATGTACCAGTAAGGACACACATAGCTTTAATATGACTCACATTGTACTTAACATGGTCTTAATACTGCATAGTAAACTCAAAAACTTCACACATAGCCTTGACATAGCATATACAGACAACATTGTTAAGAAATGATAATAGCCTAGCTTTACAAAGCGCATTTCAAGGTACCCAAGGATGGTAAAACAGGAAATTGTCTCTCCTGTAAAGCAAAAGTGAGTCTCACCCAGCTACATTTTTTTCTTTTTAACGTTTTGTTGTGCTCCTAAAATAACAACTAATGACAAACCTTTTTTTCCCAAAATATTATTTGACCATTTCAGAAATGTCACTTTTCATTTCAGAGAGAGAGAGAGAGAGAAAGAGAGAGAGACTTTGCTGAATTAAAACCACAATGATAAACATTTTTAGAGTGTTCCAAATGATTGTGCACAGCAGTCAAAACACAAGGATTTGTTTTTCATCACATGGAGCTCATTTAAAAATTCACAGATTCATATAACGCCTTTCAAGAGACCCAATTTTGGGTTAGGGTATTTACTGTTTGACTACTTGCCTTTTAATTGACAATTTTAGAACCAACCAAGAAAATCTGAAAGTTACAAGTTTACAATGTATTTTAAGTCCAGCAGCTTCATTTACCACTGCTCTTTCCACCAGCACATTTGTGTTTCGTAACCAGATACTTTTGAGAAAAGCTTTTATCACACACACTGCAACTGTATGGCTTCTCACCAGTATGTGTTCTCATGTGTTTAACCAAATTTGAACGTTCACTGAAACTTAAGGTGCAGACCGAGCAGGCAAAAGGTTTTTCTCCTGTGTGTGTTCTTGTGTGTATGTTTAAATGGGCCTTACGAGCGAATCGTTTCTCACAAACTGAGCAGGTAAAAGGTTTCTCACCAGTGTGTCTTCTTGCATGTATGTTCAGATGTGCCTTACGGGCAAATTGTTTACCACAAACTGAACAGTCGAAAGGTTTCTCTCCAGTGTGCGTTCTTGTGTGTGTTCTTAAATGTCCCTTTATAGAAAATCTTTTGCCGCAAAATAAACAGGCAAAAGGTTTCTCTCCAGTGTGTGTTCTCATGTGTTTACCCAAATTTGAACGTTCACTGAAACTTAAGGAGCAAACTGAGCACACAAAGGCTTTCTCCCCAGTGTGTGTTCTCGTATGTGCTATTAAATGTGCCTTCTGAGTGAATATTTTACCACAGAGTGAGCAGGAAAAAGGTTTCTCTCCAGTGTGTATTCTCATGTGTACTTTTAAACCCCACTTTGAACCAAATGTTTTCCCACACTGTGAGCACTTCCATTGTGTGTCATCACCTTCAGAGTGCTCATCATCAGTGTCAGGAGGATGCGACATTATGTCAGCACTATCGGATAGTGCAACTAGGAGCCTGTCTGCTTGTGATCCTCCGCAGTGGTCTCTATCACTTTCTTCTTCGTCATCATCTTCACTCTTCACAATGACTGTCAATGGAAAGTTGTTGATATCTTCCTCCTCCTCTTCCTCTTTAATGTGGAAGGGCAATCGCTCCTCTTCTTCCTTAATGTAGGGTCGCTCTAGCTCCTCTATCTCTCTTGTGTGAGGAGGCTCCGGCTCCTCCTGCTCCACCCTGGAGCTCCACTTCTGCTGCTCAGAATGAAGACCTTCTTCGCTGACATCTGCAGGACACAAAAAACAAACAGAAAGTTTAGGTTAAGCTTTGCACAAAGTCTCACAGTCTCATGCTGTGACTTTGTTGTTGTGATGTGGAAGAAAGAGGTGCCTGTGAGGTAGCAATGTGTTACAAGTAGGGTTGGGCATCGTTTGGACAATTCCGGTTCTGATTCCAATTCTTTGATTCGATTCCGGGTCAAGACAGCTGGAAAGATCCGCGGGAAGGGCCTGTTGGCACTTGTTGGCAGCCTGTTTATGACAGCTCTGTTACTTTCTCCCTTATTTTAAAACGTTACACCCTTTTTGCACCCTGCTAAGCCATTTGCAATTTTGCAGCACTTTGGCCGTGGCACTTTCTTTAGCGGAGAATAATGACACCATTCGATTTTTTTGCAACTTGTCTACGATAGTACAACCACGGGGAGCTTCGCCCCAGCATGGACCCATTCAGCAAAGAATGAATCCCAGCAAAGATATGTAGAGAGACAAGAACCGGCGATAAAGTCCAGCAAAGAAGTGGGCAAGAGGACTAAATAGGACTAGGAATAGGGTATGTGTGTTACTCACTAACACAGTGGTCCCCAACCTTTTTTAAGCCGCGGAGAGGGTCATACCCTTCGCGGACTGGCAACCTTTCACCGCCCGGTGTGGGTGCAGGGTTGGAAATGCAATGCTACAACAATAAACGAGAATCCCCAGTTGGGTTTTTTCACCAATATTGCATTCATTTCTAGCCTGAGAAATGCAGTTAGCCTTCCAAGTATGCCTCTCTCAAGGCACTTACTTTTCTTGATGAATCAGTTTTGAAGGCTTTATTGACTCAGAGAGCCGCTTGCCACATATTGTGCAGAGTGGGCTTCGTTTGTGCCTGGGAATGACTTGTCGCCGGACATCCATATTTGAAGTAGGTCTTCTGATGTTGTCTGTGAAATGCACCTTTCTTTTTCTTTTTGGGCATAGGCTCTTGTGTTGGATTCTCACTGGGTCTTTTACCCATTGCAAAGAAACTTTCCAAATAGATCTGTTCATTTAGTGATTTTGCTACTTTGTGGATTTAATATTAGCGCTCCGTGCCCGAGACAACATGACATGCGTTCAAAAGTGGCCAACGGACCAGTACTGGTCCGCAGCCCGGTGGTTGGGCAGCCCCCCACTTACAGACAAACTTACGGCTTTTAGAAAAGTGCAGTTTTTTGTTTACATTCAAACTCTGTGTAGCAAACATTTGGTGTCATCATTTCATGTTAGGACTCGTTTCACCCCAAGTTGCCAAAATGCCGGTTCTGATTCCAATTCGACTGACGTGATCCATGAAGGGTTTCATTCCTGTACTGCTATTACAGTGAATGCGGACTAATCACGTTGCCTTAATGGGAACACGCACATTTTTTTTTTCACCAATCATTCCGCGGATCGTGCCTGGCCCAAACAGTGATGGTTGATCAAAGATGATCTGTTGTACAACTAATGTTGAGAAACTTGTTGTGTTTAGCCTTCCGCCAATTAATGTGGTGGTGCTTATGGGAAACCCATATGAACAACGCTGAAATTCTTGGCACAGATTGTGGGTAGTAAACATGCCGTTGTGGATCATGTTTATTGAAAACCTGGACACTATATGGTTGAATAATGTAGCGATATAATGAAATGATGAATCTACAGATAGGAAGAAGTGGACTATAGTTGTCCCAACAGCAACGACTGCAATTTTAAAAGATAACTTTTTGTCAAATTTGTGTAAACTGTCAGTGTGAACCTGACAACAGTACAGTTGTAAAAAGAAATTTGCCATCTCTGGCTCCGTATTACGCCTCCAATTTGAGTTTTAAGAAACGGCTGTGCCTGAGGAAAATGAACCAATCAGACACAGAAGGTGTGACCAACAAGGTGCATTTGCCAAGCACCCCATCCCTCATTTGCTAACAACTGGGCAGAAGACTAGAAAACAGAAGCAAAGCAAGGGACCGCAACCTGCTGAGGATTCAAAAGCAAAACAGAATTTGTACGTTTATAATAGCTTTTTGATTTTTAATCGATGGTATATTCCCAAAATACAATTTTAAACCAGTAAGTGCTAAAGTAACACTCCATTAAAATTAATCTTAGCTGCCAATGTAGCAGCCGTGGTTAAGTTATGTGCAATGCACATCATGTCAGTGACGAAGGGGGCATGGCTTTGGTCAGAGACTCAAGGAGGGGAAGGAAGATGTTCAGTGCTGCCATATTCAAATCTTGCAAGCAATTTTGTCATTGAGAACTTCCCCTTTATTCTGGCAGCCACATGATCTGAAATATCGGCATTCTGTCTTACTTGAAAACATTTTATCTCTTCTTTTTCACTGATACTTCACAAATGTAAACTACGGCCATAGAGAAGAAGGCTAAAATCATCTTTCAACCATGACCCTCTCTTTTTTCGATTGCTTTGCTTTGGTCAAATGACCCAGAAGGGTTTGTTAAAAAATGATGCCATTAGAAGAATGTGCCACGCTGAGTTGGTTGGGATTCTTTGGGCACTGTGGTGGGTGGAAGAAGTGGGGGCTGTAAATTCTGTAATCTGCACTGATGTTCTGTTGTCACTGGTGGTGTTGGGAGGATGTGGAGGTGGTGGAGGAGGACACGATATTGTGGCTGAAATTCGTATGTTGATTTATAGATTGGAGGTGGTTGGTTGTAGGGTGGGGTTGTTGTGGGTGCCGGCTCATGTGGGTTTTATAGGCAATGAAGTGGCGGATACTATTGCTAAATCCAGTGTGAACCATCCGTATGTGCGGCTCAAAGTGCCCTTGGGTATGATGAAATATCGTCCCAAAATTAGGGAAATTGTACATCTTGAATGGCAGCAACTATGGAGCGCTGAGGGGAGAGGGAGGCAATCTTTTCACATTGATCCGTTGGTGGGGAGTACTTTTCTTTTAAGATTTGCACGGAGGGATGAAATAATTTTGTCCCGGCTTCGCCTGGGTCACTGTGGGCTGGCTAGAGGGCTTTATTTATTGGGCAAGCATAGTGATGGCTGTTTTGCAGTGTGTGGTGTGAGGGAGTCGGTGGAGCATTGTCCTCTATATGCGGTGGAAAAAGGAGGTGATGGCTGGTGCATTTGGTGGGTTGGGTGTTGGGGGTTTATCTTTGAGAGGGATGTTGGGGATGGGTGTTTCATTGGTGGAGAGAGAAAGGGTGGTTTGGCAGTTTTTAAAAAGCACTGGGTTGTATTCAAGTATTTGATGGGGGCTAATATTGGTTTTCTGTGTGTGGGGCACACATTATCAGTGGACGGCAGCAATGCACTTACTATGCTGGAAAGTAAAACAGAAAAGAACAAAAAGAACGAGCCACGTACGTCACAGTGAATTGGTCAAGGGTTGCATTGAAGACGCTTGCAGTGGCCGGATGTTGGACTTCACAAATGAGGATTAAGAAATGAACACAGGAGTGCTGTTTATAATTGTACTTACTAAACATGAGAGGATTAGAATGAACAAACCTGCAATGTGCAGCACGACTTGCGGCTTCTTGAAAACAGCGTCCTGTAGTTGACGCTGTCGCTCTTTCTCGTCTTCGGTTCGTGAAAGCTCGTCGTAATTTTCTTTCACACTTCTTGCACACATTTTACACGATAAATACAACTTTACATGCAGTCGTGATAGCTTCTGGGTTGTGTGAATTCCGCGTCTCGTTGTTCGCAACAAGACTGCTAAAATAAGATATCTCGAGTAGCTTTAACGTGAAACTTTATCTAGACACTAAGATTTAATTAAAGCTGTCTGACACTAGTAAAGTACTGACGAGACGCACTGCGTTGAAACTTCAGTACGTTTAGTGCTAATTTGAGGGGAAACAATATTCTGGCACTTGCGTGTGGTTGCGCAAACATAAACGGAACTAGAAAGCGGAAATGAAACGGAAACTCTACTTGGACAAACTTCGTGCCACGGTCACAAACATGCAGGTTTGTTGAAGGAAGTCGTGATGCTATATTCGATTAATACAATTCTTGACCAAACGTATACGGAACCTGGTCCATAAACGGGTGGAACAGCCCTCAAAATAAAATCGGCCTTTTATCATCATTTGTGGCGTTTGCTGGCATAATTCCATCACGGAACTAAAGGTTCAGGGATGTGTTGAGGGACGAGGCGTTTTTGTAGATGCAACGTCCGTTTGGTTATTGGTTTTCCTGTTTTCCCTTGGGAGATATGTTCAGTAGAGTATTTTGTGATACACCTCCTGCGTCTGCTTACATTTACTTCGGCACCACACTTGAAGTATTTGCCACTCTCTCTCACACTCCATTCTGTTTATTTTAGAGAATGCTGTTCAAAAAGTATTGAACATTACACAGTTGTATATTCGTATGCAACGGGAAGTTCATATAATGTGTAAAGTGCATTTTAATTACATTCACGCCTCCACTGACTAAGACTGTGATTACACTGTCTGGTATAACATCACAGTCAAGCAGGGATGGGAAATTCCGATACAGGAAGTAAAAGCCCTGCCACCGTTTGACTTTAGCCACAAGTGCTTCTACTCAACTGGCAGGTAGATGGCTGAGTAGAAGCACCTGTAGCTAAAGCCAAACTGTGGCAGGATTTTACTTTCTTGACCTGGATTTTCCATCTTAGCTGAGTCAAGTACATGAGAGCGAAGGACATGAAGCTGCCTGACACGTTGTTCAGCGAACAACTGTATGACAGATCAGTGACATGGACCGGTGTTTTTTAAACTGTAGCTTGGGTGTCAGCAAAATAAATTGCAATAAATCATGTTGTGTCATTAAAAAATGTGCATATCTACATGTGGGGCACATATAAAACAAATATAATAAACCAACGACCACCATAGCTTTGATTCGAGAGCCCTGACATTTCATATCATCACATATTGCATGGATACTTATGTAAATCTGACATCCATGTTTGCATGAAAACAAAAGTGGTTGGTTTTGGAATAACAACGGGCCCATTCAAAATTCCCATGTGAAATTAATGTAGCCTAGCTATATTAACAATAAAAGAGCTTTTCTACATCCCAAATTATTTAGCTATGGATGTGAATTCTTCTTTAGATCCTGATTATTAAGTCAGCATATTATCAACATTAATGTTATCATAGAGGTTAACGTTGAAATAGTAAAAATTAATGAGACTGAAAAATTATCATTTCTGTTTTAAGTAAATCCATTTGACTCATATTTAATTTAGAGCACAAATACATTCTTCCATCTTACGAGAACCACTCAGATGTTTATGTTCTGAGCTTGACAGTCAAAGTTCCTTCAGGGTTTACTTAGTTTCAGAGCTTCATTGAATTCATTTCTGCTGCTCTTCTCACCAGCACACTTATGTTTGTTCATTTGATACTTATAAGTGAATTGTTTCTCACACACACCACAACGAAATGGTTTCTCACCAGTGTGACTTCTAATGTGTGTTGTCAAATTGCTACTTTGAGTGAATTTTTTGCCACAAATTGAGCAGGAAAAGGGTTTCTCCCCAGTGTGTGTTTTCATGTGTTGAGCCAACGCTGAACGTACACTGAAACTTAAGTTGCAGTCCGAACAGGCAAAAGGTTTCTCTCCGGTGTGTGTTCTTGTGTGTGTTATTAAATTGCAACGCTTACTAAAACTTAAGGGGCAGAATGAGCAGGCAAAACGTTTCTCCCCACTGTGCATATTCAAATCTGCCTTCTGACCGAACCTTTTACCACAGTCCGAGCACCTATAAGGTTTCTCTCCGGTGTGTGTTCTCATGTGTCTTTTCAACGATGACTTGTTGAAAAACGTTTTGTCACACTGAGAACATGTCACGTGTTTGTTGTCAGTGTGACATGTTCTATCACCTTTGGAGTGTTCATCTGTGTCAAAAGAGGGTGACATCATGTCATCACAATCTGATAGTGGCGCAAAGAGGCCACCTGCTTGTGATCCTGCGCAGTGGACTCCATCACCTTCTGTTGTCATCTGTTGGCTTGAACTTCTGCTTGAAGGTTTCATCCCTCTGTTCTCCTCATGCTGACCTTCGTCTTCATCATCTTTAATCTCTACAGGGATAACAGTCAAGGACAACTTGCTGATATATTTTTCCTGCTCTTCTTCTTTAATGAGAAGCACCTCTGGTTCCTCTTCATCTTTCATTTGTTCCAGCTCCAGCTCCCGTTGTTCCGCCCTGAAATTCCAGTCCTGCTGCTCAAGATGAAGATCTTCACAGACGTCTGTCGGACCCAAGAATACAAACACACTTAAGAAAAGTCAGTCTTTGTGCAGTGAAGTCGGATGTTGTCACTTTGATGTTCATACATTTATATATAATACATGTACATATTTCTTATGTAATATACTCATTACAATCGCTCAAGAGGTAATTCCACTTACACTTTGCTGTGTATTCTGTGTTGTGACATCACTGATATGCAGGCATGTCAGGGATGATTCTTTTTGAAAGGGCAAGCAATGCTGCACCACTTGCGCTCGGGTGGTGCCTTGCTCAAGTGCGACTTGCCAGTAGCCAGCAAGCAGATTAGCATCCCTCCAACAACTACTTGCCATTTTTATTCAAACCTCTGACCCGTGACCCTCTAGCTTTAAAGTCCAAGTCTGAACAGACGAGCTTCTCCTATTTAATATACAGTTCGTACATTTGGAGATAACTGTCAAGAACATGCAGTTATTATGTTTGAGAATCACAGATATATTTCCATCAAATGTGCTTGAGCATGAGTTGAGTCATCTGAAGTATAAAATCAGCAAATATCCAGATTATAAATAGTTGTACCACGTGGGAGAAAAAATAGAATTAAAAAAAAAAAAACAGAAAAAGGAAACTTGAAAGGCTCGTCTTTAAATACCTCTATGTGCCGAAGAAGTTTTGATAGTGTATTTATTTGCCTCATTTGCAAGCCTCTCGCCACATTTTATGTAAAAACCTTGAAAGGTATTCAATTAACACAATGATATGAATTTCAGGCCATATCGCCAAGCCCTCAGTCTCTGTTTAAAGCAGTTACGTCTCTAGCACAAATATGGGAAAAAGGTTTTCATATAATCTTGTATTTATGTACAAAGAACATTTACATTAGTACAAAATATAAAATGTATGGTTAAAAACTGTATTTCTTACATACACTATTACACATAATTGCATATTTTTACAGGTCTTGCTTAAAATTGGAAGTCAACACAAACATATTTCCAATCATGGCTCAACTTCAGAAAACAAGTGAGCTGTAATTGATCATTTCCTGAGCCCTGAGCATTTGTGAAGTAATTTTCAGTCGCCAGAAGTGACAAAGTGGCCGCCTCCAGAGATGGATAAAAATGGGTCGATTAACTCTTCCACAAACGCAATCTTAATCAGAATGCCTTCTTTCAACTAGTGGGCCTGCATATAAAATATTCTCGAAGAAAATGTGTTTGGGTTGACTTCGTCTTTAATGAACCATTTTAAAAAAGGTCTGCCTCCCTCACAGTCTCTTTAGTGTACTTGCATTATTAGAGTAATAACTTGTAATGTTTCCAAGATATGTCGTTTTCTGTCATGTTTGTAAATGTTACTGCACACAGTAAATATTGTACTGAAGCTTGATTTGAAGAAGATTGTGAATCAAATTGAAATAATCTTTTCCTAAAATCGAAGTATTTTTATTTTGTTACTTGACACCTCTGCCGAGATGTACGGGTGGCCGTGGACCAGTTAAGTAAAGTGGGTCGTCCAGTGGAGGAAGGGTCAGTGGTTCGATTCCCGGATCTGACTGTTCACTGTCAACGTGTCCTTGCGCAAGACACTGAACAGAGAAACTGTTCTCAACTGCCTTAAACTGCTAAACAGATGATATTATTATTGTCATTATTATTCTGAGTATTATTATTACTATTATGTGTCCTGCAATAAGATAGCGACCAATCCCGGGTGTTCCTCGCCTCTTGACAAAAAGTCACCGGCGATAGGGTCCAGCTCACCCGTACTTCATGAGGCCAATTGCCATACAAAAGTTCAGAGAACCTCCAAAAGTGAAGGCAGAAGTGAACAAACCTGCATTAAGTGTCACCCCTTGAGGCATCTTGAAAAAAGCGTCCAGTTCCTCATCGACCTCTTCTTTCATACGTGTTTCACACATTTAACTGAGTCACAACACAATACAGTTTACACTGGACTTGATTTTCGCTTAGTGAAATGTTGCTAACAAACGCGTCTGGTTAGCAGCCAGAAAGCTAAGCTAGCCCGTGATGCTTCAACGTGCACTAAAAGAAGATTATATAGACCCAAAGACTTATTACTTACTTTATTTACTAGTACTAGTACTGTGTTGACGCTTGAGTTCGTTCAGTGGTAATTTAGGAATATTAATACAGTAAATGATTTAGTGAAGCACGTGTGGTTACGTAACACGTACACGAAAGTGGAAGCAGGCGTTTTACGGCATCCCACATGGACAAAAATACAATGGACAAAAATACAATGGACAGAAATACCTTGAACGCCTATGCGTACGTTTTTCGCCCCAAATCACCTGAGGTACCAGCTTCCATCTTTCCGCGGACCCTGAAAAGGAGAAACTGTTTAAAGGGATTCATTCATTCATTCATCGCCCAATGGATATCTCGCTCCCGTCTGCTCCCATGACGTTTTTCTCCTGATTAAAGGTAAAGCCGACTGCCATGGGAATCCCGCGGGATCCCTGAAAAAATGTAAATCTCTAACGCACATACGCTTCAAGTTCTGAATCAATTCTCTGATGTCTCTGGCAGGTTTTATGCATGTCACGTGAATAACAACTTTATGTTGAGCGCCGACCCAGTCCTTGTATACTATGCAATAACGTCCATCCATCCTTTGAACCGCTTAAACCTCACTTCTAGGGTTGCAGGCGCAATCGAGCCAACCCAGCTGTCATTGGGTACACCCTAAACACCCTTTTTATAGATTATGAGTGATTTCCTCTCATTATGCTGTGTTTATATCGGTTTGTCCCCCTATTGTTTGTTGTTATCGCAACCTGGTAGCCAACTGGTGGCGTGGCCTCTTCAGTAACGTGACTTAATCAATGAATGAAGCACACCTGTGAAAATAAAAACCGAGAGACAGACAGACAGACAGACAGACACACACACACACACTGCCTCACAAGCACTGCATATTTTATTCATTTCAGAGGTGTAATGAATCAACAGGTGCATACGGCAGCAGTACTTACTGTAGCTTTGAAATCGACACTGTCAGCTATTTTCTAAGTTACAAAAACAAGTACCGATATCTTCTCCTTCCTGATTCCAAGATCAACACATTTACCATTATTAATATTAGAACAGCAGATTAAGTTGAAACTGAACATGTGTTGATGGAACTCAATTCATAACAAATAATAATAATAATAATGATAACAACAATCAATTACAGACAGTGATAAATTAATCATTATGATAATTTACATTTTATTCAGGATCACAAATGCTCTTACCTCTTTCCATTTTAACAAAATCATTCAGACCTTCTAAGCTTGTTAGACAGTTTTGGTACGCTTAAAGTTTTGCAGCTTCATTTACCACTGCTCTTCTCACCAGCACACTTGTGTTTGCTCATCTGATACTTATAAGAGAATTGTTCATGACATGAACTGCAACTGAATCGTTTCTCACCAGTGTGTCTTCGTCTGTGTTTGGTCAAATTGCAACTCAAAGAGAAACTTTTACCACACACTGAGCAGGAAAAGGGTTTCTCACCAGTGTGTGTTCTCATGTGCAAAACCAATGCTGAGCGATCACTGAAACTGAAATTGCAAAATGAGCAGGCATAAGGTTTCTCTCCAGTGTGTCTTCTTGTGTGTGTTCTTAGATGTACCTTCTGACTGAATTTTTTATCACAAATTAAGCAGGCAAAGGGTTTCTCTCCAGTGTGTGTTCTTGTGTGTGTTTCCAGTTGTCCCTTCTGAGCGAATCGCTTGCCACACACTGAACAGGTAAAAGGTTTCTCCCCAGTGTGCGTTCTTATGTGTATGTTCAAATCTCCCTTATGAGTGAATCTTTTACCACAGTCAGAGCACCTGAAAGGTTTCTCTCCTGTATGACTTCTCAGGTGTATTTTCAGAACCCACTTTGAACTAAATGTTTTCTCACACTGCGAGCATTTCCATCGTTTGCTGTCACCTTTAGAGTGTTCATCCTCTGCATCAGGAGAGTGTGAGGTTATCTCATCACTATCAGAAAGTGGAGCCAAGAGGCCATCTTGTTGGGATCCTCCATAGTAGTCTCCATCACTTTCTTCTTGATCATCTTCACTCTTCACAATCACACCAGTCAATGGAAACTTGCTGATATCAGCCTCCTGCTCTTCCTCTTTAATTTGTGGGGACTCTGGCTCCTGCTTCTCCACAATGGAGTTCTGGGCCTGCTGCTCAGGTTGAAGATCTTCTTCAACATCTACAGGACACAAGAAGACAAGCACACATGGATTAGTCAAATATAACATAACACTAACATTTAATTAAATACAGACACAAGTTGTCGACAGACTTCAACTAAACAACTTAGAGTATATGTCTGAAATCTTTTTACCTTTCTTGATATCTACAAACGTAAGCGACTCAAAGTAACAATCAATGTCAATAAAAAAAAAAGAAATAATAAAACAATAGAAAAGAATGTACATCTGTCATCCAACTCAACAAATCTTCAAATACATAAATTAGTTGGATATATGTTATGCAATATCTTAGGATGTATTTATTACAAAAAAAATTAAAAGGGACAAGCCATGTTTTATTTCAAATAAACTTTGTGAATTGAGAGTTCCAGAAGAATTTCCCACGAGAAATTATTTTTCTATGATTATGGAAGCACAATCTAATATGACTGTTAGTACAGTGTTTACTCATAAGATCAATACCATTTACAGAGCTGGGCAGTCCGTCCCTGGGCCGGCCCAGCCGGATGCCCATGTTCGGGGTGGGGGGTTGCGCTAACAAATTTTAAAAGAAAAAAAAGGGGCGGACTAAGCATGGCCGGATGTGGATTTTAGTCCGGCCCACTAATCGGCCCTCATGCGTGTGAGCTCGCGAGGCGGCCAAAGTTCATCTCAGCCTACTCTGTGAAAGGCTTCTTTTTAGGCTTCTTCCTACTCCCGCAACACCGAGAGCGACAACTGCCGCATTGATTCACATGACCGACACGTGCTGTTGGCGACAGGTCTGCAACACATGCCACGCACACATCAGGAATTGTTGCTGCTCTGATCAGTTCATTATGTCACATGTTGCAATGACATACAGTTTCCCACACGAAGGCGGAACGGGGCGGGGCCGACAATGTTTATGAATATGGCCGGAGGGCCGCGGCCGGAAGGATACCCAGGTCAAGGGTGGAGGGTCACGGCCGGTCCGGCAAAAAAGGGTCAAGTGCCCAGCTCTGACCATTTATATAAAACGCTGAATCTGGAATTATATTTACTTCTTCACCACTATAGCTTTTCATCAGTTTTAATATACCACTACATATGCTTTTCCCAACAAAATTTAATTCATGAGATCAAATGGAGAACTCCTTCTCTCCCACAAATGTTTCATAAGTAATTAATTGTCCATGTGAGTTAAACAGATATAAAAATAATACCTTTGTAAACCCAATATTGTAAATATAAAGACTTGCTCCTTCTAACGACATACCTTTCTAATAGATCTGTGAGGAGACAAGTTGTGGGAGTAACATAATTTCCATGGTAATAGGGCTTGGTGATGAAAATGGGAAAGTTTAAGAGATAACTTTGTAATATTATAGTCAGTTTAACAGAAAATCCAGCCCACCAACATTTTGGAAAATATTATGTGGAATGAAGTACCACGGTGATGATGGAGCTTTTAAGCATTCTTTCAGTCATTTCCCTTTAATCCATTAGGGCCGGGAGCGATAACCGCGTTTCTACCACTAGAGCCGGGAGCGCTGTTGTGTCTTTCTACCCTTAAAGTAGAAATCAACGCAAACATTTTTTTTTTCAAGAATATGTTCTATGCAAGCCCACTAGTTGAACCAGGGCATTCTGATAAATATTGCGTTTCTGGAATAAGTGTTAATCCACTTGTTTTTAGCCATCTCTGGGGGCGGCCATTTTGTCTTCTGTTGACTGAAAATGACATCACATCTGCTCACAACGGACCAATCACGGCTCAGATTCAGAAAACAGGTCAGTTTGGTTTGATTGGTCGTTGCGAGCAGTTGTGATGTCATTTTCAGTCGACAGAAGACAAAATGGCCGCCCCCAGAGATGGCTAAAAACAAGTGGATTAACACTTATTCCAGAAACGCAATATTTATCAGAATGCCCTGTTTCAACTAGTGGGCTTGCATAGAACATATTCTAGAGAAAAGAATATAGTTTGGGTTGACTTTCTCTTTAAAGCCGGGAGAGTGTATTTTTTTTATCCAAATCTCAGTCTCTTAACCAATAAAATGCACCAGAATACCTACGTGATGGTGTCGTAAGCCCGCGGAGGACATTCCGGAATTCTTTCAAGTCATAATGGCAGACGCCGTCGGTTGTGGACTTTGAACCAGTAGAACCAGTCGAACGTGGTTAAGATCTATGTTTGTTGACAATGACAATATCGACGGCTTTGTAACAGAATAGAGTATGGTAATCACCACTCGACTTTTTAAAATTAAAAATAGTGCTTCTCTTGCACTGACACATTTGAACCACTTTGACTTTTAGCGCATTCACCAAATCGTTTGTACCTTGCCTTTTGATCTCTAGACCTTCCAGATGTTCTTGTATGTCAGAAATATCCTTTGTATTCTTTGTCACCATAACTTGGAACTCAGTGAAGCGGACATTTAAGTTGTTAATAGCTTTAAGGAAGTCCGCATTGGACACCACATCCTCCTTCTTTGAGACAGGAAGAGTGCATGACTTTTTGGTTTAGGACTTTGGATGGCATTTGAGGCAGAGGTGTACATAAATCGGAAAAATCAATTACAGCCATATCAATCATAAGTCTTTGAAATCTCTCTGCTTTTGGCGTCTCTCTTGGTTTTATTTCCACCCGAAATCACGAAGCATTTACTGCTAATTTAGGCTGCTAACCTTAAGCAACTTCCCAAGACTGGTTCTTCAAAACAGTCTTTTAGCAGCACACGTCAATGTCTTGCGGACAAAAAAAAGAGTTGAGACAGATATCCTCTAGAATTAAGTACTTCTGAGTCCTAAAAAAAATCATTTTAAGCAACTGGTACTACATCAGTATTCACGAGCTCAACAAAGTGCATCTACACGGGTCGCCATCTTGAGCCAACCCCTCTTCCAGGGGATTGTCAACATCAATATTAGAGCATCGGTGACGTCCTAAAGTGACCAGATGTTAAACTCCCTATATAAGGATTGCATTGAGAAATAAACAATTATGCTGTCTAAACAATAGTCGTTATCATCTAAGTAAGAGTACAAAGTGGACAAACCTGCATTGTGTAACACAATATTATGAGACTTCTTGAAAACAGCGAGATGACGTTGTTGGTCTTTCTCCTCTTCTATTCGAGAATGTTCCTCCGCGTACTCTTCTTTTATGATTTTTGAACACATTTTAATACGACAACAGTTACGACTCACACTTGATCTCTTCTCAACAAAGTGTAGATGAACGAGTCTCTTTGGTCGCGGCATGCATGCTTAGCTAAACCAAGCTGAGCTAAAATAGCTGGAGAAGCTTTGATCTGCACCGAGAGGAGTTTATCCGGAAACGAAAATGTAATTAATGATATATTACTCTGGTAATGAAATGATGCGACGCAGTGTCGCTGTTTCTATCCAGTAAGTAGGGTACAACAATTTCTGGGGTGAAGCGCTTGTAGGTACGTAAGCGAACTCTGCAGCGGAAAGAAAAAAAAAGATGCAGTAGAAGTTGTACGGAAACTCCACTTGGACAAATTACATGCCGCGGTAACTCTATTTATCCTAGTGGCACAGCTTCTAGTTAAGACAAAAAAATGGGGTACTGAATTAATAAACAATTTCGAGAGACATATTTGAATAAGTCAATTTGCAGACGATACAACACTATTCTAAAAAAGGAAGCTGGTTTTATCCGGATACACCAGTCTAGTTTCATCCCACATTCCAAAATCATGCATGGTTAATTGCAAACTCTAAATTGTCTATGAGTGTTAATAGTTTTTTTGTCCAATAGTTTTTTATTTGTTGCGCCTGCAACCTTAGTGAGGAAAAGCGATTCAGAGGATGGATGGATGTCATTGCATATAGCCTACAAGCAGGGGTGTCCAAACTCGGTCCTCAAGGGCCGGTTTCCTGCCTGTTTTCCCTCTATCCCTGCTGCAACGCACCTGATTCAAGAGATCATGATCTTTATCAAGCTTCTTCAGAGCTTGCTGATGTGTTGATCATTTAAATCAGGTGTGATGCAGCAAGGAGAGCTGGAAAACAGGCAGGAAAGAGGCCCTTGAGGACCGGAGCTGGACACCCCTGCGGCTACAGGGGCTGCGTTAGAGATAGCGTGACATCCATACAACTTGCCAGAAAATGCAGAAAATGAAACCAGAACTTGAAGCGTGTGCGCGTTAGAGACTGACATTTTTTTCGGTGATCCTGCGGGATTTCAACGGGAGTTGCAGCTACGGGGTTGGAACTGCACAGGATAAAAACTTCATGGGAGCACATGGAAGCGAATATATCCAGTTGGGGTGAATATACTGTACATACATGCAGTGGGTATGGAAAGTATTCAAGTATTCCTTGAAACTTTTCACTTTTTGTGTCATTGCAGCCATTCGCCAAAATCAAAAAAGTTCATTTTAATTAGCGACCTTTATATTTTACTCACATTTATATTTTACTCACATGCTGTCCATTTCTTCTGATCCGCCTTGAGATGGTTCTGCTCCTTTATTGGAGTCCAGCTGTGTTTAATTTAACTGATTGAATTAGGAAAGGCACACACCTGCCTATATAAGACCAGAACTGCCCAGGGAGGTAAGAGACAGATATTGTGGCAAGGCACAGATCTGGCCATGGTTACAAAATAATTTCTGCAGCACTCAAGGTTCCCAAGAGCACGATGGCCTCCATAAACCTCAAATGGAAGACGTTTGGGAAGACCACAACTCTTCCTCGACCCGGCTGTCCAGCCAAACTGAGCAATGGTGGGAGAAGACCCTTTGCGGGAGAGGTAAAGAAGAATCCAAAGATCACTGTGGCTGAGCTCCAGAGATGCTGTAGGGAGGTGGGAGAAAGTTCCACAAAGTCAACTATCACTGCAGGTCTCCACCAGTCAGGGCTGTATGGCAGAGTGGCCCAACGGAAGCCTCGGCCACATAAAGTTTATCGAAAAACACATGAAGGACTACCAGACTATGAGAAAAAAGATTCTCTGGTCTAATGAGACCAAGAATGAACTTTTTCGTGTTAATTCTAAGCGGCATGTGTGGAGAAAACCAGGCACTGCTCATCACCTGCCCAATACAATCCCGACAGTGAAATGTGGTGGGGGGAGCATCATGTTGTGGGGGTGTTTTTCAGCTGCAGGTTGCAATTGAAGAAAACATTAATGCGGCCAAGTACAGAGATATCCTGGACTACTCAATAAAATGCGTCAGGGTCTGAATACTTATTACCATATGATATTTCAGTTTTTCTTTTTTAGTAAATTTGCAAACATTTTCAAATTTCTGATTTTTTTTCTGTCAAGATGGGGTGCTGAGTGTACATTGAGAAATAAAATGAACTTTTTTGATTCTGGCAAATAGCTGCAATGACAGTCTGAATACTTTCCGTACCCACTGTACATACATGCATACATCAGGGGCGGAGCCAGAACATGGCTAATGGGTGGGCCTGGAAAAATGAGGGTGGCCCTGAATATTTCTGAGCACAATCCCGACACATTGTATATTCAAATAAAATGACAAACTGACTAATATGAAGTTCAGATCTTTCTTAGACAACCACAATCATGCCATTCTTAATATTCAATAAAATAAAAAAACAACGAAACACAAATTCAAAATGATCTAATAATCGTTTACTAAAAATCTAAAAGTATATATTTTTTTCCATGAATCTCATTGGGCGGTGCTGTCTGTTACCATGGACGGACGGGCCTGTGCACACCCAGGCCCTCCCATGGTTCCGCCGCTGTCATACATACGTGTATATGTATATGTATATGTGTATATATATATATATATATATATATATATATAAATATATATATATATATAAAGAGAGAGAGAGAGAGAGAGAGAGAGAGAGAGAGAGAGAGAGAGAGAGAGAGAGAGAGAGAGAGAGAGAGAGAGAGAGAGAGGAATGTGGGAGGAAACTGGAGTACCTGGATAAAACCCACATAGACGCGGGGAGAACATGCAAACTCCACACAGGAAGGCTGGAGCCCATGTGAATTCAAACCCACAACCTCAGAGCTGTGATGGAGAATGCTAACTAGTTGCCCACGGTGCCACCGACGTGACAACAATTTTCAGCAATTACAATTTAAATTTGCAATAAATATTTGACAGTCGACATTTTAGACACAGTCTTTCACACTGTCTATACATTTATCAGATTCACTAAGATCATTAAGCCAATTTGAGCTGGTGGTTTAAAAAGTGGCCAACAAAACGTTGAACAAAGATATCTATAGGTCTATAGTGTAGTCTATAGTATAGTCTATAGTATATTTGCATATGTGATTCTCACTTATCACAGTATCGTGTGTTTTATAGATTTTGTCCGTTGATTTGAGAGTCTCAGTATTTTCCAATGCTGAACCCATTATGGTTTATACTGTGGTTTCATTATATAAAATAAAAAGTACTCACTTTAGTCAATAGGTGGCAGTACAAGACCACAGTTCAGCCTAGGATACCTGACGCTGTATAGCTTGGGCTTTGGCAGGGTTTGGCCACTCCGGTCCTCGAGAGCCGCTGACTTGCCAGTTTTAGAAGTTTCCCTCCTCCAACACACCTGATTGAAATGGTCAGGGTCGTTATCAGCCTTCTACAGGGCTTGCTGATGGATGGATGGATTTATTATAGATGGATGGATGGATGGATGGGTGGATGGATGGATGGATGGAGAGAGCGAGAGAGAGACACACACTCACCCCCACAAGCACTGCATATCTGGTTTATTCTTTTCGGAGCTGAACTGCATCAGCAGGACAGGTACAGTAGCAGGATGTGTCCTTTACTACAAAACGAGCAGCTTAAAGGATTTCTTTCCCGTATGGCGCATCGTGTGTCTTCTCAGATTTTTCTTTGTACCAAAAGCTTTGTACCAAAAGCTTTGTCACACCGCGAGCATTCCCAGTGTTTGTCATTCGTGTGTGACATGATCATCAGCGTCAGGAGTGTGGGATGTGACGTCATCTGATAGTGGAACTAAACGGCTTCTGCTCGGAGGCTGTGTTTTCCTCACTTTGACGAGGATGAACCAGTAATCTCTAACCTTAGTCATCTTCTTCACTTTTCCCAATGATACCAGTCAAGGGAAATTTGTAGACATCATCCTCCTCTTCCTCTTTAATATAGAGGTGGCCTTCTTCCTCTTCCTCCCCCTCTTCCTTTTTAATGTAGAGGGAGTGGCGTTTCTGTTGCTCCACTCTGGAGCTCCACTCCTGCTGCTCAGGATGAGGATCTTCTTCACTGCATCTGCAGGACAAAAGAGGAACATGCAAATTAAGTCAAACTTTGGCCAGTCAAGCCACATTGCCACTTTGATGTAGGGCTGTCACTATCGAACATTTTTAGAATAAATTATTCTATCTGATAATTGAGTTTTGCATTAAGGTTTATTGCAAAATATTATTTTCTGACTATACTGTTTCCAAAACCAAAAAAGTAACAAAGAAGCAATATCACACGCAGGGGTGTCCGAATACAACTTTTCCACTTTCGATACGATACCGATAATACAGTATAGAGGACTGTCATATACCGATATCAGCAGGAATGATACATGCTTTTATTTTTTTAGTATGAAATGCTAGACGAGCTTTGATCAAGTGATACTATTCAAACAAAGAACACTAGTCAGCAACAGTAGGTATGAGCAAATAAGATAAATTGATTCCAAATATATAGAATACATAAATTCTTGAAACTTGAATAAAATAAATACAAAATTAATTAAAAGACCCTGACAAATAATCTTAATAAAGTAAATAAAAACAAATTATACACTTTGAAGTGCAAAATAACAATTTATTCATTCATTCTCCATACCGCTTATCCTCACAAGGGTCGCGGGGCATGCTGGAGCCTATCCCAGCTGTCTTTGGGCAGGAGGCGGGGGACACCCTGAATTGGTTGCCAGCCAATCGCAGGGCACACAGAGACAGACATTCGCACTCACAATCACACCTAGGGGCAATTTAGACAGTCCAATCAACTTACCATGCATGTTTTTGGAATGTGGGAGGAAACCGGAGTACCCGGAGGAAACCTACGCAGGCACGGGGAGAACATGCAAACTCCACACAGGGAGGCCGGAGCCGGGATCGAACCCACGACCTCTGAACTGTGAGGCGGACGTGCTAACCAGTCGCCCACCGTGCCACCCAAAATAACATAAATAAAATAATATAAATAAAATAACTTGTATACGAGTGCATCGGAAATGGATGTACACGATATATTTTGAGTTTTTGTAGTTTTTTTTTTTTGTCTGACATCGGACCGATATCCAATACCAAAAACGAATCGGGACACCGTTCACATGAGAGGGAGTGATGTACACGCCAACTTTTTTTAAACTAGAAGCCACTTCTTGGATCAGCCAACTGATTAAAGAGACACTTGATTGGGCTGAACATTGGCACTTATATAATAGGTCTGTATGTAAAAATGATGTCAGCACTAAAATTCACACCCCGCTCAGCTCACTAGTAATTTAATGTGTTTTTATGACTACAATTAGCACATCTCAATGATGTCCATTTTGTATGGGTGTGGCACGCTTTTTGTCATCTCAGCCGGACTACGTCAGTGAAGGAAGGAGGAAGTTTGTGTTGTCACTGCATGGATCCAGCGGTTTTGGATCATTAGATGCCAAGGCGTTAACTGCTTCTTCGGCCCAAGGAAATTCAGATTTAAACATCATTCAAATTGGGGGCTATAATGTAACAAAGTGGAGCGGCACAGTGAACCACTGACTTGCACATTCGCCTCACAGTGCAGAGGTCGTGGGTTCGAATTTGGGTCCGGCCTTCTTGTGTGGAGTTTGCATGTTCTCCCCGTGCCAGCGTGGGTTTTCTCCGGGTATTCCGGTTTCCTCCCACATTCCAAAACCATGCACGATAGGTTGATTCAACACTCAGTCATGGGACTTGTTTTGGTGGACATCTGCGATGGTCTAGTGTCTCAGAGAACTGGTCTGGTATCATGAAAGCTACAGGATCATTTTTAATCGTTTTTTTTTAAATCAGGGGTGATGACAGTGAAATATGCATATTTTAGAGGACTTTTATTTTGACAGGTAACATCAGATTTGGATGGGACTTGTTTTGGTGGACAGCTGGGGTGGTCTAGTGTCCTTCACGACTGGACTGGTGTTGCAATGCCAATTGGATTAAACAAAAATAAATATACTTAGACATTTATCCATATTTCAAATACACTTTATTATTCAATGCATCTCAAGATTCTAATTAACCATTCCACATTCTCTCATAGGTGGACTATCTGCGTTATAACAGAGAGCGCATTTAATAATTATTTCGAACCCTGGAGAGTCCTGGTAACCCTTTTATTCTAAAAGTGTCTTTCGCCGGTCGTCGGCGTCCTATTATCGTAATGCCTGATATGAAGGAAATTAGGGGCGGCTGGCTTGACTTAATCTTTTCGAGCAGAGGCTGGCTTGGTCGCAGTTTCTGTCCTTGCTTTGTCCTTCCTTTTGAAGAGTTCTAGTCCTCCGTCCGACTGTCCACAAAATGGGCGTCCGTCCGTACCGTTCCGATACAAGGATGGAATGCCCACCCCTGTTTATTCATTTTAAACAATAGCAATCACGTTTTTTGTGGATTGATTTACTTTGTTCGAGCAGGCTTGCCGTACCGTCAGTGGTAGCCATCGAGGCGAGCCAACACTAGCTAGCCCAACCACAACAATTTTCTAGTTTGATCTCACGTGGGCTGGTGACGTAACTTCAACCTGAACGGACTTCGAGGGCTCGTCATACAAACAATGACTTTAATGCAACCTTCATGTTATTGTCGGTTGTTTTTTCCTTAGTCACTTAATGGAGGAAAAACATCCTGGTTTCATTGTTGCGAAATTAGCTCGTCACTAGCTTTCCAGTCTTGCTTTTAGCTCGTTAGCTGCTAACAAAGAAAGGCGGAAGTTAGCAGCACCTACTGGGCTCAAGTGAGGGTAAAGTGTTGTTGGTTATCGTGTGAAAATGTGCAAAGTCCAAATGCTGAGAGCGTTGCTGAATCAGCGACTGAGTGCCGCTGTCGAAGAAATATTTGTAGTGTTAGAAAGAACGATAACAGAATACGAAGAGGAACTTTGTCGAACGAAAGAGGAGAACGAGCGGCAACGTCAACTACTGGACGCTGTTTTAAAGCCTCAAGGTGGACTAAAGAAAGGTGTGTTAACGCCGTCCTACCATTTGTTTATTGTATTTCTTACAGACGTGCATACAACGTCATTCCTGTGTATCGAACGTGCTGTACTTTCTCTCTTTACCAGATTCCTCAAATACAATACAATTTTATTTATATGGTGTAAATCCTCCACTAACAATGTTTTCTCTTGCATTTTTCTAGACTTACAAATACCGTTATCTTGCACTTTTTTTTTTGACTTTCAGATACCGTTCGTTCATTTTCTATAATAGTGAGCTGTAGCCTTGCCCAACTTACTGGGCGTGAGAATGGGTACACCCTTGCCAGCCAATGGCGTGGCATACCGGTACATAGAAAAACAAGCATTCACACGATTGGACAGTTTTATGTCTTCAATAAACCAACATGCATGTTTTGGAACTGTGAATAAGTTACAAAGTCATGCAAGCACAGGGAGAAAGTGCAAACTCCACACAGGAAGGCTGGGGACAAGACCTTGACCAGGCCCTCTCAACTGTGAGGCAGACTGCTGTCCACTTCAAAAGATAATGAGAGAGCTCTTTGTACAAAACATTGTGACTTCATATCCGTTGTAGGTAATATGCTTCTTTTAAGAATCATCGAGGGAATGCTCTTTCTTTTTAAATAAACCCATATAAAAAAGGTAAACATAACTTAGTTCCGGTGCTAGAAAGGATGAATCCTTTTTCATTTAATTTGAATATGAAAATTTAATACTCGGAATCTTGGAACAAATTCATTTTGTGAGTGTTGGATTTTCTGTAAAATAGTATTATCCTGCTAATTGCAGGATATAGGGTAGCCGCAAGTGATTGACACACCTGCTAAAAATGTTGATAATTACCTACTGTATAGATCCAACAAGATGGATCTTGTAAAGTACTATTTTGTCTGTATGAAGCTCCTCAGCTCACTTCAAATTGTGTACTTGGCAAAAAGTACAAGTGTTATTGCTTTGGCCTCAGCACAAAAACAGCAAACACTGAGTGCAGCAAATAATGCAGGATAGTTTCCCAATAAAATCTGCAAATTTTGCACATGCCAAACCTTGAATATACATAATGTGACTTGCCTGAGCAAAGCTTGACTTTTGCAAACCATGTATGCTTGTCTTCTTGTGTACAACAGATGCCAGTGAAGAAGATAGCCACCCTGAGCAACAGAAGTGGAGCTCTGGGGTGGAGCAACAGGATCCAGCGCCCTCCCACATTAAAGTGGAAGAGGCGGGAGAGCAGCTTCTAGGGCCGGAGTTGCCTGTGCTTCGTGTTGTCGTAAAGCATGAAGATCGTCAAAGTGAGGAGACCAGAGGGACGGAGCCTCCGAGCAGCGGCTCAAGTCAGCACGGGACAACGCAAGGTGACGGAGATCACTGTGCCGGAGCACAAGCAGACAGCCGCTTTGCTCCTCTACCTGTCAGTGATGGCACGACGTCACACTCGCCGAACACTGATGATGAACATTGGAAAGGTGATGTGAGATGTCGCACTGACGACACAGGCTGGAAATGCTCGTTGTGTGACAAAACCTTCTTTAACCAGACCCGTCTAAAAAAGCACATGCAATGGCACACTGCAGAGAGACGGTTCATGTGCTCAGATTGCGGTAAAACATTCTCTAAGAAAGGACACATAACAGCGCACATGAGGACGCACACCGGAGAGAAACCATTTTCCTGCTCCGTCTGCAGCAAAAGTTTCAGCGTTCCTTATGGTTTAGTTCAACACATGAGGACGCACACCGGGGAGAAACCCTTTAGATGCTCAGTGTGCGATAAGAGATTCGCTTATCAGATATCCTTGACGAGACATGCCAGCACGCACACGGCAGAGAAACCTCATTCCTGCTCGGTCTGCAACACAAGGTTTCGACTTCGGTCGGCACTCATGACCCACATGAGGACACACACGGGAGAGAAGCTGTTTTCCTGCTCTGTCTGCAACAAATGTTTCTGTGCCAATTCAACATTGAGGAATCATATGAAAACACACGCCGGTGAGAGAATTTAGCAGTGCCATTTGAGGGATTCGCAATTAGTAAGGCTGTGCAATATATCGAAAAACTATCGATATCACAATAATGGCCTTTGCAATATCGCAAAGACATGCAATAATTTTCTTATGGAATTGTATGGTTTTATCTGAATTCAACCAGTCAGATGCAAACTTAAATCAGCATCATCACATCTAGGGTAATTACAATTAATATAGTCAACATACATATCATATATCGCATGCTTTTGCAATATCGTGCAGCCCTAGCAATTAGTCAACTAATTGGATCATATGTAAATAGCAGCATATCGCACCAGCAAGCAGATGCTCTTATATAATCGGCATTAGCTTTCAGCAAGAATTCGTTAAGGTATGTGCAAATTAAAATTAAAGACCAATAAGATAATAGTACATCTATCTTTTATTCAGCTTTTGAGCTTGTACCAGCATTGATGACATGTTTATAAATACTGGTGCAACTTAAATTGAAGGCGATGTGGCCTTCTGTTAGAAATGGAATCAGTCATCAGCCACCTCCTGCTTTTCTTTCACTGCCATGCTACCATGAAAGGCAGGTTTGCATCACATTTTAAGTATTTTTGGTGAAATGCGCCCGAACTTTCGGACTATGTGCTAACACCTGTGAGCCATGACTCTGTATTAGACATAGTTCTTCTGTTTACATCATAGATTACCACTACTGCACATGTGTGTCAGAGACAGGTTGGGGGCCAGCAGGAGCACTGGGAAACAAGGCAATTTTGAGACGAAAAACAAAAAAGATAAAAATAATAATGATGACGGCAACTATTATATTAATTCAGCTGTCAATGTAGTCGTGACTAGTCGACTAATTTTGGCAACCCTATTCTCTACACACAAATTCGCCTATTTATAGATTTGTTTTGGAACCGACCCTCCATTATAATAATAAAAAAAACACACTTATTCACTACTTTTATGCTCAGGCCAAAGCCCTGTCTAATAAAAATGTGTGTTTTGCGGTACGTATAGGTAATTAAAGACCTCTTTTGGGTGAGTTATAATCCCAAATTCCAAAACAAAGCGAAAGTGCATGGTATTGAAATCAACAACGGCAAGTCAATCAGTTTCAAGGCTAATGTAAGATGAGTTTTACGTGCTTGAGGATCATATTTTGTGGTATATTTACAGTTGAATCTACAAATATGGGCAATTCTATACATATAAATTTGAGATTTGAAGGCCATCAATTAATTGCGTTTTTTTCTTCTTCACATTTAAAAAAAATGTTTGCTATTCGTTGCTGAGCGTGGTCCTTATCCACCACAAATAGCGGGGAATTACTCTACGTGCATTCTAGAGGAAACCAATTGATGAATTAGACGGTGATGTGTTGAAGTGAAACCAAAGAATGGATATATTGTACATTTGGACTGCAACAATGTGTTGTGATGTATTAACCAGTATTATAATGAATACACAATTAAATGGGGGGGCAGTCCATCTGGTGTCAGTTTGGACATGCATTATATTCCTTTCATGGGACAATAAGTTTGTACTTTAAAAATAAATGAATAAAAAAAATCAACAACAACCAATCAGATTGTCAAGTATTCGCAGCAAGATGACACTTTAATGTTTATATATCTTACTGGTGGCTTATGCCCATTTTTTCAAGATATTTGGCGGGTTAAAAATGTTTGTTTTTTTCCATTTGTAAGAGGCATCAGTTATATTTTTGCTATTGCAAGATCGGCTCGGTCACTATACACTGTGAAGAGCAGGACGCACTTTATTTTGTCCAGATCTCCATTCGCCACGTAGATGACAAAACTGGGATTGGGCCTAAATTGGTCATGTTGGGCAGGGGTGGTCATGCTCTATGCATAAGCAGAAGCACAGGGGGAAAAAAAAGGTTGGAAAAAAAACACTAGACGTGCTGATTCAGCTGCTGTAGCCTATTTAAAAATGTACAGACTCTGAAATATAGCTAAGTACAAAAGTTAAATTACATTCATACTTTCTACAATACCTGTTTTGATTACTGAAATAATGTATCCTGAATAGTCAATGCAAACAGTGAACTTCATTCTTTGAGAGGCTCTCATTACTCCATACAGGAATCCTGGCATAAAAAAATGCACTCATAAGTATTTTCTGCAGGAATAAAAATAACTGTAGATATCAGGAACAGAGGCAACACAAGATGGCTGCCACGCGGCCTTAGAGCCAACTGGCAAACAGTGACAGCCATATGTCATGTGACATTGGCTCCATGGTCGGAGGGTCATCAAACGTAAACAGCTGTCAGCTCAGAACTGTGGTCACTGAGGTGATTGGAAAACGGAGGAAACATTAAGTAATACAACAAAGTCGCTTAACCCTTGTGTTGTGTTCTGGTCAAATTTGACCGTTTTAAAAGTTGTGTCACTGAAAGTTAATTTGTTCGGATTGACATAAGATTCTATTACTTTGTCCACTAAAAGGGTTTGAACACACACGAAAAAGCATTAATTGGCATACTAATTTATTGTATTAAATTTTTGTACACTCGTGTTCCCGATCAAAAATGACTGTTCTAAATTAAACCAGAATGCAAGATATATTTACTTCTTACCTAGTACAGTTCACAGAGTTGTCAGCGAAATTGAAGCTGTGGTCCAAAGCAGACACTTCACACCTCTTTCGTTTCATAAGTGTAGAGCTAGTCCTGGGACTTTCAGGAAGAGGGATTTCCATCAAAGTCCCAGTGTCACACGACACACTTCGGCTAGGGGCTCGGGCCTGGAGGGCTGGAAACCAAAGAAAAATACAAATAAAAATGTTTATAATAGCGTTCATGATTTCAAAAACATAGTATTTTAAAAGAACAAATCTGCAATAAAATAGACTGAAATAAGAGTAATCACCTTTGCTACGCCTGCAAGGCTTCAAGTCAGCCTGTATAGATGCATGCTTATGGGTGACAGACTCAGTCTGACAGCCAATTTCTCTGGTTAATTTTGGCTGAAAACATAAAGTACAGAATAATGTTTTTAAAAAACAGAGTGACTAATTTTTGTAGTATAATTACCGGTATTTGCTGTCAGCTACAAGCAGTGCATTTATTACAAAGTCCAAAAATTACAAAGACGGCATTTTGTTGCCATCATTAGGTATTTACCGTGGAAGCAAAACTGTAGTAGACTCGCTGCTGTATCTGCACTGATGGAGTGGTCAGTGGGCGCTGTGTTTACATAGTCATGTGACTCTGGAGACCCGTGGTTCTTCGAAAGCGATTCCGCATTTTTTATAATTCAAAATTATTATTTTTTTTTAATGCTGGGCATTTTTATGACTATTAGTGATAGATAATATTGCTGATCATCCCATCCCCAAATGTGGCATAACAAAAGATATATTCGGGTACTGCAGCTGCATACGCCATTATATCCATCAACCCAAGGTAGTATAAGATCATATTTTTTTGCACTTTACACTATTGTAAAGACTCACCTCAGATTGGCACCTGAAATCTCCTTGATGGCGGGGCAGCAGTGTTGGTGAGTTTTGGCTCAATCGTGGAAGAGCAAGGATAGGGACTGCCTCGCTCTTCAATCGAAGTATCTTAGAATAGCCCATCTCAAACTCCATCAAGTTTGCGAAGGAATCACGCGTAAAATGTTGTTTGCAAACTCCAGCGCCAGGCGGGAGTTCACCGTCTTCACCCAGCCCAATTACACGCAACCACTGGCGCCTATTCTCTGAATCCTGCGGAAATTTATGCAAACCTACACAGTTATAGCAACCCACCACGCTACACTTTCTCCCCATTCTAGCGAACAACAATACAATAAACACACACAACAAAAATACTAAATACAGCTAAAGATAAGAAATGGCATATGCTAAAAGCAAATAATCTAACACGAACAATTACTAAACACTACTACCTAAAACTAAACTACCACCTAAATAATGTTATAGACCCTACTACGACAAGCTGTGCTAAATAAACTAACCAAATGCTATGCTAATAAATCACCAACTCGCTACGGAGTTACGAATATTCCGGAAGTGACGCCAGGATTCCCTGTTTGTCAAATCCAGAGGCACAGCAAAATTCACATGCCGTGCAATGTTTAACCTGAAGATGGCGCCACATAGACGGTTTTTGCCTTAAATTCAAGATTTCAACAAACTAAAATGTCTAAATTATGACCGGGACATGGACAGCTTTAGTAAACACCCGCGTATACAGTTTATCAGCAAAGAAAATGTTGATTCGGGGGTAAGAACCTCTTTAATTGCAATGTTGTAAAATGTGTTTAAGATACTAGCAAACCATTATGATCTTATAATGTTGGTATATTTATGGTTTAAAATCAGGTGCGATTTGAGGATTAGAGGTGCTCCAAGGAGCGAGGAGGTGGGGGTGGTTGCACTCACCACTCCAAAAATTGTGCGGTGAATCTGTGAGTAAACCAAATCTAAGTCGGGTTAACTTAATTAAATGATTAAAAGAATGCTTCTGAAGATGTCCTGTCTAGAATTAAGTCCACTGACATATTGTATAAGTTAAGTGTCTGGTTGGTTTTGAAAGGCACTTAATGTGAGGATACATTAAAAAAAACACACACAGTACAGTACAATGATTGACATTAAAATGATAATAAATTCAATAATAACACAGTATATAAAGTACTCTCCCAGCTCTCTGTCTGTCTTTCTGTGTACCATCAACCAACTTAGGCTACATCATTCTAGAAGGATAGAGCATATGATTTTACACTCTTACCTGTACGTGGCTGTTGTTTGCCCAAAAAACAGTCTCATGTCCATGAGACTACACTGGCTACATTTCTCTGTACAGACACACACATCAGTAAACTAGACAATAGCCGCATTATCGGCTTTTATATAATATACACATGGGCATTGCATAAACTTGTTTCTCAATCCAATCAAAAATGAGAGTGATAAGCATAAACCTACAGTCTGACCACCTGTAACGTTTCCATCCTCCTTCCTACCAAGAAGCTACAAGACTGAACAGTAAATGCAACACAAAAAAAGCAGGCTAGTAATGAAAATATTGTCTTGGTATCGAGTGGTAAGTTAAGAACGTTTCCATATATCATGGGTAAAGCAAGCTATACTTACAATTTCACTCCACTGCCCAGTGGGTATCTGATGTCAATTCAACATCAATATGACACCAAAATCATTCAATTTATGTCATATTGATGTTGAAATGACACCAAAATCATTCAATTTATGTCATATTGATGTTGAATTGACATCAGATGCCCACTCGGTATGGGGAGATATCGGTCTGCGGAGATCATGCTTCACTAGTCCACGAGTGATGCAAAAGCAGAGGTAAGGAGTGAGGTGGATCAAACCATTTTCAAAGCAAAAGGAGGTTGTATTGTATTTGTTTTCAACAAATGCTGGTTGAATCATTTCAACCAGTGGTTGAAAAGATTTAAATGGGAAAATATAAAGTTTGGGCGGGGCATAAATTACTCAAGCTTTTTAATAAGTACAATGAATAATAGTTTTAAGGTCTCAGTTTGGGCTGTGCAATGAATGATTGCAAATACAGTACACAGTAATTGAAGTCAACCCAATAATAAATACACTTATCCAATGATTATTGGGGTTTTTTTTGGCACCCACTCCACCATTAACAAATACTTAGCTGTGCATGAATAAAATGAAACAGAAATATTGCATGTCAATTGTTTTACTCAATCACACTGCAGTTAGACACTTTCTCACAAGTGTGTTGGCAAACCTATTATTTGAGTTATTTCACCACAAATTACCAGCCTTCTCAAGAAAAAACATAACTGCAGGAACGTAATATAGTGCAGTGATCGCCAACCAGGTTGTCAAGGGGTGCTGGGAGAAATTATCCAATTTCGCTTAATTTATTATGCTTATCATTTATAATTTCATATACATGCCGTGGCAAAGCACAGAAGGCGCAAAATGTCTCAAACTCAATATGCCCTAATTGTATGCAAAGAAATGCAGCAGGTTTATTATGAATATTTATCAAAAGAATATTTTCCATACTTATCAAATTCAATCAACATGCGTAGGAAGCCTGTGTATCAGAAACAAAGCAATTGAGTTCTCTCACCAGTTTTTCTTCTCATGTTGATTCAGAACTCAATCCTAAAATTTGTCTTTCAGGCTGAGTAGAAATTGTCTATCCAGGGTGTGTTCTTGCATGTGCTCTCAAATTTCCCTTTTGAGAGAAACTTTTACCACAGACTAAGCAGGAAAAAGGTTTCTCCCCAGTGTGTTTTCTCATGTGCTGAACCAACAGTGAGCGTACATGAAAACGTGTGCTGCAAACAGAGCAAGAAAATGGTTTTTCTCCCGTGTGCGTTCTTGTGTGTGTTGTCAAACTACCCTTCTGAGTGAAACATTTACCACACAGTGAGCAGCTAAAAGGTTTTTCTCCTGTGTGACACCTTATGTGTCTTTCCAAGGTGGACTTGTTGACAAAGATTTTTCCACAGTGGGAACATGTCACATGTTTGAGGACAATGTGACATGTCATATCACCGTTGGAGTGCTCATCATCATTATTATCATCATCATCATCGTCATTGTCAGGAGACATTACGCGGTTACAACCTGATTGGAAAACTAAGCGGCTGTCCGCTTGGCATCCGCGACAGTGGTCTTCTTGACCTTCATCGTTCTCATCATCCTCACTTTTCACGATGACATCATTGAAAGACAACTTGGTAATAGCAGCCTCCTCCTCTTTAACGTTGGAGAGCTCTGGTTGCTCATCTTCATATTTTATGTGGGGGGGATCTGGCTCTGGCTGCTCCAATGTGGCGCTCCCCTTCTGCAGCTCAGCATGAAGATCTTCTCTACTGATGTCTGCAGGACACAAAAACGTCAAGCTTTGCTCAGTCAAGACACATTTTATAATGAAGTTTCTAAATGCGATTGAGGAATTACAGAGGAGGACAAGCAGAAGTTGTAGCAGGATAGCTCACAATGTCAATCAACCCCTGTGCCTTTAAATTGTGGGGCCGAGTGAGTGATGTGTTCTGTATCTCTCCTTGTAGCTGTGTCTTCCCTGTAAATGTCAGGAAGTGCAGTTTGTCAACTCAATTGATATTTATTTGAAATTTTTGATTGTAAACTCATAATAACTAATAAGTCCAAGTTCCATTTCTATTTTCCACTTCACTGGAGAAGTCTGAAACACATACAAAGCTTAAGACATTGCTCCCAGGTCCAGGCAAAAAAATAGGCAACTCAAAACCTCTTAAATTATCTATTATTATCTAAATCATGGTACCACTGTACTTTACATTAGAAAAATCTCTAGGCACATTGGCAACTAAAAATGTCACAAACTGTATATACAGTGGACAAGCTAGCTGGACCTGTGAGGTGAATTTGAAATATGGTCAATAGATCACTTGCATTGCTAAGGAAATTTACGTGACATCGGCCTGCAATACTAATTCCAAAGGAACTGTGCAGATTAGGTTAAACATCAGAGCTGGGCATTCCGCCTATGTGACAGACCAGTCCGCCGATCCGCCTATGTCGGACGCCCATTTTGGGCGGACCGACGGAAGCGCTTTAAAAGGACGAGGACGGACAGGGTCGGACGACGATGTTTTTTATGAATAAGGATGCAGGGATGAGGACAGAAAGGTACCCATGTCGCAGACGGAGGACAAAAAAGGGTAAAGTGCCCAACTCTGTGAATACATATAAAATTACTAATGTGATTTGTTTTCACAATAAAGTCCTGAATTTTGATTTTGAGATTTGCACAATAAATTACCTCAAACTTACACCGTTTGAGAGCATCTTCTTTATTTATATTGTTAATCAGTTTCAGTCAGGACCATCATTTTTTATGCCTCTTATTTAGCTTGATATCTACATTTGTGCAAATAAATATGTAGGCTACTGTGCTTCGGTCTTAATTTAATAACTTTATATAGTAGAACTACTGGATGCATTTGTCATTTGATGGTCTACTTAATGTCACTTCAACAAAGAGTGAGAAAGGGTAAGCAGTCATAGTGTGTTGTATATATATATTTTTAATAGAATAACTTAAAAATATACCATGCTATCTCATTGCCGTGATGTAAAATGGCCGATATCGTCATAGAAAACGTTTTCTATATCACCCAGCTCTAACATGTACACATACTGGATGTAGTGCATCAATAAAATGACTATTGGTAATACGTTCACACATATTCATGAAACAAATATTAGAATGGAAGTTCTAAATGTGGCGGCACGGTGATCGACTGGTTAGCACGTCCGCCTCACAGCTCAGAGGTCGTGGGTTCGATCCCGGCTCCGGCCTCCCTGTGTGGAGTTTGCATGTTCTCCCCGTGCCTGCGTGGGTTTTCTCCGGGTACTCCGATTTCCTCCCACATTCCAAAAACATGCATGGTGAGTTGATTGGACACTCTAAATTCCCCCTAGGTGTGATTGTGAGTGCGGATGTTTGTCTCTGTGTGCCCTGCAATTGGCTGGCAACCAATTCAGGGTGTCCCCTGCCTACTGCCCAAAGACAGCTGGGATAGGCTCAAGCACGCCCCGCTACCCTTGTGAGGATAAGCGGTACAGATAATGGATGGATGGATGGAAGTTCTAAATGTAGGTCAGTACTTCTAATAATGTTCAGGACCCGACCTCCCCACCGCTGTTTAAATCTAGCCTGAAAATTGTACTCACAGTTGCTTTCCAAATTATTATTTTGTCGTTCATGACTTCTTCCTTTTATCGCTTGACCTTACGCGTGTTGTTATTTTCCTTTTTTTTTACCCACTTATCCTGCTTGTCATTTAATCTATATAAATTATCAATTCTTTGCCCATCTCAAATTCTTTAGATTCGCCTTGTTGCAACGATGAAAGACTACGTTTCTAACCAATGCCCAAACCTTTGTGTAATCCAGGCTTCTTGAAAACGGCGTCCAGTAGTTGACGTTGCCGCTCGTTCTCCTCTTTTGTTCGAGAAAGTTCCTCCTCGTACTCCGCAATCGTTCTTTTAAATACTATAACTACTTCTTCGACGGCCGCACTTAGTCGCTGATTCAGCAACGCTATTAGCAGTTCAACTTTGCACATTTCCACACGATAATAACAACACTTTACACTTAGACTCAATCTTTAACAAAAAAAAAACAACGCGAGACGTTGTTAGCAACTAGCATCCTAAAATACGCTGGAGAAGCTTCAAAGCGCACCGAGGCCAGGTTAATCCGGAATTGAATCCCTTACCACTGTTATATGACACAAACATGAACGGAAGAAAGAACCAACGTAGACTTCAGAAATATAATAAATACTCGTGTCGTCTTGCTAACTTGTTTTACTTCCGGTAGACAGGTCACGTTAACTAATAATTTGGTAATTTCGGAGCACGACCGCCGCCTCAGGTGGGGAGGTGTCATTACACTCTTGATACGCTCAGATACAAATACAGTACTGTACTGCATAACTGAACCAGAATCACCTTTATTGGCCAAGTATGTTAAAACACGGTGCCAAATTGTTATGATAGCAAAAAAGACAAACAAAACATCAAAATATCGACAAAACAAAATACAACATATCCATTTAGAGCATATACACAAATGTATCAATCTCGATATCAACCATATTTGATTTTACTTGTATTTACTTTTTTTTTTTACATCGGGTCTTTATCTGAAATTGAAAAAAGTAAAAAGCCCATTTTGACAAAGCAAGGAGTACAAAGAACAGATATTTGTTTTCAAATGCAGTGAGTAAAAGTAAAAAGTTGTCAGGAAAATAAATACTCAAGTACAGGACCTGAAATATTGCAATAACTTGCGTACAGCAACAAATGTGTACTTTGTTAGTTCCCACCCATCTAAAGTCAAGTCCCGTGATAAGTCAAGTCCCAAATCCATCCATCCATCTTCTTCCGCTTATTCTGGGTCAGGTCACGGGGGCAACAAGTTTCGCAGGGAAGTTCAGACTTCCCTCTCCCCCGCCACTTCATCAACAGGAGACAATCCATCCAGCATGCCCTGGGTCACCCCCAAGTCCTCCTTCCAGTGGGACATGCCCAGGGCACCTCACTGGGGAGGCATCCGAATCAGATGCTCACCTTAGAAAGGTCCCAAAGCCAGCAGGTGACCCCAGATGGTTGTTTGTAAAATCTACATCCAGTTCCACAAGGAACATGGGCAAGGTGAACAATGGAAACGTCAACCACATAAGTCCAGGTACGATCAAATAAATGTCCTGAGAACTACCCACAACGCTTCATCAAGTCCAATTTGTGTCTCAAGTCTCTTAGTTTTTGACAATTCACAAGCCATCAAAGCAGTGATTGTATTCCAAGTTTCAAGAACTCAAGTCCCCATCTCTCATTAAAACTTTGTGTCTCAAGTCTCTTAGTTTTTGACAATTCACAAGCCATCAAAGCAGTGACTGTATTCCAAGTTACAAGAACTCAAGTCCCCATCTCCAATTAAAACACACAAGGAACTTCTTCTTGATAATTGAAGTCACTCTATTTACTATATATCAAAAACGGAGACTACTGAATAGCAAAATACATATTAAGTACATTTACACAAATGCAAATACTGATCCACAACAGCAAATACTTTAACCAAAATGGCAGAGATGAAACAAACTCAGCAATGTGCACTTAAAATATGCACATACCGTCGATAAATAGAGGTGAAAGTCGTACCACGTTAACAATACAGTCCTCTCTGGCTTCTTGTTCCACTTAACAGGCCCCGATTTGACACAAAGTAAATTTGTGAGTACTGTATATTGAAATGAGATCGTCATTATTCAGTGTATACTTTTTGTGACATTTTTAATTTGTGGCATGCCATGAGATCAGGAAACAACAAAGGTTAGGAAACTGCCATAGCACATGCCCTATTAAAAAAAGACATTTTAAAAATTCATGAAACTTCTGCCTTCAATTCAGTGTGTAAATAGCGGTAGTAGATTAAACATCAGCTCGTTTTATATCACACACTTCAGCTAAGCACTCTCACTAGCATGTTTTTTCATGTGCTGAACCAGACCTGAACGAACTCTAAAACCTGCTTGGCAGATTGAACAGGAATAAGGTTTTTCACCTGTGTGCATTCTTGTGTGTGCTACAAAATTCCCCTTTAGGGAGAACCTCTTCCCGCAGAATAAGCAGGAAAAGGGTTTCTCCCCAGTGTGCGTTCTCATATGCCGCGCTAATGCTGAACTATCGTTAAAACTGGTGCTGCAGACCGAGCAGGAAAAAGGTTTTTCTCCGGTGTGTGTTCTCGTGTGAGTAATAAAATTTCCCTTTTGGGTGAAGCCTTTACCACAAACTGAGCACATGAATTGTTTCTCACCAGTGTGCGTTTTTTGGTGTTGTATCAGTGCTGAACCATCACTAAAACTTTTGTCGCAGGCGGAGCAGGAAAAGGGTTTCTCTCCAGTGTGCGTTCTCATGTGTGTTCTCAAGTTTCCCTTCTGAGAAAATGTTTTGCCACATACCGAGCATGCAAACGGTTTCTCTCCGGTGTGTGTCATCATGTGTCTTTTCAAGATTTTCGTGTTACTAAAAGTTTTAAAACACTGTGAGCATTGGAAGCATTTGCTATCTATGTGACATGTATGATCACATTTAAAGTGTTCATCATCAGTGTCAGGAGAGTGTGACATTATGTCTTCGCGATCCGATAGCGGCGCTAAGTGGCGGCTGTCTGTTTGGGATCCAACGCAGTGGTCTCCATCACCTTCTACTTCTACATCATCATCTTCACTTTTCACAATGACACGATTAAATGTCAGCTCGGTGATATCACTCTCCTCCTCTTCTCCTTTAACATGGGGAGAGTCTAGCTCCTGTTTCTCCATCCTGGAGCTCCACTTCCGGTGCTCATGATGAGAATCTTTGTCACTCACATCTGCAGGACGCAAGAAGATATACATATGGTTTAGGAAAGACAAACTTGGCTCATACAAGTCACATGATGCTTTGTGTGATGTCACCACAGAAGTGTATCTTCGGAGCCCCAAAAATTACATGGGGATTTTTTTTTTTTTTTGTAACCACAATACAGATTATAACACGTGCACATATAATGCCAAAATGTGGCCACATAATAGTAATTTGCAGGTCTAACATCATAAACAATTTCAATGTTTGGATGAGCAAATGCAGCTAGAAACTGCAATGCAATGTCCTTCAGGTTGTACTTCTGCTGGAAAAGCAATTTGTAATAATTATTCCTCGCAATGCCAGGCTTTTCAGAATGTCTTTGCATAATATATTTAAAGTATATGTATAAGGGCTGTCAACGTTAAAGCGTTAACTATGAAGATTAATTGAAATATTAGAGCGCGTTAAAAAATGAACCCTGTTTTATTTACTTCCTGTGGCAGCTGACTTCTGCTCACTTTGCACCCAAACTTAGAGGAGAGTCATTGTCGCAAAGACGGACTTTTACGCAGTTTTACTTTAAAAAGTTGCTCAATGGCTCATTGGAGAAATCTAAAATAATCCAAATTCAAATACCATATTAGTTTAACGTCTTTGGTGTATCGTTCAACAGTTATATTATACAGGAAAAGAATCGTATTCAAGGATCAAAGAAAGCTATGAGAACAGCCTTTGAATAAATTTTAAAAACACGCTTAAAATAGAGCTGGTTATCGAAATTTTAGAAATTTTAGTGTTTTATATTTTGGCTTCTCACTAGCATAAACACATTCTTATAGAAGAAAAACAATTCATGTGACAAAAACAATGTAGTGTGTCTTTGCAAGCTCATGCATTTTGCATGTTGTTGCTGGCAGCAAGTGTGTGACAAATATTATTTTGCAATCCAGGAGCGTGCTTTAAGATGTTTATCGTAACCCCTAAGGTTTCAGTCACATTAATGGTGGAGAACATCTTTAAATGATTGATTTTAGTCTTATTTTTTATATCACAGACATTAGGCATTTGAACAGGGGTGTGCAGACATTTTATATCCACTATAGGTCATCCCTAGGCTGAAAAAAAGAAGTCACACTATCCCTGTTCATTGTGTCGCTTTAACCCTAGCCTCCACCTCAGCTTCTTGGTGCACTCGATTTGCTTACCCATCCACCCAGTATGTAGTCGCAGATACTTAGTGGCCACAAATTAGTATTTGCTGGTCATGAAGTACATGGGGCGCCACTAAAAAAAAAAAAAAAAAAAAGAAGAAAAAAATGTTTTTGGTAATGAAGCAAACAATTATTATAATTAGTGTGGTATCTAAATTTCTCAATATAAAAAAAGGGTGTGATATCTTGAGGCATTTTATATTATTTACAATTTCAAATTGAAAAAATTGTAACAATGAATACAGTAGATTTAATCAAAATGCAATCTAACTGTAAGTGTGTCTTGTAACATTCGACTTTTGACAAATGTTTACTTTAATTTTTTTCGTGTAGCCCTTTGAGTAGGGCAGTGCTTAATCTTTTTATTAGAATATGCGGCCGGTGCAGCATGCCCCAAGGCCATAACTTTGGACGCCCTTGGTTTGTGGTTTAAAAGTAAGATTTGACGATTGCGTGAGGGTTTCAAAATATGGAGTCTGATGTAGTTTTCAAACCAGCATTAAAATTTTAAACAAGATTTACTATTTCAAATTAAAGTTTCAAGGCCAGTGTTAGGGTTTGAAGTCTGGGTGTGAGTTTGTGAGCACAATAAGAGTTTCACAGAAGGTTTAGGGTTTCAAAGTGGGGTTTCAAGCCAGGGTTTGAGTTTTAAGTAGAGGTGGCAAATTAATTGATTAATTGACAACAAATAAATTCTCAAATTAATGGACAACTATTTTGACAATTTAATAATTGTTTAAAGATATGTTTAACTTAAAATTGTCCAAATCCTCTGATTTCATCCTCTCAACTGTAATTACTCTTTGATTTCTGTCGTCCTTTATGAGCTTTTGTGTTTAAAGGCCAAGTCAACCCAAACATTTTTTTTTTCAAGAAAATGTTCTATGCAGGCCCACTAGTTGAAACAAGACATTCTGATTAATATTGTATTTGTGGAATTAGAGTTAATCAGCGGTCGACTGGTTAGCACGTCCGCCTCACAGTTCAGAGGTCGTGGATTCGATCCCGGCTCCGGCCTCCCTGTGTGGAGTTTGCATGTTCTCCCCGTGCCTGCGTGGGCTTTCTCCGGGTACTCCGGTTTCCTCCCACATTCTAAAAACATGCGTGGTAAGTTGATTGGATACTCTAAATTGCCCCTAGATGTGATTGTGTGTGCGGATGTTTGTCTCTGTGTGCCCTGCGATTGGCTGGCAACCAATTCAGGGTGTCCCCCGACTACTGCCAGAAGACAGCTGGAATAGGCTCCAGCATGCCCGCGACCCTTGTGAGGACAAGCGGTCCCGATAATGGATGGATGGAGTTAATCAGCCGTTTTTAGCTATATCTGGGGGCAGCCATTTTGTCACTTCTGTCGACTGAAAATGACATCGAAGTTGCTGTCAACAGAACTGACAAAATGGCCGAGATGGCTAAAAACGGGTGGATTTTGCTGCGTAACTCGTGTTCCACAAACACAATATTAGTCAGAATGCCGTGTTTCCACTAGTGGGCCAGCATAGAACATATTCTTGAAACAAATATGTTTGTGGTGACTTCCCCTTTAATCAAAATAAGACATTTGTAAACATCTGGTTTTACTTGAAAACCATGATCAAACCAGTTAATGAATCAGTTTAAAAAAGATTGATGAGTACTGTAGGCGCCATAATTAAGTGTGCACCTACAAGTACATCATCAATCCCTCTCATATGATATTGCATAGTTGTTGTTGTTTTTATCACTAAACAGTACAAAATAAACAGTTATAATTCGTTAATTAACCATAATAGCGAAAACAAATGGTTTTGTAATTGTAATAGACATTAATACAAAATAAAATGTTATTAAATGATTCTATTAACCAACGTAGTAATTGAAAGAATAAAAAAAATTTTTGATAGTAATAGTTGTCACTAGATAGTAGTGATAGTTGTCTTTAATACCACACCTCCTTTCCTTACTTTAATTTTAAAAGGCTTCTACGTTTGCGCCACCCTGTACATTTTAACATAACACGATCGATCACAGTTTAGCAGCTAACAAAAATAAAGACGTCCAACTAAGGTATATGATCACCAATTTTGATATTACATCAGTTCTCTACCCTACACTACTGTAAGGGTTTTATTAAGAAATGTACAGGTCAACAAATGTTAATAGATCCAAAGCTTCCCAAACAAGTTATCGTAAAAACTGTACATACCTGCTCTATGTACCACAATTTAAGGCTTCTTACAGTTTCCAGTAGTTTAAGCTGTCGCCTGTTTGTTCGACAAAGTTCCTCTTCGCAATCTTCTTTCACACTTTTTGCACACATTATTACACGAAAAAAAATCACAACACTTGCGCTCACACTTGATCTCTGCTGAGCAATGCTAACAAACGCGTTTCATTATTCGCAGCCATCAAGCTCAACTAAGCTAACTGGTGACTCTTCCACGTGGCCTAAAACGCGAGTATCAAGACACGAATAACTAAAGTGAATACAATAGTTTTTATACGACGGAAATGTCAACCGAATGAAGAAAACAATACGGCTGTCAACATAACTCGGAAGTTGGTGTTTTACCCTTTTCACTTCCGGGGAAGAATGCCTTCCTCGCAGTGGAGGAGTCATTTTTTTCCTTTTTTTTTCAGTGGAGGAGTCATTCATTACACGGTACATTGCGCCAGGTGTCTGTCCCGCTTTCAGGAAATAGACGATGTCCTCTCTATTTTTGAAGTATGCGATTTCATAGCTCCAAGCATTATGAATGTTTGAAGCCCCCATTCATCATTAGGCCTATTGTATTTTCTTCTTAATGACATTTGTGGTGTAATGTGCTTCAAAATGTTCTTAAGTGGTGCTGGTCTCCTGCCAGTGATTCTTTACCACACATAAAGTAAACAGCAAAAACAAAAAGTCGGTCATTTTTTACCAACTAAACAAGTAGGCAAAAATACTATTGTGATTTTAGGAAGAAATAAAACATCAACAACAACAAAGTACAGAAGCTATCAATCCATCAAAGGTAAAAACAATTTATAATGCTTTGAATTTGAGTATGTTTGTCAATCAGTTTATTTAGCAAGCATGTAGTATGAGGTAAAGATGGGATGTGCAATATGATTATGGATGTTGGAACAGTTAATGGTATCATTTTGACTTGCATGTTAAGTAATATTAACAACAACAACAATGATGATAATAATAATAAATCACGCACCCCTATCAATAACACCACTGGAAAAGTATATTGGAATATAATTGTTTTCAGTTTCAATTGGTTGGTCCTTCACACATCATTGCTCTACCAAATTTTATAATTCATTTACGTAAACCACGTTTTACCAATCAAACTGGCTACTGTGAAAAAGGCTCATAAAAACAAAGCTAAAGATGGCCTAAGACCTGCACACTACTTTACCTATAACAATTCTTTGCACACAATCTAGTTTCCACCTTTTATTAATTTGTATAGTGTTTGTACTGAAAAGAAGAAAATCACTAGACATACTATTAAGACAACAGGGTGCCACTGCTTTGCTAACACTGTGAAATGACTAACAAAATTAGCTAATGATACAAATCGCAGTTTGGTTACAAATATGCCACAATAAAAACAACAAAATCATGATGTAGACACATTTTATTTGCTTGGCCCACATAAATTGATGTGGCGGGCCAGACCTTGAGATTTGTGCTTTAGAGCCGGCGTACTTCTGGCTTATGACCATGATGCAGAAATGAAGCAAACAAATGTGACTTAGCATGTGTAACGAATCACACTGCTGGAAATTAAATGTCAAATGAATAATCCAGTTGCTGAAGTTTTATTCCATAGGATTGGTTTAAGGGAAAGAAATTAATTGGGGCCTATAAAGTCAGTTGATACATCACAGCATATCATACCAAAAAAAAAAAAACAATGTAAATGCATCCTCTGGCTTCAATGCCGTAACATGTTTACAAATAAAATTCCTGAAACTTTTTAATCACCCACATTTTAGCTAAACATTCTCACTAGAGTGTTTTTTCATGTGGTGAATGAATGACGTATGGTAACTAAAACTTGTGTTGCAGACTGAACATGAAAAAGGTTTTTCTCCACTGTGCGATCTCATGTGTTCCCTCAAAGTCGCTTTTTGAGAGAATCTTTGACCGCAAACTGAGCATGTGAACGGTTTCTCCCCAGTGTGCGTTCTCATGTGTTGAACCAGACCTGAACGAACTCGAAAACTTGTGTTGCAGACCGAGCAGGAATATGGCTTCTCTCCAGTGTGCGTTCGTGTGTGTGCTACAAAATTCCCCTTGATAGAGAAGCTTTTCCCGCAGAATAAGCAGGAAAAAGGTTTCTCCCCAGTATGCGTTCTCATGTGTCGCGCCAACGCGGAACTATCGTTAAAACTGGTGCTGCAGACCGAGCAGGAATGCGGTTTTTCTCCAGTGTGCGTTCTCGTGTGTGTCGTCAGGCTTCCTTTCTGTGTGAAACCTTTACCACAAAGCGAGCACATGAAAGGTTTCTCTCCTGTGTGACATCTCATGTGTCTTTCCAATGTTGACTTGTTGAGGAAAGTCTTATCACACTGAGAACACGTCAAGTGTTTGTTGTCAGCGTGACATGCCACATCACCTTTAGATTGTTCATTGTCAGTGTCAGGAGAGTGTGACAATGTGTCGTCACTCTCTGATAATGCAGCTACAAATCTGTCTGCTTGGGATCCTCTCTTTCCACTTGGACTGTGATGAAGCTGGGAAGAGTGTGGCTCGTCTTCATCATCCTCACTCTTCACAATGACACGAATCACTGGAAACCTGCTGACATCGGCCTCCTCCTCTTCCTCTTTAACGTGGGGGAGCGCTGGCTCCTCCTTGTCCACCCTTGAGTTCCACTCCGCAAGCTGCTCACGATTAACATCTTCTCCCCTGACTTCTGCAGGACACATGAAGTTTGGTAAAATCATGCTTTGCTTAGTCAACTAAAATTATTATTGTGTAGGCTCCGAAGTCAAATGCTTCAAAATTCCTACAACTAATAATTCAACAAAGTCACACGCATGACATGGGTGAAAAAAAATGTCATTTGTTGGCATAAAATGGATACACTATTTTTAAGTGGTGGGGTATATTCAGCATTTGTGTGAAATTTCTGTATAAACTTAAAAAGGCCTTACCAGGTGAACTGCATTTGACATTCTCAATACACTTATCCAACAACTCTAACAAGGAGCCGAACAGCAAAATTCACAACATGACAGACAGCGTGATTATTGCACAGGTGTGGCTTAGGCTGCCCACAATAAAAGGGCACTCTAAAATTTGCCTCACACAGTGCAACACATCTCCTCGGCATAAAGTTGATCACGCTGCGTTGATTGTGGCCTGTGGCCAAATTAACTGTACCATATGCTAGATATTGGCAGGAACTGTAACTTGCTGTATAATAGGGCTGCACAATTAATCACATTTTTTGACTGCCACGATCAAATTAAACTCCTATTAGTGATGTTTGTATTCATATACTGTATATAGGAGAGAGAAAATGAGGAATGCACATCAAACAACTGTTTGGAGTTCGCTTAGGCCAACTGACAAATGTCAAATTGCTTGGAAGTAGTGTAAATTAAGATCTGAGAAGTGCACAAACCTGCTCTATGCGTGACGAAAACAGCGTCCAGCAGTTGACGTTGTCGCTCGTTTACTTCTTTTGTTCGAGAACGTTCCTCCTCGTACTCTATTGTTCTTTCACACATTATTTCACACGATAATCACAATACTTAATATTCACACTCGATCTCTGTATTTGCGATGCGTTACTAACAAACTCGTCCCTTAGTAGCTAACAAGTTAAGATAACTCGTTAATTCCATATAGTGAAGACACTTCATTCTGCCCAGACGTTTTAAATAATGAGCACTCCGTCATATGATAGAAACGTGAAGCAAAGACATGCCGAACACAATATTTGAGTATAAGTACAATAAACAAAATTTTACGCGCTGGCTTGCTGTTTACGACTTGCGAATTTCCGCATTTTACTTCTTCGTTGGTCTTTTAGAAAACTCGCACGCGTCACGTAAAACCACTCTGCCATCTACTGGATAAAAAGCAGAGGTGTGGCTAAAGTACAGTACACTGAGGTGCAATCAAAGATACCGTAGTACTTGAGTAAAGATGCATTCCGGTACAAGTAGAAGTACTGATTCAACTCCTTTACTAAAGTAAAAGAAAAAACTACCCACACTGAAATTTGCAAATGTAAAATTGAATTCCAGACCATGTTAACAACGGCCGCTATCCGCGCCGTTAAATTTTGGGTGGCGGTGGAGATTCAGCAATTGTGAGTTGAAGACGAAGCAGAAGTGTAAAGCTGTTTCATTGGCAGGAAAGTGGGAACGTTGAATGAATGATGAGACTATGACAGGAAAAGCTAGTAAGCCGGTTGACATGACTGGGAGAAAGGTACTGTAGGTATTAAGGCAAGAAGCAGGGCAGGATTCATATTTTTTTACCAAGGTGTCAGTGGAAAGAGAAATGGTCGTGGTAGGTGTTATCTTAAAGCAGGGGTGTCCATACGTGGTCCTCAAGGGCCGATGTCCTGCCTGTTTTCCATCTATCCCTGCTGCAACACGCCTGATGCAAAATCATAATTATCGAGCTTCTTAAGAGGTTGCTGAGGAGCTGTTCATTTGAATCAGGTGTGTTGCAGCAGGGAGAGATAGAAAATAGGCAGGAAAGCAGAACCTTGAGGCTGGACATGTCTGTCTTAAAGTAAGAGTCGTAACAGAGTTTGCGTACTTGATGATTGGTCTGCCAGCAGTCTACTCTAGACCAGTATCCCATGGTCTAAAGTGTGACGTAACACAGTGGAAAACATGCCCCTGTCCTAGCTTTTTTTGTGAACGTGGTGCAGGCATCAAATTCAAAATGAGTGAATACATGCAAAATAACAACAAAATGTATCAGCTTGAATGTTAAATATCTTGTCTTTGTATAGAGTATCCAGTTGAAAAGGATTTGCAAAGCAATGTATTCAGTTTTTATTTATTTACCAGCAGGCAGGTAAAGCTCCTAGCTCTCTGCAATGCTGCATATAGAGCTGTATTAAAGCACAGAGGAATGAAAGAACCAACAGCAACCAAACGTCCAGCGAAACACGAGCAGGAAAAGGCAAACCAGATGGCTCTGTGAGTTGCAGCCAGTGGCTACAGAGAGAATATGAGCGCCAGTAGGGGAGATGGAGACTCACTATACGAGCTTTTCCATTTATCTTCCTCATGTTTTCTGACGGGCGGCACGGTGGTTGACTGGTTAGCACGTCCGCCTCACAGTTCAGAGGTTGTGGGTTCAATCCCGGCCCCGGCCCCCCTGTGTGGAATTTGCATGTTCTCCCCGTGCCTGTGTGGGTTTTCTCCAGGTACTCCGGTTTCCTCCCACATTCCAAAAACATGCATGGTAAGTTGATTGGACTCTCTAAATTGCCCCTAGGTGTGATTGTGAGTGCGGATGTTTGTCTCCGTGTGCCCTGCGATTGGCTGGCAACCAATTCGGGGTGTCCCCCGCCTACTGCCCAAAGACACCTGGGATAGGCTCCAGCACGCCCCGCAACCCTTGTGAGGATAAGCGGCATCGATAATGGATGGATGGATGTTTTCTGACCAACTGGTAGGCATTTTTCAGCTTTGAGAATATAACAGCATCCTGGCGGGGTCCAGCCAGCAAGCGGATCTTTAACTACACCACAGAAGTAAACTAAATACATGAAAACAGAATGAGTAAAAAAAAAAAAAAAAAAAAGAAAAGAAATCAATCAAAATATAATTCAAATTCTAACTACCCCAAAAAAAAAATATATATATATATATATATATGTATATATATAATAAATATATTTTTTCCAATATGTATGTATATTTAATGTCAGAAAATTACATTTGATATGCAAGTACAGCAAATGTCAGACACTTTAAGACTTATAATATTCGCCAGCTTCTGCCAACGTTATTTTCTGGCAAGTTACTTCAACATTTACCCAAGTATTTATTTCAGCTACATTATACAAGACTGCCCTTAAAGGCCATGATAGGGTTACTTAAAATGAAAGTAAAAGTTTTCAGTTCAACAATGTGTTACCCAATCAGTGCCCAAGAATGAGAATTATTTTATATATACATTGAATTTTTAATTTTTGTTTAACATTTCAAACAATATTAATAGGGTTCCAATATCGTACAGATTTTCATGACAGAAAAGTAGATTTGTTCGACTTTTTTTTTTTGGGCAACATAGTAGGCACATTAGGTAAAGCCTGCTAGAGCAGGAAACGCTCAATCAAATTGGGCAATGAATTGGTCCTTAAGTTTAAATTCAGCAAATTATTTGTTTTTTTGGCTATTTTGGTGGAGTATGAGAACATTGTTGTATGTACAAAAACAAATGAAAGAAAAATTTAAAGTCCTGCAGCTTCATTGGTACTGCTGCTACTCTTCTCACCAGCACATTTGTGTTTAGAGAGCTGATAGTTGTATAAAAATCCTTCATTACATACGCCACAAGTGAACATTTTCTCACCAGTGTGTATTTTCATGTGTCGTGTCAATTGTGTCTTTGCAGGGAACCTTTTACAGCAGATTGAGCAGGGAAAGGGTTTTTCCCCAGTATGCACTTTCAAGTGGGCCACCAGCGTCGAGCGATGAGTAAAGTTTGTGTTGCACATGGAGCAGGTAAAAGGTTTCTCTCCGGTGTGTCTTCTCAAGTGCCTCATCATTGCTGAACTATCACTAAACGTTTTGGTACACACTGAGCAGCTGAATGGTTTTTCTCCGGTGTGCGTTCTCATGTGTTTCTTCAAACTGCCCTTCTGGGAGAATCTTCCGCCACAAACTGAGCAGATGAATGGTTTTTCTCCCGTGTGTGTTCTGGTATGTGTGATCAAATGCTCATTTCGAGAAAATCCTTTACCGCACATCAAGCAAACGAAGGGTTTTTCTCTAGCGTGACATCTTGTCTCACTGTCAAACGTTTTCCAGCAATCGGAACATTGGACGTGTGTCTTGTCAGTGTGACATGTCACATCACCTTTCGAGTGTTCATCATCGTCAGTGTTAAGAGAGTGTGACGTGTCATCACTATTTGACAGTGGAGCAAAGAGGCTGTCTGCTTGGGATGTTCTGCTCTCATTTCGACTGTGAAGAAGCTGTGAGGAGTGAGGTTCGTCTTCATCATCCTCGCTCTTCACAATGACACGACACACAGGCACCTCCAGCCCTTGCCACTTCTCTCCCTCTTGACTGCTGCACACTTCCTCCCCTTTAACATGCGGGGGATCTGGCTCCTGCTGTTCCACACTGATGGACCATTTCTGCTGCACAGGGGGGACATCTTCATCACTGACACCTACAGGACACGAAAGGCAGAATACAAGATGTTTGACAAATTCACACTTCACAAATAGTGAGTGTGGACCCTACACATATCTGATGCAGTAAATCCCTGCTATGTGTAGGGTATAGCGACAGAGCTGTGCTGCGAATAGCATAAATCCGTGAGTAACTGACGCCATCACCAAAAGAAAAAAATGCCTATGGATGCCACAAGATGATGGCAAAGCATTGTCTAAATGAAGCTCCACAACTCACTTCAACACAGTTGAACTTTAGTTGTTTGCTGTTGTTTTTTAAAAAAAGCTGACCTCGAAAATGGAAGCTGTATGACAGTGGGAGTCGTGCTGAATGGGAGTAGGACGGGGTGGGAGTCGTCTAACCAGGATAGAACGGAACATTTTTTTTTTTTTACTATGGTCCGCGATTGGAACCGGACGGGATTTTTTTTTTTGTGAGAGTGGGATGGAACGGGAGTGGACCACTCCCGTGTCACCCTCTACTCGACACCCCTTGATCCACACAAAACAGTAAAATATAACGCTGCTAAATAAGTGATATTTAGAAGTGAACAAACCGGGTTTGTGTAACACAACTTGAGGCTTCTTCAAAACAGCGTCCAGGAGTTGACGTTGTCGCTCGTTCTCCTCTTTTGTCCGAAAAAGTTCATCCTCGTACTCTGCTATCGTCTTTTCAAACACTATAAATATTTCATCCACAGCTGCACTCAGTCGTTGATTCAGCAACGCTCTCAGCAGTTCTACTTTGCACATTCTCTCACGATGAAGTCACACTCGAGCTGTGCTTTGTGTGTGTTGCTAACGTTGTAGCTAGCAAGTTAAGCTAACTCGCAAGGCGACAGTCACGAGAAGGAGGGATGTTTTCATATTCTATACGACACAATCATAAGGATTGAAGTGCAAATGCAACACAAACGCAAGAAAACGGTAATCTCAAAGACCTGCTTCCTTCTTTTTCTTTCCGTTCTCTCTCGGTTTCCGGTCGGCAGACGAGACGTAACTTTTAGCGAATTACTGCCGCCCGTCGGGGGCGAAGCTGTCATTACACGCTTGACCATGACTCCTCTAATTCTTCAAAATTCATATTACTGTATATAGATTCAGTCAATATAAAGGGAAATAGTTTTCAGAGGTGAAGTCATATCGAATTTCCATATTACCATTTATTTTTTATTGCTTCTCATGTAATAGTCCAATTTCTCGATTGTGAATTTGGGGGGTTTGAGGTTGTTGGTTATAATCCATCCATCCATTACCGATACAGCTTCTCCGACAAGGGTCGCAGGGCGTGCTGGAGCCTATCCCAGCTGTCTTCGGGCAGTAGGCGGGGGACACCCTAAATTGGTTGCCAGCCAATTGCAGGGCACACAGAGACAAACATCCGCACTCACAATCACACCTAGGGGCAAATTAGAGAATCCAATCAATTTACCATGCATGTTTTTAGAATGTGTAAGAAAACCCACGCAGGCACGGGGAGAACATGCAACATCGAACCCACGACCTCTGAACTGTGAGGCGGACGTGCTAACCAGTCGGTCACCGTGCCGCCCTTGGTTATAATCAAAACTGTAAAATAAATCAAATGTGATAATCTACCCTCTGTTATGAATATATATAATACACTGGTACCTTGACTTATGAATGGCAAAGCTCATGAATCAATTCATTAGTACGCATATGAAATCAACTTTCTATTGGAAACGTCATTAATCTACTACCAACAAAGGAATGACGAAGTTAAAAATAATAATAATAAAGGAAAAGGTCTGCAAGTCGGAGCACTTGTAAATCAGTAAATCAAGGCACCACCATATTGTAAATAATTTCAATTCTGGAATTGAGCAACTAAAATCAATGAAGTTTTCAATGATATTCCAGATTATTGAGATGCGCATGGACTGTATATGGCATTGATTAAAAGACCACAAAAGACAAAAGTCATGTAAGAATTCATTTGTTTTAAATGTACCTCTGTTGCAGTAAACAGTACAACACGGGCTTGAAAATGTACAGCAAAGGCTTATGCAAGCAAAGACATGACAATCTCACATGGTTTTCGTTTTCCACGTTTAAGCAACAGTTCATGTTGTATCATTTTGTCAATGTTCACAGAACAAGATTCAAGAAACAGGATTTTGTGATTTTAACAATATAAATGGACAAGAAAATATGTCAACATTTTTAAAGCATTTAAGGTATTCACTGGTTAAGGATCATGAATAACATTGTGGAAATGAAAATATACACACATACAGTAAGTGACTTACAGATGAAGCGTGGTGTTGTGATATATGGCAGCAAACAGCAAATAAGCCTACAAAAACGAACATTTTCTTCTGAAATAATCTAAAAATCACAGAGGAACTACAACACATGTGCTTTTTTTTATTTTAAAATAATTAAACCCTTCATATAGAAAGTCACTGACACTGAACTCTGTCATACTTGTGCCTTCTTGTCATATGCTTGACCATCACTGAACGAACGCTGAAGCGTGCGCCACAGACCAAGCATGGAAATGGCTTCTCTCCAGTGTGCGTTCTTGAGTGTATCTTCAAATATCCCTTTTGGGAGAATGTTTTTAAACAAATGGGGCAGCTAAAAACGTCATTCTGATTGTGCATTCTTGTGTGTGTTCTTGTGTGTCTCAATAAATTTCCCTTCTGAGAGAAGTTTTCGCCACACACCTGGCAGGAATAAGGTTTCTCTCCAGTGTGTGTTCTCATGTGGTTATCCAACGCTGAACGCACAGTGAAACCGGTGCCGCAGACAGAGCAGGTATATGGTTTCTCACCTGTGTGTGTTCTTGTGTGTCTTATTAAATGTCCCTTTCGAGAGAATCCTTTCCCGCAATATAAACAGCTGAAAGGTTTCTCTCCGGTGTGGATAATCATGTGTTTTGTCAAAAGAGACTTGTAGACAAATTTTTTGTCACATTGAGAACATTTCCAGCATGTGCTGTCAGTGTGACATGACATGTCCCCTTTCGAGTGTTCATCATCAGTGTCAGGAGAGTGTAATGTGTTGTCACTAGCGGACACTGGAGTTAAAAAGCTGTCTGCTTGGGATTCGCTACAGTGGTTTCCACCATCTTCTTTTTCTTCATCGTCAATCTTCACAGGAACACAAATCACTGGAATCCCTGTGACATCAGCCTCCTCTTCTTCCTCTTTAATGTAGATGGGCTCTTCCTCTCTAACGTCGGGGTGCTCTGGCTCTTCTCCACTGACCTCTGTGAGACGAGAAGACAAACATGCAGAAGACGTGAAATTGAACTCCATTATCATAATTTTGCCATAATTTTGGATCACTGGGATTATCATACATGATGGGGAAAATAATGTACAAAGACTTTGTTACTGTCTTTAAGGAGAAGTTCAGGTAGATGTACATTACGTGAGTATTTTATTATATTACCTCTGTGTATTTTTCACCTCTGCGGAACGTGAAAAAAAAAAAGGTTAAATCAGCCGCAGTTAAGCTCTCGAATTGATTGACTGACTGACTGACTGACTGACTGACTGAGATCTTGTAAACGTATGAGACAGAAAAAAACAGTGACAGAAGCGTCATGGAGGACTTGAACCAGTGAGCATCAACTACAAAGGCACCAGAATAGGAGAAGCAAGAAAATAACTGTAAAGAATTGACCGAACTACTTTTATAAAATGTAATTCAACGACACATCTCTCTCTCACACACACACACAGTTATATTAATAGCTAGTATTATTAAAATAACTTACTACTGCATTTTGGTAAGGCATTGGCCAATACTATAGTGCAGGATCACTTTGGAGGAAATTCCGTGGCCTGATTTCCCTGTCAGCCACATACGAACTGTATAAGTGAACAAACCTGCTCCATGTAGTTCATCCTGAGGTTTGAAAACAGCGTCAAGCAGTTGACGTTGTCGCTCGTTTTCCTCTTTTGTTCGAGAAAGTTCCTCTTCATACTCTGCTATCGTTCTTTGAAAGACGACCAACACTTCTTCGACGGCCGCACTTAGTCGCTGATTCAGCAACGCCCTCAGCATGTCTACTTTACACATGATAAGCCAAACACTTTAAACTCGCACTTAATTTCTGTTTAGAGATGTGTTGATAACGAACGACTACGTTTGTTAGCAGCTAGCCGGCTGAGCTAGCCAAGGAAGCTACAGACACGTGTTTATCCGAATACTATACTAAAACCTCGCAATGTTCACTTTGTTATAAGAAAGTAAAGTACACGTAGAGAATAGAGAAAAACTAATTGCTAAGCTTGTGTTTGTCTGTTCGTTTGTGTCGCAGCAACATTATAGCGAACCACCATTGTCACGTGACTGGCGAGTGGCGACGTGCGACGCTTTTACGTAATTGCCACGCGACTAGGAATGCAACGTAATAAAAATACATTTATTTAACGTGTCACACAAACCTATTAATAACAAAACAACCACTCCTCTTTAATTAATAATTAATTAATAAATGGTCTGTCAAGTGTTACAACTTATGTGAAATGTATTAAGAGTGTTTTTTGGTATTTAATGTGTTTAATGAGGCGCCGCAGCAGAGGCAGTTTTATCTATTACGTTTTCGTTTTATTGTTATTGTTAGATGTTCATCATTATTCTTTTTGTATTAGCAGACTTGTGTTCATCCTTTTATTGAAATATCGTTCAGTCGCTGTGGGACTATTTAAATTAATTCAACACCATGTGTGTTTAAACTCACGTGTATATATGGCCAGATAAATTAGCAAGTTGAAGCAAAGCACTTCGACAGAATTGCTTTTCAGCTCAAAACTTGCTGTCATGTGTTCTTACATGGCGAAAGTGGGAGGAGGGGTGACATAGATTCTCTCTGTCCATATACCTATGGGTATTATCAGTTAAATGGAACTCTACACAAGTCAATCAATACATGTACGCTAATATATTAACCACACCATGACCACCTTCAACCTATTTCCAATAATACACTGTCAGAGAGGTATGAACTGAACAAACAAATCAATAAAGTCAGTGTTACATTAATATTTTTATGAGTGTCAATCATTGTCATTTTAATTTTTAAAAACAGAACTGTTTTGTCATTCTCTTGTATCGGATCTTGCTGATGGTCATAATGTTGCTGGTGGTCAGTGTACAGCACACTCACTTCTGACCACTAATGACTGAGAACTTAAAAGAGGGAAATCAACCCAAACACGTTTTTTTCAAGAACGCAGGCCCACTAGTTGAAACACGGCATTCTGATTAATATTGTGTTTGTGGAATATGAGATAAGTAGTAAAACCCACCCGTTTTTAACCATCTCAGGGGGCGTCCATTTTGTCATTTTTGTCGACTGAAAATGACATCACAACTGCTCAGGGCTCAGGTAACGACCAATCATGGCTGAGCTTCAGAAAACAGGTCAGCCGTGATTGGTCGTTACCTGAGCACTGAGCAGTTGTGATGTCATTTTCAGTCGACAGAAGTGGCAAAATGGCTGCCCCCGGAGATGGCTAAAACGGGTGGATTAACTATTATTCTCTAAAAGCAATATTTATCAGAATGCCTTGTTTCAACTAGTGGTCTTGCATAGAAAATATTCTTGAAAACAATATGTTTGGGTTTACTTGTCTTTAAGGAGCACAAAGTTTTTTTTTGTCCTTAAGGTCTTGGGAGCCCTGGTGGTCCGTGAGCTGTAACTTGGAGGTCTGCAAAACACCCTGCAATAAATTATGTCAAAAACATTTGGGGGGAAAAAAGTGCATTCAGTGCTCCCCTGCGAGGGGGCAAGTCCTGCTGCTAATAGTGAAAATGTGCGAGTAACTGATGCTCCCTTAATAAGATAGAGTAATTGTCCATAAAAGACACAAGATGGTGGCAAGGCGCCTCTCCTCACTTCAACATGCTGTAGATCCTTGGCAAGAAAATGCCATAAGATGGCGCCAAAGTAGTACTTTTACATTAGACAGTGCTTTGGCCTAATCAGAAAAACAGCAAATATGGTAAAATAGAAATTTTAAAAAAAATCTGCAAATAAGTGAATAATTCTAGAATAGCAAATATGCGGGGTAACACCTGCACACCAATAAATAAAACATACCAAATCAATTACTACTCATACATTTGCTTTCGTCATTTAAAATCTCTGATCGGATGTGTGACATACCATCACATAAATCTGACATCCCAGCATGTGTGAAGCATTTTTAGCTCTCTCAGACTTTTCGCATACAGACTTGGACAGGTGTGGTAAAGTGACCTCGTTGCTTGGAATCACATACAGTGGAACCTTGACTGAACGGAACCGGAACCACTCCGGCACTCAAGTGTCTCTTCAGTAGTTGTGAAAGGCTGTGAGTTCAAGAATTTGACGCTATTATTTTCAACAGATAAAGACTGGTCCATGTATTTGCGGGTTGTGCTGCGGTTGTCACACATATACAGTAGACAAGAGCATGCTAACACACTTGTCTATGTGGCGGTCATGTTGACCCACAGATATTTTATATTCAATGCAAAATTGGTGATTGCTTGAAATGTCATAGTTTGCCAAGCGATCAATGATGTCATGGATCAGATCTGCAAAACAAGATATTAAACCAATCTCCTACACTCAAGAGACGGTGCTGCCACCGTTAATAATCCAAGGTTTCTTAGTATAATACAGTTGCATCTGATTTTTTTCCCTCCGACTTTTTTCCCAATATTTGGCCGGTTTCCATTCCCCCATTTCCGGTGTATAATATCAGTGTTTTGGGAATGATTTGGGGTGTTTATTTACTCTTACTTTTTCACTATGCATTTCAATGAGCATCAATCATATGCAAATGTTGGCTATTCGTGGGCCCCCGCCATAAAGAAATTGTTTAAATAGATTGGACAGGCAAATAGATTGGTCCATTTGGTGATTCGGTGATCAGTTATCATTTTTTTAAATCTGTCATCGGCTTCAAAATCCTCATTATGTAAACCCGAATGAAGCATGGATGGACATTAGTTTAGCAGCGCTGTTGGCACACAGCTCAAAAGGAGCGTGTTCTACGTATCTACCTATTCATATTGTTGTGTACTTAAGCGCTGTAGTACATGTACATGTTGTGCAACATGCTATTTTTGAGTACAGGTGTTTTTTTGTCAAGCCCTTATGCAAAGGTGAAAAAGGAAGTGCATTAATATCGCGGCTTATGAGAGAAACCAGCTGCGCACCATCGTGGCCCCAAATCACAAGTGGTGCCCATTTGGATAAACTTGAAAACTTTCCAAACAGTTTAACATGTTTTATACTTATTTACACCACTTTTTTTTTTTTTTTACTGCACTAGGCTTTTTTAGGCCATGCGATTAATGGGTGTTTTTAGGCCACGAAAAAAAGTACTTCAATTTAACGGACAATCTTCTCACCCCTATTTGTCTGTTAAATCGTGGTTCCACTGTACCTTGAGTCAAACGTTTCCAACAACTGTAATAACGACTGCTGTTGCATACATATAGTCGCTTTTTGTCGTCGTTAGATTGGTCGGAAAAGTTGCTACGGAATCATTGAATTGTCAACAACACTGACAGTGCTTTTTTTAAACTTGCACCTCTCTGTTCACAGCCATTTTGTTGGTTGAAGCAGTGCAGATTAGCTAGCAGTAATTGATAAATATACTGAATTAAAATTAAATGAATTAGATTTTATTATTTTCTTTGAACAAGTCATAAATAATTATGTGAAAACATTCCAAAAAGGAAATCATTCCCTGGGCATTTAGCAGTGCACATGGTAGATATGTCAAACTGGGATTAGGATTATGAAGAGGCCTTAGGAAAAAATTCACCCAAGTAAGGAATCCCTGGACACAAAAAGTTTGAGAACCACTGCTTTCAGGCCACTATATTTTCTTTAAACTTGGCAAAGCCGAATATGTTGAAGTTGTAGGAATTGATGCTGTGTGTGCGTAACAGTAAACAGTTGAACAACAGCTCGAGGATCAAATAAACTGCTTTGTGAAATGAAACCCACAGTAACAAATACCAAAATTCTACTTCCGGTGTCTTAGAGGAAGTTGCGCACATAATCGTTTCTCCATCTGAGCCCTCAGGAATACGGTGGATACAGTTCATTTTCCAAGGAGACCCAATGAGGGAAGGAAGTGTTACACTGGTCAAACATGGATAAGGTGAACAGCTTTATGGCCCCGCCTCTTTCATCCTAGATGTTGAAGGCGGTGATGTTACAAAAACTTTTCTGCGAGTGTGTCTTCTCATATGTTGACCCAGTCCGGAATGACAACTAAAGCTTGCGTTGCAGACTGAGCAATGATATGGTTTCTCCCCAGTGTGCGTTCGTGCATGTATATTCAAAGTTCCCTTAATTGAAAATCTTTTCCCGCACACTGAGCAGCTGAATGGTTTCTCTCCCGTGTGGATCCTCGTGTGTCTGACAAGAGAGTCCTTCAGGTTAAAACTTTTGCCACAAATTATGCAAGTGAAGGGTTTCTCTCCTGTGTGAACCCTCATGTGTCGGTTCAAATTTGACTTGTCATAAAATAGTTTGTCACATTGGGAGCATTTCACATGTTTGTTGTCAGTGTGACATGTCATATCACCTTTAGAGTGTTCATCATCAGTGTAAGGAGAGTGTGCTGTTGTGTCGTCACTATCTGATAGTGGAGCTAGGAGGCTTTCTGCTTGTGATCCTTTCCAGTGGTCTCCGTCACCTTTTGTGCTCATGGGTTGACTTGAGCTGCTGCTCAGAGGCTCACCCAGTTTGTTCGCCTCACTTTGCCCTTTGTCTTCATTATCTTCACTCTTCACAATGATTCGAATCGCTGACAACTTAGTGACATCAGCCTCCTCCTCTTCCTCTTTAATGTGTGGTGGCTCTAGCTCCTTGAACCCGTCAACGTCTTCTAATGTTTCTGCATCTGTAAACGGCATCAAAGCAGAAAAATATCATATCACTAGTGACATATAACAGATGAAATTGAACAGAATGGTTTTAAGTTTGATCTTGAAAGTGGAAGTCAACCCAAAAATTTTTTTTTCCAGAATAGGTTTTATGTAGGCCCACTCGTTGAAATACGGCATTCTGATTAATATTGCGTTTGTGGAATATAAGTTAAGAAGCAAAATGCACCCATTTTAGCCATCTCAGGGGGCGGCCATTTTGTCACTTCTGTCGACTGTAAATGACATCACAACTGCTCAGGGCTCAGGTAACAACCAATCAAGGCTGACCTGTTTTCTGAAGCTGAGCCGTGATTGATCGTTACCTGAGCCCTGAGTAGTTGTGATATCATTTTCAGTCGACAAAAATGACAAAATGGCCACACCCAGGATGGCTAAAAAGGGGTGGATTTTGCTGCTCAATTCATCTTCCACAAATGCAATATTAATCAGAATGCCGTGTTTCAACTAGTGTGCCTGCTGGGAACATATTCTTGAAAAAAAGTATGTTAGGGTTGATTTTCCCCTTTAACTGCCGCTGCCATTCTCTTTTGTCACGTAATTCATAACCTAGTGCATTGCGCCCTCGCCTGTTGAACTCCTCCACCTGCAATCAAAACCTTTTACTGGGAATTGTACACCACTCAGTGGTATTGTATTGTATTGCAATTCCGGTTAGACTGCCCATACAGGTGGAAGAAAAATCCACAGAATTGCCGCACCGGACTATAAGCCGCATGGTTCAAAACCTAGGAGAAAATTTGCGGCTTATAGTCCGGAAAATACGGTAACTGTTTGTCTGCATTCCTTGTGTTGTTCATTGCAAAGAACTTTGATTTTACTTGGTATTTTGTAATGTTAATTTATTGTTTGTATTATTTATACTTTATTAACTGTTACACCTTTATTTGCACTCCATCCTGTGGCTCATTTCTGTAATCATGTTGTTTTATTATTAGTATAATTTTGAATATTGAAAAATAATTGTTAAATTGTTTTGTGGGGGGGATTTTATTATTCAATAAATGATCATTAATTACCACAAACAACAGAACAGAAAATTGGAACCGCTGAGTACCAGTATCAATACCCAGGTATTTATAATTGGAACCAAACTGGTTCAAATGTGAATGGTACCCATCCCTCGAATTGGGTTGGCTTTAAAGTGATGTTTAAAGCCATGTTGTTTAAAGTGTGTACAATCACTAACAGAACACGTTCAGTACATATGTTTCAACATCCTGACACAGGGAAAAAAAGCATGAAAAAATAACTTGCTGTCTTTCTGTATTTCCTTGGGGTACCAATAATTTTGTAAACCCATCCACTCCAACACACTTTTGCTTAAATATAAATCGAAACAATCTATGATAATTTTACACTCAGGATTAGTCGCCAGCCACATATTTGACGAGCAAGCAATCAAACACACATTCACATTTATGGAAAATGTCTTCAATAAAGCCAACATTCATGTTTTGGGAATGTAATAGGAAGCCAGACTACACACAGAAAACCAATGCAACTACGGAGAGCAAATGAAAACGCCACACAGGCCAGAAGCCGAGATTCTAGCAAGCAAACCTTCAACAGTGAGACGGACATGCGCCTACCACCACTCGTGCACGCAATCCACTTTTATGGGTGGGCGTTCTATCCACAACAACATACGACTGACTTTAGGTCTGTTTGATTACAGTCATGTATTGTCACCTGTCAGAGGAGGGGCTCATTCTCTTCCTTGACTTTTACAAGGCTTTTCGACTCAGTTGAGCACCACTTCATATTAAGTACTTTACTAACCTGATTGGTATATTATACAGGGACATTAATAGTTCTGTGGCTTTAGAACACGGTACCTGCCCAAGATTTCAAGTTAGTGTTTTAACTAAACAGTACTGTTCTTGCTTTCAACCAGTGGCAACTAAATTTAAAGTGGAACTATTTGGTGTTCTGACCTGGCGTTTCTCAGCCTTGATTGAGCCAAGGTGCATCAACCTTTTAAAATAATGTTTAATCTGTTGTTGTTTTTCTCTCGAGTGGTATCCCTACGTCATTGAAAAGAAGTCAATTTTTCTCAATTATGTCCAGATATTTGTAGATAACGTTGGAGAATTTAATTCTCATCGCCGATACCGTTCCAATATGGCGAACAGTATACGCATGCGCAGCACCGCTTAACTTCATCCTAAAGATGGCCTGGGGTGGGGCCTTCAAAATGAAGTCTACTGTGATTAAAACAAAGGCACCGACCTTCTCTGTGCAATTCATCTTGACTCTTTTTGAAAACGGCGTCCAGTAATTGACGTTGTCGTTTGTTCTCCTCTTTTGTCCGGGAAAGTTCCTCCTCGTACTCTGCTATCGTTCTTTCAAACACAACAAATATTTCTTCCACTGCTGCACTTAGTCGCTGACTCAGCAACGCTCTCAGCATTTCTACTTTACACATTTTCACTCAAACACACTTTGTCCCCTGCCCAAAGTGTGTTCCTTCCTTCCTTCCTTCCGCGTCTTCTTTGTTCGCAGCTAGCTGCTAGCAAACTAAGCTAACTCGAGATGCACGGAGACGATTCTTAATTTCTCGGCACGTAATATGAATGACGTTTACGCTATTACATGACAGAAATGATGCGCTGATGACGAGGAGGAAAAGGATGCACACACAACTTCGGACCCGTCTTGTTAACTCCGGTTCTCTATCCTTTTTTTTTTTTTAACAATCTTTATTGAAAAATTCAAGACAAAAAGACACTATTACTGATAGAAATCAAGTATACAAAACATGCGGGACATTAAACGAGAAACAGTATACAACCTCATGACATACACAAAACACGCCAGGGAGGTTATAATGGGTAGAAAATCAAATAAAATACATTTTGATTATAAGTAAGATACCAGTATAAATACACGTATTCAATTATATTATATTTTGCAATAATTGCGGCTTTTTTCTTCGGATAATCAGATAATATAGAAATATAATTATTCAGATGAAGAAAAAAATTCAACCAAATTTGTTTTTTTTTTGCATAAATTTTCATCTACGAATATAGAATTTTGTCAAAATAATAATGAGATTTATTTCATAAAGTTGTGCATACGCCGACCTATCATAGTCAACGATACCAAATAAGACATATTTCCATAGTAAGGAGAAAGGGGTAAATATGCTCTATAATGAATCGTGTTACATCACACCACAGCTGTTTTGAATATGAGCAGGACCAGAACAAATTAACTAATGTTTCTCTTATTTCACCACAAAAGCTACAATTAACATCTTCATCTTTTTAGAATTTTAACAGATATAAATTAGTTGGGTAGAATCCATGTACCATTTTATAGGAAATCTATAAGTATGTGTAAACTTGTTCGTTCTGGTTAAATAATTGACTTACTAGCAGGATATTATTGTCGAACCAGCGCTGTAGGAATATTGATTCATGTTTATACAGTATATGTCTATTGTTCCATTATAAAAAATGTATGAGTAAAGTTATGTTTATACATTAGGTTCCAGGCTAGTAGCATTTGTTTGTGGAATAAAGACAGTTTAAAGGGAACTTTATCAGCATTGTAAATGCATAATGAAAAAAAATTAAGACCATCAACCTGAGAAAAAATGAAAAGGGGGAATGCAGTTCCATATAGAAGTTGGACATGTGAAGAATTGCCTAATTGTAAGAATAATAATGTATATCATGATTAATGTGTTAGGTTTTTCATGATTAAGCTTGTTAGCGTTATTAGCTTGTGGGTTTAGCTTTAGCTTTTTCCATATTCCATATCAACTACATCGTTGCAACATACAAAAATTGGGCAATTGGACACAGAGTAGGTTTGAAGCTGTGTATGAACAGCTATCAGCCACCTCGCATATGGCATCCCAGAACACGACGGTTGTTGACGTGTTGTTGGTTGAGACAGGAGGAGTATGTGCTATTATCTGAGAGCAGTTCTGCACATTTGTTCCCAACAACACAGCTGCAGATGGCAGCCCTACCGAGGCCGTAGAGGGACCCTGACCCCTTGAATGGCAGGATGAAGGAACACTCTGTCCCACACTCCATGTGGGACTCCTGGATGAATGTCTTCGGAAAATGCAAAGCTCTGGTGTCCTCAATTTCGGTATCAATCGCTGTTTTTGCAGCTTCTTGACCTTGTGTGGATGTTGTTTGTTGTATTCCTTGTCTGCGCTCTCTCCTTAACAGATTGATGACAACAGCAATCCCCCCCCATTTGGAACCGAATGGCTCAATTGGATCCTTTGCTGGATCATGACATTAAAGATGATGATGGCGAACATTGTTACCTGGCTGGTTCGTTTCCAGATTTAGCATTATGAACTTGTTTTAATCATGTAAATCGAAGTTGCTTGTGAAGAAAGTGGAATGTGAGTAGGACATAGCCGCAAAATAGGAACGATGCTCTTATCAATCAATCAATCAATCAATCACATTTTATTTATATAGCACTTTTCATACATAAAAATGCAACTCAAAGTGCTTTAAAACATTCAAAGCAAAACATAGATGATTAAAAAAAAAAAAAATCAGTTCATGCCCTCCCTCCCAACAAACCCAAGACAGATATCCATTAGTACATCAGCAATCATTCACACACACCCACACAAAGTGCACAACCTGATAAAATGTGTTAAAAAGACATGACAAGGCACAGAGAAACCAAATGAGGAAAGGGTACCCAAGGATCAAATGGGTATCCGTGGTAAGACACGGAGTCCTTGGGACAGAATAAAACAATAACAATGGACTGTGCAAATGTAAGAAAATCAGAGGGGGATGTAAGACTAATGATGTATATATTGATTCATGTGTTAGGTTTTTCATGGCCAGGCTTGCTAGCTTTATTAGCTTTGTAGGTTTAGTTTTATATTATATAAAACAGGGGGGAATGTGAGAATGATAATGTATATCATGATTCATGTGTTAGATGTTTCATAATTAGGCTTTTTAGCTTTGTAGGTTTAGCTTTCTATTATATAAAAACAGGGGGGAATGTAAAGATAATAATGTATATCATGATTCATGTGTTAGGTTTTTCATGATTAGGCTTGTTAGCGTTATTAGCTTGTGGGTTTAGCTTTAGCTTTTTCCATATCTAGGCCCATCATGCTCGGTGTGCTTTGCTTTCACATATGTATGATAATGGCTCACACACGCACACACACATAGACAAAACAAGTTCAGAATGTTCCAGCTGCTTTCGCTCCCCTTTCTCTTAGAGCTGGAACACCTTTGTAATCAGGGACTCCTAAGAAAATAAAAGTGAAGAGGCGGAGGTGCTTATCAGATGGTTTTAGGAACTGTTGCAGTAGTTCCCGTCGCTCTCCTTGCGCATGTAAAATGACAATATTGTGTTGAGTGTCTTCTATCCTCCTTTGTGCGTTGTTTAATAATCACTTGGTGTGAACCTGACACTAATCCAGGTGTCGGCAACCTTTTACACTCAAAGAGCCATTTCGACATATATATATATATATATACATATATACATATATATATATATATACATATACACATACATATATATATATATATATATATATATACATATATATATATATACATATACATACATATACACATATACAGCTATCAGCCACCTCGCATATGGCATCCCAGAACACGACGGTTGTTGACGTGTTGTTGGAGACAGTGAAGAAAGTGGAATGTACATATATATATATATATATATATATATATATATATATATATATGTATATATATATATATGTATATATATATATATATATGTATATATATGTATAGTGTGTCCCCATCTCCCCCAGCGCCAAAATCCCATCTGCGCCCCTGGTAGCCACTGTATGTCAAATCAAGAATGCTGATTGGTTCCGCCATACTCAAGAATGCTGATTGGTTCTGCCATACAAGAACTGTCAAAAGACCCAGGGAGGTACTTTTTTATATTTATTATACATTTTGTGATTGTGTGTGTGTGTTTTTGTTTCTGTGCTGAAGCCATTTTTACAACTGGTTTGGACAGGTACAGTATGTTCACAACTTAAATGATCATAGCAATAGGTGCAGAGCTCAATTAAGAAAGTTAATCAACAAGAATCAGCATTTATTAAAGACTGTGTACTGAATTAATCTCAATTTAACAAATTGTATTTTATCAGTGGCGGGTGGTGCATTTCAGACCCACGCTTTCAGTGAGCACTAAAGTGACCGCATCCACTTCTTAATACCACCAAGGCCTGGGCACAGTACAATGGTTACACACTACTAAGTAAATGGGCAGCCAAAGACACACACTATGAAATGTAGACAATAGACGGTTGCAAATAAATGTCCACAATCTCATGTAAATTGTAAAAGTAGGTCAGTGCTTCTTATGGTGTTTCAGCCATCAGAGAAGGCCTTGCTGGCCCTGATGCCTACCAATGTAATTTATTCATGATCACATATCCACATTAACACACCCACTCAAATTTTAGCAGTTTAACTTAAGTTTGGCAGACTCATTTACTGCTACATTTGTCAACAATACACTTGTGTTTCTTAACCTGATACTTTTGAGGGAATCGTTTATCACATACACTGCAATTGAATGGTTTCTCACCAGTGTGCATTCTTATGTGTCTTGTCAAAGCGCGCCTCTGAGAGAAACATTTACTACAAACTGAGCAGGAAAAGGGTTTTTCCCCGGTGTGTTCTCTCATGTGTTTAGCCAAACTTAAACGTTCACTGAAACTTAAGTTGCAGACTGAGCAGTCAAAGGCTTTCTCTCCAGTGTGTATTCTCGTGTGTCTGTTCAAATGTGCCTTGCGAGCAAACGCTTTACCGCAAAAAGGGCAGGCAAAAGGTTTCTCGTCGCTGTGTGTTTTCATGTGATTTGTTAAATTAATCTTTTGACTCACTCGAAGACCACACACTGAGCAGGAAAAAGGTTTCTCTCCAGTGTGTGTTCTTGTATGTCTACTCAAATGTGCCTTACTGGCAAATCTTTTACCACAATCCGAACAGCCAAAAGGTTTCTCGCCTGTGTGGAGCATCATGTGTCTTCGCAGATTTTTTTTGGCGGAGAAAGATTTGTTACACAGGGAACATTCCCATTGTTTGTCGTCACTTTGACATGTCATACCACCTTTAGAGTGTTCATCATCATCATCATCAGAGTCAGACATTTTGTTGTCACTGTCTGTTACAGGAGCTAAGAGGCTGTCTGCTTGTGATCCTACAAATCGGTCTCCATCACCCTCCTCTTCATCTTCACCTTCAATCTTCACTATGACACAAGTGAATGGCAACTTGGTGATGTCAGCCTCCTCCTCTTCCTCTTTAATATGTGGGGGCTCTGGTTCGTGCTGCTCAGGATGAAGATCTTCACTGACGACTGCAACACAGAAGGAGACAAACACACGGTTAGTAAAGTCAAAACCTGGTTAGGCAAGTCTCAATATTGTGACTTTGTTATGTCTTGTTGTTTATACAGCCACTACACCACTCATAGTACAAACCGTTCCAACTGCTCCGATTTTTTTCTCTCCTAGGTCTAAAGGGGATCTTGATTGATACATAGTGGGGCTGAGAAAATAATGTCTAAATATATTTTAGAATATCAAATAAAATGGTGGACAGGCTTGACCGGGGGGCGGGGGGGGGGCTACGCGGATTTCTGACAGGACCACACATAATTTTAGCTAGAGGCCTAGATAGACCAGTCCGACGTTGGCCGACTGTGACCGAAGTTTACCCCCTGTGGCGTTGGGCCGGCTGTCGGCACCTCATGCTGGAAAAATACACCGCAAGGACAGACAGCGACGCTAACCATTAAAGTACCTTCTGCGCATGCGTGAGATGCAATACCCTTCCATACCATCGGCGGCGGTAGTCATTATTTCTCATGGTTAGAAAAATCCAACCATTTCCCGGGGGCGGATTATAAAAATGTAAACAATGCATTCAGCTATATTCTTCGCTCACGATGAACTCCCACGCGAAGTAAACTCACGTTCTTGACATGGTATCGTGAAATACTTAAATTGTCAACCCTCGCTCTTGTACTTGTTTGAAGGCAGCAAAGGCGTGCTCACTGTCACTTCCCGTTGGTGCTCCGAGCGCTGATTTGCTAGCTAACAGCCAAACAGAGTGACCAAATGTCACGACTCACGACGCCGATTCAACATGCTGAAACGCCCGCCAGACAGGGTCCGACACTACAACGGTGGTCACTACACAAATCAGACGGCACAATCAGACGCCACGACGCTTCACGACCTCCGACGTTTGGTCTATCTAGGCCTTAAAGCGGAAGTCAACGCAAACATATTTTTTCCAAGAATATGTTCTATGAAAGCCCACTAGTTGAAACAGGGCAATCTGATAAATATTGCGTTTGTGGAATAAGTGTTCTCTACTTGTTTGTAGCCGTCTGTGGGGGCGGCCATTTTGTCTTCTGTCGACTGAAAATGACATCACAACTGCTCACAATGACCAATCACGGCTCAGATACAGAAAATGGGTCTGCTGTGATTGGTCGTTGTGAGCAGTTGTGATGTCATTTTCAGTCGACAGAAGACAAAATGGCCGCCCCAGCAGATGGCTAAAAACAAGTGCATTTTGCTGCCTAACATTCTGCCTTATATTCCACAAACGCAAAATTAATCAGAATGCCGTGTTTCAACTAGTGGGCCTGCTGGGAACATATTCTTGAAAAAAATATGTTTGCGTTGACTTCCGCTTTAAAGGGAAGATGTGGGGACGCTACACTGCACTGTCCTAGTTGGCTGCAGGCTGCAAAGTACGAGCTGCCGATGATAGGTTTTTGTGATCGGCAATGAAAGGCATTGATCGATATATGATATCGATCGATATATCACAAACGTTTTCCACATAAATCGACCAAACAAGATTGGTGGCCTAGTATAAATTGCTAGTGTAAATGTATGTAAGTAATAATTCACAAAGACACAAAGTTAACACAGGGTTATTTTTGTTAACTATGTCCAGTACGTACGTTATTTTCGGGTATTAAGTTGACTTATCTTAAAATTAATAACGTTTACTTAAGGTAGTCAACGTCTCTGGGACTTAAGTAAGTGTGAGAAAGAAGTGAACAAACCTACCTGTTCTGTGTGATGCGTCGTGAGGCGTGTTGAAACCAGCGTCCAGCTGTTGACGTTTTGGCTTGTTCTCCTCTATTGTTCCAGAAAGTTCCTCCCCGTACTCCTCTTTTACACTTTTTGCACACATTTTCAGACGACCATCACGTCACTTTACACTCACACTTGATTTCTGCTTCGCAATGTGTTGCTAACAAACCCGTGCCGTTGTTAGCCGTTAGCAAGCTAAGTTAAGATAACTGGAGAATTAGCTTCAACGTACACCGATATGTGTTTATCCGGACAAGAATGTTTGATGAATGTTGTAGTACTGATGGGCCGAACTATATCGAGGCTGAAGTACGTTCAGTACGAATTTGGAAACAATTATTTTGTTAAGCGCATTTGTTTATCCAAAACGTACGCGGATGCAGAGCTGTAGTGGAAGTAGTACGGCAACTCCACTTGGACAAAGTTTTTTTTTCTTCTTTCAAATTTTCGGCAGTGTTGACGCAACTCGGTGTTTTACTGCCTTCGACAGCTACGAATCAATTACACCTTGAAGGAAATGTAAGAAAAGAAAAAAACACATCCCACAATACACATGTGAATCACTAAAAACTGCATTACTGCCTTCATTATCAACTGATGGTTCTCAGTGATCTGGCCAAAATACAATACAATACAATACGTACAAGTCCTCGGCACCTCGAGCAGCGCCTGGTCCGTAGACCCGAGGCTGCACGAAAGGGCGTAGGAGTGGAGGAGCTCGGAGTGGTACTTTGGGACGGGACCATTTAATGACTTATAAACAAATAGAAGAATCTTAAATTGAACCCTAAAATGCACTGGGAGCCAGTGAAGAGATAGATAGATATTTACGAGTAAAGGAAGAAACTCCCAGTACAGATAATTTTCTATAAAAGTAGTTCCGCATTCTCTTGGCACATTCCAGGAAAACATGCTTAACGGTACCTAGACAAGAGTCCCATAATATGAAGTAAATGTAAAAAATAAGGAAATAAATAAATAAATGAATAAATAAATAAAATTGAATTTAAAAAAAAACCACACCAACATAACCAGAGATCTGACGGTCTATGAGGTCCTCTTGTGGCCAAAATAAAACATTGCAAAATAACGGCTGCAGCAGAAATGCCTTCATACGATTGCCTTCTAAATTCAATATAAGTACCGAAAAAAAACCCACACATGAACATATATACCACGCAAGAAATAATCAACTTAAACGTACTTTTTTTGTCACGAACTTAGCCAAACGAAACAAAACTTGTAAACGTGGTGTGGTAAAACTTGAACACCAACTATTCTGTTGTGCTTTTACAAAGTCCCTTACTATAATTGCGTTTGTTCAATATTCCGTGTCCAAACCTTGATATATTTAATCATCCTTTCCATTTAAATAATTTTCTTTGGATTTTATTGAATAATTGCAGGTGAGCTGGAGCCTCCCATCTGATTTTGGGCGAGCAACCCCAGACTGATCGCCAGCCCATCACGGGGCACATGTAGAATTCCATGACTCAAGCTCCTCCTGAACCAAAAAAAAAACGTCGGAAGCGTCAATGCTGGGCTAAGGAGAAAAAGTACAATTCTGTTTTCCACTGGTCCCAAGTCTACCATTTCATTTGGAAATCAAGGTCCCAGAGTCTGGAGAAGCACAAAAGCCATCAATCTTGCCTGACTTGAACCCCATTGAAAATTTATGGGGTATTGTCAAGAGGAAGATGAGGGAACAGAAACCCCGAAACGCAGACAATCTGAAGACCAATATAAAAGCAGCTTGGGCTACAATAACACCTGAACTGTGCTGATCGCCTCCATACCATGCCACCTTGATGTTGTCATTAATGCAAAAGTAGGAACAACAAAGTACTGAGGGCGTATTACTTTAGTACGCTTTTCAGAAGACCAGCAAGTCTGTTAAGATCCCTTCTTGCTGGCTGGTGTAAAAGCAAATATTCAAATTTTGTGAAACACTGGATTTTTTATTTTTGTGTCTTTCTGCCATAATTTGAAACAAGGCTTGAAATATTACACTTTGTGTGTGGTGAACTAATATAACAAATTATTGAAATAAATGGCCTTTCCTGTATGACAAATTATTGAAATAAATGGCCTTTAGCTATAATATAACAACTTATTGAAATAAATGGCCTTTCCTAAATATTGTACGTTTTTTGGCACCCACCTGGGTGTCATAATCAACACCACTCATCCTGTAGGGTCACAGGGAGGTGCTGGAGCCTAGCCAGCTGACAATGGGCGAAAGACGGGCTACACCCTGAACTGGTCGCCAGCTAGTCGCAGGGCACACGCAGACACGTCACTGAGCGGGAACTGATCCCACACTACCCACACACAAGTCAGGCGAGTGTATCACTACACTTCAGCGACACTTGGCACCCACCTGTAATTCAAATGGGCCTGACCAGTAAAGTGATAGCATAATGAATACAAATCACAATAAGGTGGTGTTTTCCTCCATCATTTTAATGCAAAGCAAAATCTTTACATTACACCATCTATTCTTTTATATATAATAAAGAACAACATCAGACTTCTTCATTTTTCAATAGACTTAAATAACGCTAACATGAATGTTTTTGGAATGTGGAAGTAGACCAGTCCGACGTTGGCCGACTGTGACCGAAGTTTACCCCCTGTGGCGTTGGGCCGGCTGTCGGCACCTCATGCTGGAAAAATACACCGCAAGGACAGACAGCGACGCTAACCATTAAAGTACCTTCTGCGCATGCGTGAGATGCAATACCCTTCCATACCATCGGCGGCGGTAGTCATTATTTCTCATGGTTAGAAAAATCCAACCATTTCCCGGGGGCGGATTATAAAAATGTAAACAATGCATTCAGCTATATTCTTCGCTCACGATGAACTCCCACGCGAAGTAAACTCACGTTCTTGACATGGTATCGTGAAATACTTAAATTGTCAACCCTCGCTCTTGTACTTGTTTGAAGGCAGCAAAGGCGTGCTCACTGTCACTTCCCGTTGGTGCTCCGAGCGCTGATTTGCTAGCTAACAGCCAAACAGAGTGACCAAATGTCACGACTCACGACGCCGATTCAACATGCTGAAACGCCCGCCAGACAGGGTCCGACACTACAACGGTGGTCACTACACAAATCAGACGGCACAATCAGACGCCACGACGCTTCACGACCTCCGACGTTTGGTCTATCTAGGCCTTAAAGCGGAAGTCAACGCAAACATATTTTTTCCAAGAATATGTTCTATGAAAGCCCACTAGTTGAAACAGGGCAATCTGATAAATATTGCGTTTGTGGAATAAGTGTTCTCTACTTGTTTGTAGCCGTCTGTGGGGGCGGCCATTTTGTCTTCTGTCGACTGAAAATGACATCACAACTGCTCACAATGACCAATCACGGCTCAGATACAGAAAATGGGTCTGCTGTGATTGGTCGTTGTGAGCAGTTGTGATGTCATTTTCAGTCGACAGAAGACAAAATGGCCGCCCCAGCAGATGGCTAAAAACAAGTGCATTTTGCTGCCTAACATTCTGCCTTATATTCCACAAACGCAAAATTAATCAGAATGCCGTGTTTCAACTAGTGGGCCTGCTGGGAACATATTCTTGAAAAAAATATGTTTGCGTTGACTTCCGCTTTAAAGGGAAGATGTGGGGACGCTACACTGCACTGTCCTAGTTGGCTGCAGGCTGCAAAGTACGAGCTGCCGATGATAGGTTTTTGTGATCGGCAATGAAAGGCATTGATCGATATATGATATCGATCGATATATCACAAACGTTTTCCACATAAATCGACCAAACAAGATTGGTGGCCTAGTATAAATTGCTAGTGTAAATGTATGTAAGTAATAATTCACAAAGACACAAAGTTAACACAGGGTTATTTTTGTTAACTATGTCCAGTACGTACGTTATTTTCGGGTATTAAGTTGACTTATCTTAAAATTAATAACGTTTACTTAAGGTAGTCAACGTCTCTGGGACTTAAGTAAGTGTGAGAAAGAAGTGAACAAACCTACCTGTTCTGTGTGATGCGTCGTGAGGCGTGTTGAAACCAGCGTCCAGCTGTTGACGTTTTGGCTTGTTCTCCTCTATTGTTCCAGAAAGTTCCTCCCCGTACTCCTCTTTTACACTTTTTGCACACATTTTCAGACGACCATCACGTCACTTTACACTCACACTTGATTTCTGCTTCGCAATGTGTTGCTAACAAACCCGTGCCGTTGTTAGCCGTTAGCAAGCTAAGTTAAGATAACTGGAGAATTAGCTTCAACGTACACCGATATGTGTTTATCCGGACAAGAATGTTTGATGAATGTTGTAGTACTGATGGGCCGAACTATATCGAGGCTGAAGTACGTTCAGTACGAATTTGGAAACAATTATTTTGTTAAGCGCATTTGTTTATCCAAAACGTACGCGGATGCAGAGCTGTAGTGGAAGTAGTACGGCAACTCCACTTGGACAAAGTTTTTTTTTCTTCTTTCAAATTTTCGGCAGTGTTGACGCAACTCGGTGTTTTACTGCCTTCGACAGCTACGAATCAATTACACCTTGAAGGAAATGTAAGAAAAGAAAAAAACACATCCCACAATACACATGTGAATCACTAAAAACTGCATTACTGCCTTCATTATCAACTGATGGTTCTCAGTGATCTGGCCAAAATACAATACAATACAATACGTACAAGTCCTCGGCACCTCGAGCAGCGCCTGGTCCGTAGACCCGAGGCTGCACGAAAGGGCGTAGGAGTGGAGGAGCTCGGAGTGGTACTTTGGGACGGGACCATTTAATGACTTATAAACAAATAGAAGAATCTTAAATTGAACCCTAAAATGCACTGGGAGCCAGTGAAGAGATAGATAGATATTTACGAGTAAAGGAAGAAACTCCCAGTACAGATAATTTTCTATAAAAGTAGTTCCGCATTCTCTTGGCACATTCCAGGAAAACATGCTTAACGGTACCTAGACAAGAGTCCCATAATATGAAGTAAATGTAAAAAATAAGGAAATAAATAAATAAATGAATAAATAAATAAAATTGAATTTAAAAAAAAACCACACCAACATAACCAGAGATCTGACGGTCTATGAGGTCCTCTTGTGGCCAAAATAAAACATTGCAAAATAACGGCTGCAGCAGAAATGCCTTCATACGATTGCCTTCTAAATTCAATATAAGTACCGAAAAAAAACCCACACATGAACATATATACCACGCAAGAAATAATCAACTTAAACGTACTTTTTTTGTCACGAACTTAGCCAAACGAAACAAAACTTGTAAACGTGGTGTGGTAAAACTTGAACACCAACTATTCTGTTGTGCTTTTACAAAGTCCCTTACTATAATTGCGTTTGTTCAATATTCCGTGTCCAAACCTTGATATATTTAATCATCCTTTCCATTTAAATAATTTTCTTTGGATTTTATTGAATAATTGCAGGTGAGCTGGAGCCTCCCATCTGATTTTGGGCGAGCAACCCCAGACTGATCGCCAGCCCATCACGGGGCACATGTAGAATTCCATGACTCAAGCTCCTCCTGAACCAAAAAAAAAACGTCGGAAGCGTCAATGCTGGGCTAAGGAGAAAAAGTACAATTCTGTTTTCCACTGGTCCCAAGTCTACCATTTCATTTGGAAATCAAGGTCCCAGAGTCTGGAGAAGCACAAAAGCCATCAATCTTGCCTGACTTGAACCCCATTGAAAATTTATGGGGTATTGTCAAGAGGAAGATGAGGGAACAGAAACCCCGAAACGCAGACAATCTGAAGACCAATATAAAAGCAGCTTGGGCTACAATAACACCTGAACTGTGCTGATCGCCTCCATACCATGCCACCTTGATGTTGTCATTAATGCAAAAGTAGGAACAACAAAGTACTGAGGGCGTATTACTTTAGTACGCTTTTCAGAAGACCAGCAAGTCTGTTAAGATCCCTTCTTGCTGGCTGGTGTAAAAGCAAATATTCAAATTTTGTGAAACACTGGATTTTTTATTTTTGTGTCTTTCTGCCATAATTTGAAACAAGGCTTGAAATATTACACTTTGTGTGTGGTGAACTAATATAACAAATTATTGAAATAAATGGCCTTTCCTGTATGACAAATTATTGAAATAAATGGCCTTTAGCTATAATATAACAACTTATTGAAATAAATGGCCTTTCCTAAATATTGTACGTTTTTTGGCACCCACCTGGGTGTCATAATCAACACCACTCATCCTGTAGGGTCACAGGGAGGTGCTGGAGCCTAGCCAGCTGACAATGGGCGAAAGACGGGCTACACCCTGAACTGGTCGCCAGCTAGTCGCAGGGCACACGCAGACACGTCACTGAGCGGGAACTGATCCCACACTACCCACACACAAGTCAGGCGAGTGTATCACTACACTTCAGCGACACTTGGCACCCACCTGTAATTCAAATGGGCCTGACCAGTAAAGTGATAGCATAATGAATACAAATCACAATAAGGTGGTGTTTTCCTCCATCATTTTAATGCAAAGCAAAATCTTTACATTACACCATCTATTCTTTTATATATAATAAAGAACAACATCAGACTTCTTCATTTTTCAATAGACTTAAATAACGCTAACATGAATGTTTTTGGAATGTGGAAGTATTTCGGAATAGTACAGTGTTCAAACCGACAAACCCTAGACCAGCTCTCAAGCCTATCTGCACACCTCTCACTTCCTGGTTCTCCACCAATCACCTGCCGCTTTCACCAGGACAATTATTTCATAAGATTTATTAATCATGACCGGTGATAGTCCAAAGTCTCTTCAGTTTATTTAAAGTCCAACAACTTCATTTCCCCCCAGCACACTTGTGTTTGTTTAGCTTCTCTTTCCGAGAGAATCTCTTCTCACACATGCTGCAACCGAACACTTTCTCCCCAGTGTGAGTGGTCATGTGTCGAACCAATGTTGAGCGGTCACAAAAACATTTGTTGCACATGGAGCAGGCAAAAGGTCTCTCTCCAGTGTGTGTTCTCATGTGATTTGTTAAACTAATCTTTTGACTTACTCTTAAACCACACACTGAGCAGGCAAAAGGTTTCTCTCCAGTGTGTGTCCTTGTGTGCGTTATCATGTTTGACCTGAACGAGAAGTGTTGACCACACACAGAACATGTAAACGGTTTCTCACCGGTGTGTGTTCTCTTGTGTTGAACCAATGCTGAATGATCACGAAAACCCTTGTTGCAGACTAAACAAGAAAACGGTTTTTCTCCAGTGTGTGTTCTTGTGTGTGTGATCAACTTCACTTTTTGAGAGAATGTTTTACTGCAAAATGAGCAAGAAAAAGGTTTCTCTTCTGTGTGTGTTCTCATGTGCACACCTAAAGTGTACTTGGTACCAAAGGTTTTGTCACACTGAAGACATGCTAAGTGTGTGTTTTCCGTGGGACATGGTATATCACCTTTTGAGTGCTCATTATCAGTGTCAGACTTTGTGTCGGATAATGGAGCGAAGCAACTGTCTGCTGGTGATCCCCCACAGTGGTCTTCATCACCTTCTGTAGTCATGTGTTGCCTTGAGCTGCTGCTTGCTTTGTTCTCCTCACTTTGACTGGAATGAAGCCATGACTTGAATCTTTTGTCATCATCCACTTCAGTCTTCACAATGACACGAATCACAGGGAAGCCCTGAAGATGCTCTCCCTCCTGCCTCCTCTGCATGTCCTCCTCTTCATCTTTCATGTGGGGAGGCTTTGGCAGCTCCTCCACCAACCGAGAACTCTGCTCCGGTTGCTCAGGGTGAAGATCATCTTTACGAACATCTGGAGGACACGAGAGAACAAACACATGTGTTGCCAGTTTTTTTTTTATAGCAAAAAATGATACCAAAATAAATACTTTCCGCCCACTATTAATATTACTACAACATATAAAATATATTCGTAAAACGTGTAAGAGTTAATCAGTGTGGCACATCCTGATGTCGCAACATTTGCCAACTCCTCTTTGCAATACACTCCAAATCTACGCAATAGCGAGGGCACCTCCTGTGCGCAGCCATTTTCACATCACGGCTGAGGAAGATTGTATATTTAGACTTGTGACTTGCTAAAACCCAGTGACTTGACTCGCTTAAAGTGCTTGACTTTTTACACACAAGTTGGAACTTGCCTGATAAAATTCAAGGCTTGAGATAGATTTCTTCAATTGGATGCGCATATTGTTTATAACTTAGTCACACCTTTGCTGTTAAAACACAGTTGTTTAATTGAGAGGAAGAAGTGCACAAACCTGGTATGTGTAACCCATCTTGAGGCTTGAAAAAAGCGTCCAGTAGTTGACGTTGTCTTTCGTTCTCCTCTTTTGTACGACAAAGTTCTTCCTCGTAATCTGCTATCGTTCTTTCCAAAACTGCAAATATTTCTTCAATGGCTGCACTTAGTCGCGCATTAAGGAGCGCTCTCAGCATTTCTACTTTACACATGTTTCACACGATTATCAAAACCCTTGGCGTTCACATTCGATCGACACTTGACGACGTGTTGGCGACTTCCGCGTCGCGTCGCGTCGCTTAGTTAGCAGCCTAAGCTCACTGGAGAGTGTATGTGGATGCGAAAGTTCATATAACTTTTATGTAATTATGACGGGAATACACCCAGAATAAAGAACAGCTCCCGTTATGACGATAACAAGGACTAAAGACAGTCTGGTGTGTTTTCCTTTAGGTTTACTTCCGGCAGACAAGACAATACACTGTAGTGCACGAGTGCCTCTCTCAGGTGAGGAGGTGTCATTAAACGCGCAAGCTTCCGGCATACAGTAGTTAATGGAAATATTCTTGGGCCCTTTCTTTTTGCAGTGTAATTACACATCACAGCTTTGAGACAGAGTGTGTAATTCCTTTAATAATTCCTTTAATAATTCTTTATTTTACTCAGAGTAACATGAACACAGTCGCATGATGTGCTTTGCTGTGTCCACAGTCCTCACATTTTCCATCTCAATTTTTATACACCAGCAGTAATCCACTCAAACGGACCACAGTGTTAAATGTTTCACCTTATCCATATGTCGTCCCCTTTCCCTGACTAACTCTGGTATGGCACACCTCTCTTCTGAGAGACATTTGGCATTTTTTAATACATATGTACCGGTTATACACTTAACAGCTTCAGGAAATGCGGTTTGTACTGGGTTCTCCTCTTTTGTAAAGTGTATTCACACATCCTAATTTGACTGGAAAACGTTTCAAGCCTCGGTATGCTCACTTCATTCAATAATTTCCTATGCTGTCCACATTTCATTCCAGCAATGATTATGACAATGTTCAAATGTCATCTGTACATCTGTCTTGTACCTGTCTAGCATATTTCTGTCTTGTCTGCATTTCCTTCCCCAAACACGTGCTTACATGACACCCAGAAGAGACTCAACCCTCAACCTTTTCAATTTGATCATCCTTCTTCCAGTCAGAGTCAAGGAATAGATTTTACTTTCTTGGTTAGTTCTGAATGGAAGTGTTCATCTGCTTGTCCCCCAACCCGAAGGTTGTGGGTTCGATCCTCAAACCTTGCGACATGATGTCTAAGTGTCCTTGAGTAAGACGTTGAACCTTAATTTGCTCCCAGTGGACCTGGCAATGCTCTGCATGGCAGCAGCCTATCATTAGTGTATGAATGTGTGCGTGAATTGGAATGGTCTTGACCGATACGGTATACTCAAGACCTTTTGAGAGTTCCAGACTATTCAGGACTATTGAGTGCCTCCGAGAACCAGAACCAAACAAAGTGAACCAGTTTCTGCTCAACTGTAAAACAAACAATTTAGCTCTGTCAGACATTAACATTTAAACCAGGCCTGAAAACCCAACATATTCATAAATCCCAAATTTTATTCTTTACTTTTTACTCTCACGTATGTGATTTGAATGTGATGTGTTGTCATTTTTTTTTTTATACATATAGTTTATCCAGCTTTCATATTATAATTATCTTCATCTTAATCTAATCTTGCTTTTAAATATAATTTCCTTGCCTCTGTAAAGCACTATGGACTTTCCCTTTGTATGCAGAGTATGGTGCAATACACATAAACTTGCCTTGCATTTAAATTGTTTTCCCAAGGGACCACCATTATCTGAATAATACAAAACACAGTGACAATTAAGACTAGAAAATAACCTTTATTGTCCAACTTTCAAATGTTTGAAGCATATCCACAAGTAATAGCTGCAGTATCGAAAACCAGTCACACACGTGATGAGTGGTCCGCACAATGTGTGACCCTGTTAAAAGTCAGTCTCTCTGCTTAATTTCTTTCCAGCACACTTGTGTTGGTTCAGTTTATCCTTACGAGAAAATCTTTGATCACACACACTACAACTGAACAATTTCTCACCCGTGTGCGTTCTCATGTGTCGAATCTGTGAGGAGCGATCTGAAAAACATTTCCTGCAGCTTGAGCAGGAAAATGGTTTCTCACCAGTGTGCGTTCTCATGTGAGTTATTAAACTACTCTTTTGATTTACTCTGAGACCGCACACTGAGCAGGCAAAAGGTTTCTCCCCTGTGTGTATTAACATGTGCTTTACCATATTTGATCTCACAGAGAATCGCTGTCCACATACTGGGCACGCAAATGGTCTCTCACCGGTGTGTGTTCTCATGTGTGCTGTCAAAGTTCCTTTGTACTCAAATTCTTTAAAACACACTGAGCAAGAAAATGGCTTCTCTCCTGTATGGCCTCTCATGTGTCCTTTCAAATCAGTCTGGTTAGGAAAAGCGGTGCCAGATCCTCGATATGTCAAGTCATTGTTATCACTGTGAGTTCTCATGTGTCTTTTGAAAGATGACTTGCAGCCAAAGGATTTGTCACACTGAGGACATGCCAAAACTTGGTTGTCAGTGTGACACGTAGTACCACCTTTCAAGTGTTCATCACCAGTATCAGACGTGTCTCCACAATTTGAGAGTGGAGTTGGACAGCTTTCTGCCCGGGATCCTCCACTATGGTCTCCATCAACTTGCGTTATCATGTGGTGACTTGAGCTGCGGCTCGGAGGCTGTTGGCCTCTGTTGTTCTCACTGCCACCTTTGGCTTCATCTTCACCCTTCAGAGGGACGTATGCCAATGGCAACTTGGTGATATCCTCCTCTTTCTCTTCCTTTTTAATGTTGGGAGGTTCTACCTCTTGCTGCCCCACCGTGGAGCTCCATTCCTGCTGCTCAGAATGAAGATTTTCCTCACTGATGTCTGCAGGACACAAAAAGACAATCGCACGTGGTTTGGAAAAGTCATTCAAGTTTGTTGAATTCTTCTTTGTGTTTTAAGGCCACTCGCAAAGTGTATTAGTGCATTTCTGCTACCCATTGATGTGGATGATAACTGCTTTGGCTTACAAAGCAGTTCATTCACATTAATGGTACAATCCATCAATTTAAGGGTCACGGTTTATCCTGGCTTATATCAGGAAAAAGGCAGACTTCACCCTGGACAAGTCAATAGTCAATCGCAGGATACATACACACGAACACGTGATACACACGAACATTTACACTGTCACTTAGTGACATCAATTGACATCAATTTATCAGCAAATGCCTGGTGTTAATTTGTTTTTTTTTTTAAAAACTAGTTGTAGAATAGAAATAATCAACAGAAACATAGGTAGTAATAAGATGCCCTGCTTACCATACCTGACCTCATTCACAAGCTGAAAAACAGTTGGAGGAATTGTATTAAATAATATAAATCTGTTCCTACCCACTTATCTCTATTTCACTATTAATATATCAACAGTATTTATGAATATTCCTATCTACTATCTGTATGAAAGTTAATATCTAATACTATATACGGTATTCAAATATATATATATATATATAGAGAACAGTACAGATTGTAAAGGTAAGGCAAGGTAGCTTTATTTAAATAGAGCATTTCATACACAAGGTAAGGCTTTACAAGATTAAAAATACAACACGAGACTGGATGAAATTGTTAGTGTGTGGTCTGTCAGACGTTCAAAATGCATGACGCAATCGTTCAGATTTTAGAATATCACCATTTTGCTTTGAACGCTGAGCTCCACTATTTGACCCTGT